>NW_014577068.1:76921-90682 GCF_000485595.1 Priapulus caudatus | reverse complement strand
TGACCTACCATTTTTATCACTTTATTGAAAGGACCATGAAATGTACTTTCTGCTGACGTGCGAGAGAGAAGTGCTCTGATAAACCTTTTGACCCTCAAAGGAGGCCGTTAAACATGGATTTGTTGACTGTTAACAAAGGACTGAACTGCTTTTGCTATGTAGACTGTCCCCCCCACCCTCCCCCGCCCTCCCCCACCACCACCACTACGCTCGCGCTGACGCATATCCATGATAACATGTTAATATAGCGAAGTCATATAAAGTTACCAGCTGATATCTTTATTACTGCTACTACCAGTAGGATATAGCAAAAGCCTACTATCATAGATTTTAGATCTGTATTAGTAGTATCCTAGATATATGCTCGGATCGCGAACGCCTATTATGGTGACGGAGGCGCACTTGATTCGGTTTTGCCAGTGAGTTGATTCAGCAAATACCTGGCACAAGTACACGTCAGTGAGCACTGTCGCTCTGCGGCACTTGTTAATGTGTGTTTTAGTGCAATCCTTGTTTATCTCACACATATCTCTGTGATGAGCATGCCAAAAAAGTTGAATCACTGCTTAATAGCGCATATAAACATGGAGTAAAGCTTTGAATATTGTAGTCGTGGGTGTAAAATCCACAATATTAAATATGTAAACAAGTTCGAGGTTAGGCACTTCTGTGCACTCTACTATAATATATTCTGTCTCATCTATAGGCTGAGAAGATTGCTTCGCAGTATGATTACAGAAGGACGGAATGAATGGTTCCATTGATCAGCTAGATGGAATTGTTCACTTTGAGGCTCGGGGAGACATTGCCTCTTTGGGACAGGCAGATAGAAAGCATTCTGTCTTCAGGTATAATAATAACAAATATTTCATTATGTAGTTACTAGAGTCAGTTCAGAGTAATTAAGAACAGCAGCATTGTTTACAAACATTATCGTTATTTAAAACTCGTAAAATGAGGTTTAATCTTCCTACTATACCAACTTTTCTTATTAATAATCTCTGAAGTTTTAAAGAATATAATTTTAAAAATTAGAAGCACTCATTGCATGAAAGATTTTTGCTGTCTTCAGTTAATTTTTAGCTTACCTTGACATCGTCAAGATGGCTATTGCCATGGGTAGTCGTACGTCTGTCCGTCCTTCCGTCAACATTGCAGCGCGTCAACATAACTCAGGAACCGTTTTGACTCACATGTTTGAAATTGGGCTATAGTTGTTACTGCTATGGGAGAGGTTTGAACGTCCTATTTTGGAGCACGCCAGTCGCACGTACTTTCGAGCCACCGGCAATTTTTGGCCAAATGGAAATTGCATTAGTCAGTTCAGGAGTTCAACGATTTTGCTCTATTTTTGGTATTTGTGAATGAATAAAGGGCGCTGCCCCCAAAAACGTATTACAGGGGGTTTTGATATTTAAAAAAATAAAATAATGCAAATTAGGTAGGTTTGGCAATTATATAGCATATTATGTAGACACGCAGCATAACAGTCTGTGCGTGTCACACTCGTTTGGTTCGTTTTACAAGATTTTCATTGACAATATCTTTAATGCAAAATTGTATTTCCTCTCACCCTGCATATAAACGTCATTATATTAGAGTAAAGTCTTACAAAAACATGTCGGAACGCAGCATAACCTATTTATTTCGAACGCCATCGCTAAGAAACATCAAAGCGGGTTATAGCGCCATCTACCATCACAAATTGTGATTCATTTTGGTTTATAAATTATCATTGCGATATAACAGATGGCAAGCCGTGTGCCTACCGCCTAGAAAAACTCATACAAAGTAAACACTCCATGCAACCAATTAACCTTTGACAAAAGTTGTAGTTTATGGGCAGCGGGAACACCATTGTCAAAGTGGTATATAGCAGCTACCGTGGAATAAGCGTATCCTTCTCAATCTTACACGTTACAGATCGGGAGCTCCACCTTTTAGTCAGTGCCTAAATCTTAATATTAAAAAAACTGTTAAATGGCGATTATTTAGGTGTAACGCATCACTCGCCCACATCTCAGACTTTCACATCTACAACATTTATTTTCACATAAAAAATCTACACATATTATCAAGAGTATATAATGGGAGTTCTCCCATATATACTCTTCGTTTCTATAATGTATGTCGACTTGTTGCTCAATTTAAAACTGAATTCTTCTCACTCACTCATTTGTGTCTTTTTTTTGTCGGTGAGCTACAGCTGTCATTGACACTTTCATTTCTTAATACCACCTATGTAATGTTTTTTCTTTTCAGCGTCAACAAACATCATAGAAAAAAAATCTCATCCACAGTTCCAGAATGGGATGGCCAAAGCAATGGATGAACAGATGGTACAGTGAGGAAGTTGTGAATATATTTGTGGTGTCATCTTCTGATATGAATTGCATAGTGCTGAAAAATCATGTTGTCCAGAATGCTTCTAATGCAGAGAACAATTGTATGTGAATAATTTGAGCTGCCATTCCTTCTGGTTTTTTGTCGTGTGAGTGTGTATAAAGAAAATATCTATATCTGGAATGTATGTTCTTTCATTAAAGTGTTTCATGTGACATCACGCATGGTTGAATCATTGATGTAAGTTTGTAAAAAAAACTTATTGGCAATACCCCTGAACCCTATATTAATATCTTACTTTCAGTGGATTTTGCTGTTCACTTCCCTTGCTCTATAATTACGGTTCTAGTCAAGTCAAGTTTCTGCAGCTGTGCCTGTATTGGGTATGATAACAGGGGTGAATAAGAACTAATAGTGTGTAACCTCTGCCTATATTATTTCTTTAGCACCTTTGCCACTTCTGAGTTTGGTGATTGACATGTATACAATATAGGTTTGTTATACACATGCTAAATTACGTAGTAGACTGGAAGATAGTCTGAACGTAGTGTAGTAGTAGCTAGTAGTTACTGTAAATCATTTACGTCTGAACGAGAGCTATTGTTGCCTATGGCGTACAACTCGCGTATCAGAGTGAAGTTGTGTTGGCAAAAGGTAAGGAAAGCTTAGGTTACATTATATATATAATATAAAAACCCGCGAGGTGGCCGCCGTTGGCGCGTTACAAATAGATACTAATAAATTTACTTTACAACTGACAAAACTAGCAGCTCGACACAAGTTATGGCAAAAATAACGCGGGTGCACCTCATGTTGAGGCGCTGAAACAAAAAAGTTTTGCACTCGGTCCGTTAGACCATGTCCTCAGAAAATGTCTGATATCTGACCTTTTCCCCACTGCCCTTTGACCTGTGACCTCCAATTTCGAACTGGTGATGGGTTTCCTCCCCATCACACTATACATCGAATATTACAAGCGTAGGTCGAGCCGTTGAGATTTGTGCTGCAATTCCGTATTTCCTCATATACCTTAAGTTAAGGGGGAAATATTCCCCTCCATTGACACATCTTGACCTTTCTTGCCCCCTAAATTCGACATCCCGAGTCCTTTCTGCGATCCCCCCCGACGTCCCGAATATCAAGACCGTACGTCGAGCGGTTAAGATTTGTGCCGTAACTGTTGACACACAGACGGACGGACATTCATGCGATTCTACAAGCTGCATCTGACTGCATCAGCTGAGCTAAAAACACGTGCTATAATGGCAGTAGTATGAGATTGTGGCTAGAGTACATGCCTTTGGTGCAGGAATCTCCAGCAAGGCTCCAAGTTCCTCGAATGTAATGTTGTTGTAGAGCTTACTCGAAGAGAGCAAGTTGTGCTCTATCACAGCTCTGTCTAAGATACTAGAACCTACCGTTGTATTGAGAAAAATATTTATTAATGACATAGAATCAACTCTTGACAGTGCACAGTGAGCTGAATAATACACAGTGACTTCATAAATGACAAGATAACATCATAACACATATGGTATTTTGATATGTATAAAAGCAAATTCGATGGATAAACATGATTTTGGTAATAGATTACACTATAACCAGTGGCTAAACTTATTAACACTATGGTATCAACTTTAACAAATTACAGTTTTATTATAACAATACAATAGTTATGAGAACGTCTGACTAGTAGAAAAGGGTGACCATATGTAATATTACCATCTGCAGTTGTAGCTTTCTGATGTGGGTGAAGCATTTCTGCAAACTCTTTTAACTCTTCACCTCTAATGATCCTCTCTAAATACCTAAATATAGCAGAAATAGCTCAATCATTCCTTGTTACAATTAGTAGGGGTGGGACGATTCATCGATATATCGATGAACCGCGACACAACCCTTGATGATACATGTATCGACACTCTACTTACTAAAATCAATATTATTTAGTAGCGTAGTTTCATCAAACAAGTGCCCTAGAGCGACATTGCTCATCTGACTGTCTGTGCCAGTGCTAAAAAAAGAAAAAGGGGATGTTTGAAAGTCACAGCTGAAAAGTGCCTTTCTGTAATTTCATGTCTCAGTCTTACTAGTGCCTCAGAGCAACACTTCTCACATGATAGAGAAACGGGAGAGAGAGAGAGAGAGGGGGTAGATAGCGAGCAAGCGAGGGAGAGAGAGAGAGAATGAGCAGAGGGGTTACTAGGAGTACTCCTATAGATATCCCACATACTCCTGCTTTTGTCAGTCAGGGATTATCCCATCTTATCGTATTCAGTCTTTGATGGGACAAATCCTAAAATCCTCCACCAATTAGCGATTGCATAATTTGACAAACTTATTTACATACTTTGTTGTGCATTAGTAATGGCGGTGTAATGATAATGATGTAGTAAGAAATGTTTTTATTGTGAGTAATGTGTTGTACATCAATCGCTATGCAAATGCAGCTGGTACAAATTTATGCATGCTTATGATAGTAAAACCGCACACATGGTTGTTGCTATCTAGGTGCTATCTGATGCATGAGACTACTGTAGTAAAGCATAAGCATGCATAAATTTGTAGTACAGTACAGCATTTGAGGCACAGAATGCATCTTATATAAATTATTAAACCTCATTAAATTTGATCTTAAAGTGATTACGTCACGAATTTCTAGCACCATCAAGTAGTACATTTGTGTGTTATTTGTACAAAATAAAATGTATGAAAATACAATTAGTGTTTCTGTTTACTTTTCATGCTTATATACCTTCTTTATATGCCCTAATTTGACGGTGAAAAACAGAGAGACGCCAGTATCTGAACAGTACTGGGGGAATAGTGTTAGACAACAGAAATTACCAAATCGTCTAGATTTTTGCAAATTTAACCAACGTAAAAACATTTTTATCAGGTGAGAGTTTGAGGATATATTTAGTAACGTTAGTTCTTACTTTTAATGTAAAAAAATGGCAATTTTTTTTTTACAAATTTTACCATAGAAAATTCGTGACGTAGTCCCTTTAAACCTTCTTTTACTAAGAGATTTAACTATGAAATTGTGGCCTTCAAAAATACTGAACGTGCATAGATAAAGAACAATCACATAATAAATCCACAAATTAAAATGAAATTATCTCTAGCATACATCTTCTCCAAGATACCGTGTGCAGGTAATTTCTGGCACCGTTCATCTTTAAACAGAGTGGCCAACATCCGAGACCTCGGCTGACCTGCAAATAACAGTGACGTGCTGAAGAGCCATCTACACTAATCATACTGTTCGTCTGCTGATACAGTTAGGGGGGACTCAAGGTTATTCAGCTTTGGTCTGTATTATTGACCATGGTTTCTATCGCAACTGGCAATTTAGATGCGATCACGATTATAAAGTTATGTGAGAGAACTCGCACTGTATGTGTGTTTTCACAGGCCTACATTGTCACATATACTGGTGATTATGGTTTTCAAGGGATGTCTGCTAAAGATTTAGTGAATAGTAGTCTTTTATGACCCGCTTTTACTAATATAATATTCATGAACTACTGTGCTGTGTGAATTTTTTTTTACAATATCCAGTGATGAAAATGGTGCATACCAGCAGAGGCAAGTATTGTCGAATGCAGCGCTTGCTGCAAAGCATGCATACGCTCTTCCTCTGCTATGATGGGTTTTAGCGACAGTTCATAGTATCTCTGGGCTGCCTCGATAAACTTTCTACGATAGTCCAGCATTCTAGCATAACATACCTGTATACATACAAAGCGATAAAAAGGCAACACTTTACTGAATGGAAGAACAAATGGCAAGTTTACAAGCGGGGAAAAGATGCATAAGAAAACATAGAATGATTATGATTCCAATTATTGATAATAAAATACAGATCGGTTAGAATGAATCTGTGTCATAAGGGCCCTATCTTATGATGCCCCATTAATGATTAATAATTGTCATACTTTCCAAGCAACCTGGTTATATATACAAAGCAGTGATGGATAACCTCATCCTAAAATAGTCATGTGACACTATAAAATGGGATAAACGAACAAAACATGGACTATAAACACGTAAATAGTGCATAACTCACGGACAGCCACGTACTATATAATAACGAACCAAATTAGCACCTAATTACAGTCCGTTGTCAGAAGCAATTGCTAACCAGCGTGGAGCGAGGCAGCCAGCTGCTGACCTGTGTGAACTAGCAATGATCTCTTACTCACATGGCAGCGTTTGTCCGTATGTGTACATGGCAGTCGGTCAATTTCACAATGAACTGCAATTAGGTGCTAATTTGGTCCGTTATAGTCTATGGCTGTCCATGCATTTCGCGCCATATACTGTATAAGCCATATTTTTCGCGTACATATATTTTCGCGAATTCAGACTTGACGGACAATTTCGCGAGTGGTTAATTTCGTGGTCGGTGAATTATGAATTATTTGGTATTATTCCGTATGAATTACTTGTGTGTTGTTATTTTCGCGGTCGGGAACACGTTTGCGAAATTCGCGAAAATTAAACCACCGTGAAATATACAGCGTATACAGAACATGCTTAGTCCATGTTTTGTCCATTTTTCCCCATTTCATAGTGTGACACACTCTTTTCATACCAATATTAATTCGACCGTGAAAGCTGATTTATCGATCCCATGCTAATCGAAGCAAAGGTAACGTGCATGTATCATACACCTAATTTATTTGCTACCTAAACAGCACCTTGTAGTGGATCTGCAGTTCATCACTCTTTGTATCTGCTTGTAGCAATGAAGCCCTGTTAATATATGCCTCTGCTTGAACAGGATTGTCATCTTCCAAGTAAAGTCGAGCTATTTTCAAATATGTCTTCAGTTTATAGTCTACTGAATACTGCCTGCAAAACACATAAGTATGGTTTTTAAGTTGCATAGTACCCCAACCTACTCATACATACATGCAGCCACAACTTAAACATTTGGCATAGAACAGAAAGATGAATAAAGTCTTCCTCCTGCATTCATCTATGATTAAGAGTAGCACAGACTTAGATGCTTTTTAACTATGTTACATCATGTTTACATTTTTTATTATCACATATCATGCAACCTATTATACAATTACTTGGACAATGATTGACTTACTTTTGTCCAGTTTCTAATGGTATGCCAACAAGAACAGTAGCTGCATTTCTCCACTGTTGCTCTTTCTCATATATTATGGATAAATGTTGACGAATACTGGCAACCTGCAATAACATAATATATCAGCACAGAAAATAATCTGCAAACAAGCAACAGTATTAGTGCTCGCCTCGTTTGTTAAAAGTTTAGCACTTCACCAGCCATTTTAATTGGGCTCAAAACACAACACAGCATCCTATATTGCATATATTCATTATCTACTTATATGCTGGAAAGCAATGCATCACATGTACATATACACATGGTGAATTTCTACCTGTTCCTCAAAAGAAATCACCCGAGGTTGCAGTTTCTCTAGAGTATAATCAGATATTTGCTTTGACACGGAATCTGGCAGCTTGGAGAGCTCACTGCAGAAGTGAGTGAGTAAGGATCGTGAGATCATCAAGCTCATTGAGTCGTGTGCCACTGCAACGAAATTCCAACAACAAAAAGCACCTGTGACTAATATCTATAATAAGTATAAGGCAATCTTAACTATCCACAAAAAGTATTCACACTTCTGTATAAACGAAACAAACTTTATATCCTGTAAGTTACAATGTTATTACTAATCAAATAAAATGACTAATCATCATCAATCAACTTCTCTTAATAAATCATAATCAATAACCAGACTACCCAACTGTTGCATCTATAGTCATTTTTGGCACTCTGCAACATTTCGTTTGGAATGCATACTTACTCATTTTGCATGTTTAAAAACTGATTGGGTAAATGAGCATTTGATGAATTTTAGGTAAAAGAGATCTATTTACTCCTAACTGTAATTTCTACCATTTTTTTTAAATATTGGTTACACTTTCATATTTACTGGTATAAAGCAGACAATCACTAGTCACAGTTTATTTATTTAGTAAATATATAATTTCCCCATATTACTGAAATATAACACTGCATTATAACAAACATTCTAAATAAAAAAATACACACTTACTTGCATCAACAAAAGCCTGCAAGCTAGTCGCTAGATCATCACCTTGAAAAGTCATGATTTCTTCAAGTAAGGCTTTGTACCTGAAAAAATAATTACACAACTTGGCTTGCAAAGAATGTGACTGTGTACAACATTTTTGGTACTAATCTGTAAGTACACAAAAATGACAACCTGCTATTATTGCCTATTTTATACCTGTACACGTGTATAATTTTATATTAAAACTGTCTGAAGACATAAGGGGCTATGGTCACAAGGGGCCTTGGTCACATAGCTGTTACGTTAACATTTTAGTGCTCTAGGTACCTTATTTTGTTTTTGACCTGTGCATTCATGACTATTCGATGGGATTGTAACATTTCACTTGATAGAAATTTTGAGGTTTCTAATGAAATATTGATTTAACCTGGCTCCAACTGACAGTTGGTTTACAGACTTGCATGATGATCCTTCACACCAGCACATGTACAAAAAGTGTACCAACAATTAATCCATTATTTGCCCCTCCCAAAAAATGGAACAAATAGGCAAGCTATACCATACCAATGCTAGAACTTTGATACTTGACCTACTATGTAACATGTTAATCTGCCCCACCATCTTTGTGGATTCCCCCGTACCTGCTGAATAGGAATGCTATAGGTGAGGGCCTTTGAAATTTGTGCTGTTAGTACAGTCGATGCATGGATGATACTGTTGACATTCTATGAGATTGATCTAACTGGAACCAGATTATACCAATATAAATTCAGCACTAGAAATTTTTGACATTATGATGATCTAGAGCCCAATGCCCAGCTGTAGGCTAGGCTGGTGAACTAACCATTGCCACTGAAGTATAGGATTGAGTTGTAACACAGGTCACACCGGTCTGTACTTTATCACAATAATTTCGTAACTGCTACGTCATAATGTGTCCTATTATTATTACTCCTATACATTGAACTTTACAATACAAATTAGCATAAATAATTCTATGCATAGAATTTTATCAGATGCTTAATAGTTTTGCTTCCAGACAGGCAGGGATGAGATTGACAGCACGGCAAAACTGACATCTACATAGTGTCGATAAACAAAATTCATCACTATAAGTGTAAGGACATTTCATTACCTTTCACTAATGATAAGAGCAAGCCGGCACATATAGTTTATGATACCTGGCTATTATTATAAGTATGTACACCAGTGATGAGAGCTTGCCTAAAACAGTAGTAATACCTAAGCACCTAAAGTAAAAATATTAGGGCCCAGTACAATTTTACGGGGCCTAGGTTATCGCATATAGATTCATGTTCTTGGAAATTGTACTCAGTTCAGCGACCCTTGAAAATATAATGTGAGAATGTCGTGCGATAGTGCCTTGGCTCAAACATATTAAACAACTAGAATTTTTCAGTTGTCCGATCGGGTAACTAGCCAAGAGAATAACATGTCCGACATAGACTTTCACTTGTCCCAGGCAATCGTACAACCGTTAGTGTCACCAGTGATGAGAGCTTGCCTAAAACAGTAGGAATACCTGAGCACCTAAAGTAAAAATATTAGGGCCCAGTTCAATTTTACGGGGCCTAGGTTATCGCATATAGATTCATGTTCTTGGAAATTGTACTCAGTTCAGCGACCCTTGAAAATATAATGTGAGAATGTCGTGCGATAGTGCCTTGGCTCAAACATATTAAACAACTAGAATTTTTCAGTTGTCCGATCGGGTAACTAGCCAAGAGAATAACATGTCCGACATAGACTTTCACTTGTCCCAGGCAATCGTACAACCGTTAGTGTCGAGGGCTGCCTTAGAAAACAAGAACCATAGTGAATTGTACTGGCATAATTTTAGGACCCAAACCGCAGTGATTCCACTGATTACGGTCCCTTTACCTAAACAAACAAACAGTTGAAACCCTCGTATTCTGGGTGACCTGATGAAATTCTTCGCATTGAGCGACGGGGCAAATGTTAATTTTTATCCCTGTATAGAATTATGTAGTTTTATATATATGTCTTGTTATTTGAATAAAAGATGTTCATGAAATGTATGCATCATGTGCCGCATGATATAATATTAAATTATTGATATGTATTATGTGTGATAATGTCTCATCAATCATGTCAGGAACGTATAGCCAACCTATTTTGCCCAGGGGGCGGGCAAAGCCAGAATTCACACGTTCCTTGAATTCACACGTTCCCAGAATTCACACGTGCGTGGTGTATTCTGGGAAGGTGATCGCTATTGACCATGTCTTGTATCTAATTTCTCTGGGGGGGGGGTGAGGGTCACCACCCCCGCTACTAGCTATGGCATGACCCTGCATCATGCATGTACCACATATTGATATTCTACTAAAGCGGGGGGGGGGGGGGGGATACACTATGCCAATTTCACTACGATCAACGCAAAATTCGCGACAAAAATGTTCGCACCAACCATGGCTCCAACAGTCAGGTGATCTCTGGTGAAAGACGGCGGCGTCTAGAAAGTTGAAAATTGCAGTTGCTGGCGTACTGTATTTATTAATGAAACGCCACAGATTATGCTGGGAAAATAGACGTTACTGGACGAAGCCTTGGCTATTGCGGCACGGATTAAGCCTTGGATATTTATTGTCTGAGTATTAATGTGGTTAAATCCGGTAGTAAAGTCTACAAGCGAAGACACCAACTACCACACTACTAAGTACTAAAGTTGGGAACACTCCTAATGGAGTATCACCCCACAGTTGTCCTGCTTCTAAACTAGAATGTATCTCTTAATTCATTATATATAATCTGCTAATTCTCACAGCATATCAACTTTCCAATCGGCTTTACCCGCCATGTTTACACTGCGCATGAGTCAATGGAAGAGAGACACGGAAAACTCGAAACGGAAAAGACTCGCTAGAAAATACTACAGAAATAGTACCCATATAAAACGTCTGTGGTAGGCAATTAATGCCTCCTATCCGAAGTGAATATGTCTTAAGTTATATCAGCTACTAAAATTTAACCTCTAACTATCGTTGCAATGGTACCCTATTTCTTGTGAACAAACATTCGATTTGCGAACTTCAAACGGCCATTTCTGGCGGCGCTGCAGCAGCGCCGCAGCAGCGCCAGTCAGCGGAAACTATGTATTTCCGCACGTGGAGAGGTGGGCGGCTTGGGTTGGTTGTGGATAAAAACATTGTTGTTGTCAAGTAACAAATTAAGCGATCAAAAAAGATTGTAATATTAGTTTTGTCATGAAAGATGAACAAATTACTATTAATATTATTAATTTGTTACTTGACAACAACGTTTTTGTCCACAACCAACACAACCCGCCCACCCCTCCACGTGCGGAAATACATAGTTCCCGCTGACTGGCTGGAGTAAGTTAGTACCGAGCATTCCTAATGGCTGGTTCTATAGCCTAGCGGTAACTGTACGCGGGGCCGCGGGCTATAGTACTAGAGCTACAACTTACAAGTGCCTGTGCTCTCAGCGTAACTTAAAACACAGTGGCTATATGCCCGGCAGCCGGCGTATATCTGACGGCTGCCGGGCACGGTCTTCGATTTCCTAAATGCCCGGCAGTTTTTAATTTTTAGCGTTATCTCAAGTAAACAAGGGTTAGGGTTAGAGTTAGGATTAGGGTTAGGTTTAGGGCTAGAGTTAGGGTTTTTGTTAGGTTTAGGGTTAGGGTTAGAGTTAGGGTTAAGAACTGCCGGGCATTTAGGAAAACGAAGACCGTGCCCGGCTGCCGGGCATATAGCCACAGCGAACTTAAAACTTCTACTTCTATACTGGACAGTCTGTAAAGAATAAACGTCCAGGGCTATAGCTAGCCATGGTGTGTGAGTGTGACCTAGCTTGGGTACACTACACTCTACAGCCAGGTAGTTAGCCTTTTTTAGCCGAAAATTCAGACAGGCGATTTTAGAAATAAATCCATATAGGCTACGCGTAGATATATTTTATGCCTATACGTATTGTATAGATAGTGTGTGATGGGCGTGTACAGGGGGGGAGTCCAGGGCAGGGGGTCCGGACCCCCTCTGCTCGCGCAGAAAACGCATCTAAGGACTAACACTAAGGGGGTCTAATTTCCAAAATTTTCCCCAGACCCCCCCTTCGCGTGCTCGCAAATTTGGGTTACGGTTAGACACCCCCCCCCCTGGTACAAATCCTGTACACGCCCCTGATACAATGCATAATACTCGCCTATCACCGTGTTCCTTATGAGAACCCGGCTCTTTATCTAACGATTGCAATTTTTCGGTAACGGTGGCCGCCATGTTGGTGAGTTTTCTGGCACGAATGTCATTCGCTCAAAATAAATATAAAATTACATTTTCAACCCATTTACATTTTTGTATTACATTACAATTATAAAATAATATACTACAGTACTTAAAATAATAAAATATTATTAATAATTATATAATATATATATATATATATATAATTAAAACAAAACTTTCGCTCTTACTGCTGCAATCCGAGGCGTTGATCTGTCCATAGAAAGTGATAGAAATAGATAGATAACTTTTGTTGTCTATATATCTATTTCTATGGATCTGTCTATTTGTCATTTGATCAGCTTCGTCCATGCTGGTGACAGGTCCATGTCATAGAAATAACTATATAATATAAATAGATAACTATAATTATATCTATATTTAAAATTATTATTATCTATTCTATCTATGGTTATTGGTTATATCTATATTATTTCTATGGCTTCGTCTATCTTCGTCTTGGGTCCCTTGCATTTTGAAGACCAATCTTTGAGGTTATGCCCCCGTTCAATTACAGCGGACCGGTCAACAAAGCTACGTCAAATTAAAAAAAACGTACGTTGCGTGTATACTAAAATAAAACGTTTTTTATAATCACAAAATTTAACTATTAGATATTACCAAGAGTAGATAATAACACATTATTATCTACTCTTGATATTACGGAGTTCATGATATTACGGGACCCCTAAAACCACAGGGCCCCTAAAACCGCGGGGCCTGTAGCAAATGCTACTTTTGCTATTATTGACGCGTATTGTTAATGTGGAAATGGCTACAGTCGGTTAGGTCAGAATATCATCTAAATCGTTCAAATTGTGAAAAAAGTGTGAAAATTGGTACACTTGCATACTTTTGTATGCTCTTTCATTTAAAAGCAGGACACACGCGATCCACCTACAACTTCGGCCGCCATCTTGATGCATGTGATCCAAGGGCGTTTTCGGCCACCATCTTGAATTCAAAAATGGCCGCCGTCATTTAAAAAAAAAGAAGCTATATCTCGGTTAATAATCTTCGTACAGACTTGAAAATAGACTGACAGACGT
>NW_014577068.1:44344-69581 GCF_000485595.1 Priapulus caudatus | reverse complement strand
CGAGATATAGCTATTTTTTAAGAAATGACGGCGGCCATTTTTAAATTCAAGATGGCGGCCGAAGTTGTAGTTGGATCGCGTGTGTCCTGCTTTTAAATGAAAGAGCATACAAAAGTATGCAAGTGTACCAATTTTCATACTTTTTTCACAATTTGAACGATTTTTTCCTAATCTACTGTACTACTACGCAATTCGGTTCGTTGCTTGAGTAATATCGTCTGCTTAGCCTAGTAGCAGTAGTAGTACTAGTGGTGTGGTTATATACTGTGGTACCTATAGTTATATATATATTTTGTTAGTTTGTGCACATCAGCGTGCGTGTAATTAGATTGTGAGATAGAAGGAGGAATGAGGAGGAATGGTAAGCGGAGGGAGGAAGAGAAGTCCAGGAGGGGAGAGATGTTGTACAGGAGGGGAAAGTGGTAGATAAGGAGGGAGGAAGTCGACAAGTAAAAGAAGGGTAAATGGGGAGGGGGTATGGAAAAGTGGGAGATAATGGTTGAGGGGGAGGGGAGGATGAGGAGGTGGAGGAGGAGGAATGGAAGAAGAGGGACGCGATAGCTAGAAAAATAGGAAGGAGGTCAATGTATGAAAGATGTTGGTGAAGGAGGAGAAAGAATGAAGTACTGGACGAGGAAGGAGGAGGAAGAGGGGAGAAGGAAGAGTGAATTGGTAGAAGAGGGAGAGGTAGATGAAGACGGTTAACGAAGAGGAGAATGAGGAGGGCAGAAGAGGGGGAAAGCGGAGGGAGGAGGTGAAAGAGTGGGATATTGTAATTGAGGAGGAGGAGGAGGAGGAGGAGGAGGAGGAGGAGGAAGAGGAGGAGGAATATGAGAAGAAGGAGCAAGAGCATGAGGTACAGAAGGAGGACGGAGGAGGCAGATGAGGAGGGGAGCTTGAAGAAGGAAGGGCGAGGTAGAGGAGGAGGATGCCTGATATATACCTGAATAATTTTCTATGCAATTCTCTATGAATAGAAGGATCAAAAAAGCCGATTTTGTTTAATAATGTCTTCAGTTTATGAAGGACAAAGTATGTCGGTTTTTCTTTAATATTTTCTACCCGCTAGAAAAGACAAGAACAGCTGGAGCCTATCATAGATATAGAATACAGAAAACCTGTGATCCCATTATCAAAAAACGTTCGAAAACCCGTCATCATAGATAGCTGTTATATCGTGGCTGCTGTCTTGAAACAAATAAGTGTCCCGTGCACAGGGCCGTAGTGGCCGCCACGGCAGCACGGCACCGCCGTGGCACTATTGTGACAAAAAAAATTAAAGAGCTGACTGTTATCTGACTGGGCTGTCTAAGATTTGGAATGTGTATTTAATATGACAATGTGCCTATATAAGGTATTGTGATTCAAATTCAAACTTCAAAACATACAAATGTACATAGTGAAAGTGTAAATACAGATTGAAAATGAGCTTATTTTTCATAATTATGTACTGATACTGATAGTATCAAGAGCTAATAAACATATATTTATATATAATATTTATTAGCTCTTGATAGTATATACAATTTTGTAAACAATGTTTTATTAGTTATCATACTCATAATCTATATTTTAGATACTTTAGTCAAAACATCAGCTTTAGCTACATTCCTTTTTGAAATGTACAAATTGACCTTTTAAAATGATCAGAATTGGTTGCTTTCAACATAGCCTGAAAATGCAGGAAATGCCATTTTCAGGCTCTATTATTTCAAAAATGTTAGTAGTAGTTTTCAAAAACTATCAATCGTCGTGCGCGTGTCCTGTATGTTATTAGTAACTGGTGATGTTGCAATGAAACCAAATGCATGCAGGCGGTACAAGAAGAAGTAATGTATTGATATAAAGAAATCCCGTATTATTTTACTTATAATACTTATTTACATTACCCTTCCTCCTCAATCCTCTTCAACCTTCCTCAACCTCCCTCGCCTCCACCTTCTCTATTCTTCATGTAACTCCTCAATTCTCGACATTCTCTCTTCTCTCTCTCTCTCTCTTCCTCTCGCCTCCTCCTATTACTTTCCCATTCCCCCTTTACCTCATTCCCTTCCTTACCTCCTCCTCCTCGTCATCGTCCTCCTCCCTACCTTCCTCTTTTAATTGCCCCTCTCTCTCCCCGCCTCTAACTTCTTCCTCCTACTCCGTTTTCTCATTTTCCACCTCCTCAATCGTAATCCATATTTGTCTTTTATACCCTACACCTTCTCCTCTCTTCTAACCCTCTTTCCTCTATTTCGCCATTATTCTTCCTGTCCTATACATTTTCCCTTCGTAGTATTCCCCGTTGTTACCCCGCCCTTCTCTTTTACTTCCTCCCTTCCCTCCTCTACCTTTTCGATCACTTTCTATTCTTTTCTCCTTCGCCTTCTCACTCTCCTCCCCTTCTCTCGCTTCTGCTTTCCCTCACTATTATTTTAGTTTATTTATCCTTTGCTCTCTCTCCCATACACACTCCTTACTCTCTGCAGTAGTAAACTGATGATTACTATTTGTGAATACTTTACCCTTGGCCAATTTTCGGTGACTAATTTTCTTGTGACAAATTTCTGTATCACTATAGTTTTCCTGCAATTGATTTTCCGATGAGTAGTTTTCCTTCACTCACCCATAGACTAAGATATATCGATCTTATGATACCAGGGGCGTAGCCAGGATTTAAAAAGTTGTAGGCACGACTATCTGAGCGGAGCGCCACCATCGGTTGGCGCGGAGCGTACAAGAAAATTTTTGGTTTTACAAACCCCCCAGATGGCCGAAAACGGCCCTTCCCGAGTGTTCATTCTGGTTCCCTGGCCTCTTGCTAAATTGAGACACCTCATTCAATATCACTTTTAAACCCAAAAAACAAACGAGTTAAAATAGTGTCACGAACGAGTTAAAATGTTAAAAAACTGACAAGATCGGATCCTAGTCTTTTTCGGCGGGTAGAGTGTTGAATGAAACGGCACGCGATAGAAATGACAGCCTAGATGACAGAAGAATAGGTCACCTAATTTAGCCATATTCTTGCTACGTTCATTTCAATAGTTTTTCCTGTCTAGACTCTTAAACTCGTCCAGCAAGCTTATGGATTTGAATTATGGGTGTTTAAAAAAAAAAGATAACTTGGCCAAAAAAAGTGTAGGCCCGGGCCTACAGTGCTACATACTGGCTATGCCTCTGGCTACAATAATCTATACCTTGACATAGATATATAGCTCTATCTGTCCGGCCGGTGAGCGAGGGGACCATCCCGTACACGAGTGGAGCGCGCGATATAATATTATAGGCCTACACCATTTTTATTGACCAGCTTCGGTTCTATACGTAACTCGAAACGATATGGTGCATAATATGGAAATTGGGAAGGCATGCAGTGAGAACCACTTCATAATTAAGTCAGTTACGGAGACGGAGACCCGACATATTAGACTACGATGTGCCCTCTATTTTAAATGCATAATATTTGCAGACCATTATAATTTAGAAAGATACGGGGCGTGCGCAAAATAGAGTACATATGGGGAAATTGGGAAAACTGCATTTGTTCGATCCCCCTTTAAAAGTTTCTTTCATTTCTGCCTTCTCTACATCTACCTCCACTTCTACCCAACCTCTTCCTTCTCTCTTTTAAACTATATGTATGAATATAGCTCTTCACTTCAACTGTAAGATTGCAATAAAATAATCCCCCCCTCCATTAGATAGCGAACCGCTGTGCGCGCGCGAATACGACCAACTCCGCCAAGAAATGTAAGGTAATGTAAGTGTGAGTGTTTTTCTGTCTGCGTGCGCGTGTACGCGTATGTGCGTGTGCGTGTGTGTACGTGTGCGCGTGCGTCCGTGTCAGTAAATGGAAATTGGGTGGGGGCAAGGACCTCATAATGATTAAAGTATGACATGATATTATTAGAATTTAAATGTGAATATGATCCAAAAACGAATCGTAATATTGATGTCTCTGCATGGCTCGTGTACATTTGTAGTTGAGGAAGAGAAATGTTATCAATTGAGGTTAACATCGTATACGTGGTGCAGTATATTTTTCCGGTTACTAGAATTCCTGTCAGTCCTGCATCACACGAAAACCACCTCGTATAAAAATTACTATATTTTTCAAGTCTTATATCGTTATACAAGTAATTTATAACGTGTCATTATTACTTTTTGAGAGATAAACAGCATTAAAACCATTATTTTGTTATAGGCAACTACCCATTTTATTCGAAATTCCTTTCATCGTTACATTAATTTTAAAATAATACATTTCAATCTGTTTAAACTAGCCGCGAGAATTCGTCTTCGATTTTGCGACCATGATCATTAGTGGTATTCTCTCATCCACACACTATAATATGGAATAAAATCATTACCCGTAAAAAATTATCACTGCAGTTGTGAGGGAGCATATAGCAGCCCCACTCCACCACTAATCATACCTCGGTCGATTCACTACCTAAATTTAACCTTCTCCATCGTTAGACGTAAGCATGCACCAAATCAGATTATATGTAGCGACTTCACACTTCATGTTAATTACGAGTAGGCGTCGATCCAACCTCTGAGCACCGTGACGCGGGAATAAATGCCAGGAGACTGCGGCCTTGCGCAACCGTAACCCCAGGAGACTATACCAACCAGGACTGAGTTGCTGGGGTTACTCATGGAATGGTTGATGACCAGTGGTCCGCCGGAGTCACCCTTTGAATACGCGTGAAATAATAACATAAATAACGACCTCTTAAATCACTCATTGCGGATGGACATTATATATACTTATAACTGACGTATTAGGCCCTACATGTAAACGTGACAGCGTGTGCAATATAGACCTAGCTGAGTGTAAATATACGAGTATTTGATGATACCCAGATATGTCTCTAAGGAGATTGATAAAATACGATTCTATAAAATAAGGCACGGTACGACTGAACGAGAGCAAAAAGATACTGTTACTTAGTCATGCACACCGAGTTTGATCTGTTAATGAGTTAAGTAAGCAGTTTACACGAGTTATTTAGATGAGCGTATGAACTGCCTTTATATGAAAGCTGCCTGACTACAGCGAAAACCTACCTGACAGGCGTCCTTTCCACCGTCGGGATAACCAGCACACATCATGCGGTTGGTGATGACGCCTGAACCGAGTACATCGGCGCATTGCACGTTGGACATTATTGCTACGTTAACATACCTAAGATTCCTGGAGATATTTCCATCTGACAGCATAAATACACGTACAGTTATATAAACGTATGTAATTATTAACGCATTATGCATATAATAATTACAGATCAGATCTGTTTACCGTAAATCAAGGTTGCAAACCTATTATAATAGTTTGATGGAACAAAGAATCCGAGAAAAGAGCTATCGAACTTTAAACCATTAACATTAATCCACTCCTTTAATAATAAGAAACGTCGTAAGGATGGATAGCTCATATCTTAACTAACATTACCGAAAATATTACTAGTTCATCCTTATCGTGCGTTCACAACCCGACCACAGTCATTACATGAGTGTTTATAAACCTACCTTCACTAGTGGTTCCCCAGCCACTGACCGTTCCCGTATATCCACTGTAACTTGAACCGCCGGACGCCATCGTAACTAACTGGGTATACGTATTTATTGACACACTACTGCTTAGTATCATCGTGGCCACGTCGTAATCAGTTGTGTATGAGTTATACGAGCTGTGCTTGTTCACGCGCGATACCTGTAAAGTTTTAAGTGATAATTATTGGTACTTAGACGACCAAAAACAGAGAAATGTATAACATCATTCCGCATTGAACGGCCTACGGTCGAACAGTTTGCGCTGTAGTCTCGGCGTCTATATACCCCGTACAGACTACAAATTTGATATGGTATTAAACTGGTGCGCGCCAAGCGCGCGTCAATTTTGTTCAGTGTGTACACGCTATCCCGCTCCGAATACGCGCTGGCCTGCACCAATTTGGCTTCGCAAATGAAGGAGGGACAGGCCCGCTTCGAAGAGAGCTAATTTTGTACGCTCCAAGTTAGCCCGCTTTGAACATGTCTGTACGCAATGTGGGGCCAGGCGCGCGTCAGATTTTGCAATACGCATGTGCATAACTTTATTTAGATCACATAAAAGTACAATAGCTGTCTGTCGAGTGACGTAACAAGCTAAACTGTGCATGAACAATCAATCAGTGCCAACTTAACCCGCTTCAAAGATTTGTGTATGTACGCTACGCTGGGCGCGCGCCAGTTTGATACCATATCGATTTTTTAGGGATAATAGTCTTGGTGCTATAGTCTAGTTAATCGACGGCACACACCGATAGCAAGTTAAGCAAAAAAAGATGTAATATGAAACTGAATAATTATTGACCCTGTGTCTAGTTCCTCCAGAATACGTTGTCGAGCCGACTCTGATTTCAAATCTGCTTGGTGAGTTCTCATACCTGTAATTTACACACGCATTCTGTCGAAACATCGTGGATATGAAACAAAGGAGCAAGACAAAACGTAGCAAGTCAATGAAATTTTTTCAACAAGAGGCCTGGGTCGACATTACGGGGTGTGGTGCAATTGGGTTCAGGTGCGATGCAGAGTTTCAGCGAACACCTATGACGCTATGTTAGCTTTAATGATTTACTTAGACAATTAATAGTTTTATTTGTGCTTTTTTAAATGCTACCACGTATCAAGGTACGTTTCAAAATCCATTTCTCACCAATTGTATACTATGTAAACTTGAAAGACTAAATTGTAACACTTGTCAGTTAACTTATAAAATGATCCTAAGTCACAGATAATATATACATATATATATATACATATATATATATACATAATATATATATATAGATATAGATATAGATATAAAGTTCAGATTTCCAGATGCAGGTTAAATTGCGCAAAAATGACAACAACTGGAGACAAAATTATGCACTCTCATCATCAGAGAATTAATTGTCATGCAAAATAAAGCCTAGTGATATAGCGCATCATCTTCGCGACATTGGAAACCCCCCGGTAAGAGAAAAATGTGACATTCCTTACGGCGGTTTCGGAAGAGATACGTGAAATTACGCGCGGCCGTTACAGTAATACTATATAGATATAATTATATATATATATATATATATATATTACCTATGAACGCAATGAGCGGCCGTGAGTACCACATTGGTACGGATCAGTTCACCACCGCAGATGAAATTACCATCCTTGTACATGGCAACCTGGAGGCAAACACAATATTAAATGTCGTAAACAAAATTTGGAATTGAGTCTATTAAATCGAATGTACGTACCTCTAGGTAACGCCTTTGACAGAGCTGCTAATGTTTATTGCGCAAAATTTATCGTTTGGGTCAAGAAAATATTGGTGATCGTCTCTAATTTATATTTCAGATTTATATGTTATTTTGTAAAGAATGTTTACCTTTTACGTTAAATTAGATTTCAGAATATCATAAACAAGAGCCTAATTTGCATGAAATCTATACAATTAGCATATTTGCAGTATATGTTACAATATGGAGCTTTGTAAACAGTTCAAGTGGATTAAAATTAAAATATACTTATATATTCATGGTATACGGTATATGGTAAATATGGTTGTATAGCGTTTTATTATAAGCAAGCCCATACCAGAATGTACAAAGTGTGGACTATGGGAAGAGTTTCCTGTCACGCATTTGAACAAATCGCGTGAATTTTGTAAATAAATCAAGTCGAGGCAGTTTCGAATGTCTGCCGTTGAGATCATCAAGTATTCTTTGTTTCTGCCTTATCTCCCTACCATCTCTCTCTTCCATCTCTCGGCGGAACATGAACACGATAAGCTTTTTTCGTATTGCTCATTTACCTGGTAGGGAAACTTATCGATGGTGGTCGTTGCTCCGCCGACAATTTTAGAATCATCCATAGGTTTGACACCTGCAAATGTAGTATGGTGTCTTTCATTTTACGCACCTGAGTGGTCTGCGAACGATGGTAATTAAGCTATGTTGTTGAACCATGGCGAAATTATTATGATCAGTATATTATCAGGCGTGAATAAAAACAATTTTGTTTCCATTCACTTCTGATGTTATCGACAGGTTTAACGCAGAAAAAAATTCTACAATGTATAGGAGTCAGTAGGCGCAACCACGCTAATCGTGTCTGCCAGTGAAATAAATTTTTTATATATATAGTAACTATTGGGAAATTGATCGAACGCACCTTCGGGTAAGCGTGGCCATCTCGGTCTGCCAGGATTAAGACCTTAAAACATAGTACAAATGTTTTTATGTTAATATCAATTCATGTACACACGCGCGCGCGCGCAAGCAGGCAGGCAGGTAGGCAACATGTTTCTTATATTATAGATTTTGGTTTTGCTATAATTTAGTTTGCGTAATGGTTACGATAAATTATAGCAACTAATTTTATCATACTAGTATTTTTCAATTATTCATACGGTAAGTATCATTCATGCATGAAATCAAGCGAAATTAATATCTACGCAAAAAATAACCGTAAAATAGAGTATTTCACCTTACCTGGCAGAAGCCGGTGTATAGTCATGCACGGACGGTGCATAGACAACGTTAATATCACGGAATTTTACTCACAGACAACACGGAACGACTCACAGACAAGTTAAATAGAATCATATTGCATACGTACCTCCCTGCAGATCTGCAGCGGCAACACAAACCAAAGCGAAGGCGATTAGAAGCGTCATCTTGCAGCTACTCTTCCAGTGGCTGATCAGGAATGAAGTAAACTGGAGCTGCACGGATTTTTATACTATGGCTCATCGACCATGAGCTTATTCCCACAGAAACAACCCAGCTGCTTTGTCAATATGGCAAATATGGCAATACGCGATTCGTGATGATAAACGTCTTAATATAAAGAACCAAATCCTTGTGCGCGTGCTGAACATCTGTCGATTCAGGTTTGCCACACGATGAGCTGCTTTCGTGGCTATGACCTTATTCACATCTTAATCGTAGCAAGAGCAGGGACTTGTCTTGTAAATAATTGCTGTCAGAATTGATATCGTTCTAGAATCATTTGCTTACGGAAGGAATTCATGGTATGTGATTAAGATGTGTCAATGTCGCAACGAAATTAAACAGAAATATAGGTTAAAACCTTAAAACCATTTGAGATCCTGGCAATAATTGATTTGAGTTTAGTGCAAGATAATAATGATGAACACAGTGAGAAATATAACTCTGTTTTCATAGCTTCGAAAGACTGTGAAAATACTCCGATAACTAGTGTGGAGGTATTAGTTTATTTTATGAGCGTGTCATATATGTAATACTAGCAGCTAGGACACCCGGCGTTGCCCGGGAAATAAAGCGCTCAGTTGGTGACCACTTGGTTGAAAGAAAAATTCCCAAAGAAAAGAATCTATTCTTCTATCTATCTATCTAACCTACCTACCTACCTACCTACCTACCTACCTACCTACCTACCTACTACTACCTACCTACCTACCTACCTACCTTACTACCTACCTACCTACCTACCTACCTTACCTACCTACTACCTTACTACCTACCTACTACCTAACCTACCCTACCTACCTACCTACCTACCTACCTACCTACCTAGGCTACCTACCTACCTACCTACCTACCTACCTAACCTAACCTACCTTACCGACCTGACCTACCTACGCTACCTTAACCTACCTACCTTACCTACCTTACCTAGCGTTGTACTAACCTACATACCGTACCTACCTACCTATTACCTACCTACCTACATACGGATACGTACGTTACGTACGCTACGTACGTTACGTTACGTAACTACGTACGTACGTACGTACGTATTGTAGTACTGTTGTATGGTCATGTATGTATGTTATGTATGTATGTATGTATGTATGTATGTAATGTATGTATGTATGTATTTATGTATGTATCTATATCTATAATCTATATCTATCTGATCTATCTATTCTATCTATCTACTATCTATCTCATCTATCTATCTAGTCTATCTAGTTCTATCTATTCTATCTTATCTAATCTATCTATCTATCTATCTATCTATCTATCTATCTATCTATCTATCCATCAATCAATCAATCTATCTATCTATCTATCCATCTATCTATCTATCACACTCTATAGTCTATAGTGCTATAGTCTTGCACACTCTGTATCCAGTGGAAGTGATGCAAGTGTAACTGAAATGATATGGAAGATGGCCAAATATGGAGTACTGGCCGCGCATAGAAGAAAAGTGCGCGCGGCAAAGAGAAAAGAAAAGATAACATGGTGGATCCGTGCGCCATAATGAAAGCCAGCGCACGGATTCAAAGAAATGACTAGGTGACAGAAAGTGTTCCTCCTCAGGGTGGCATGTACGAACCGCCGCAGTATATATAGTCTATTTCAAGCAGTTGTCTCTTATTTCCCAGTCCGCTGCGCCTTGATGAACAGTACTAGTAGAGTCCACTATAAGCATTTGCACTCGTTAACGAAGCCTGGCAAAGGCCGTGTCACAGACGGTGCGGTGCCCGTGCATGGTTAATTCGTCAGTGATAACACTGATATACACATTGGCTCCCCCCTCACATCGGCAGTTAGGTAATGTCTTTTTGTTTGAACCCTGCCAGGTGTTGCCTGGGACATCGACAGTTTGCTGCATGTATGTATATCGAGCTTGTGACAATTAAGGGCATCGGGAGCAGTACGTGCACTAACGTAAACATAGACTGGTAGGATGCAGTTCGCTGCATGTCTATCCAGACGAGAGACCGGATACCAGAGAAGCGTCGCCTGAGAGGTGTTAATCCTGCCCGCTAAGCGCAGATCTTGCGCGCAGTTCCGCAGCAAGGCGCACGCGACCGCGGGAACGTCCTACAAAAGTATCACGCGCTGGCAGCTATTGATCCGTGCACCAAATCGAAAGGCCGGCGCACGGATCAATTGCTGCCAGCGAACAGTCTCGAATTTTAGCGGGTCTAATTCACTAGCAAACATATGCACACGTCATCGCGCAGGTCTAATAGCGATGTTTCACGTGACGTCATAGATCAGGTCACGTGTATTTGTTATGTTTTGTGGTTGGCAGAAGCGAAGCGTGCTGCTTGACATTTACAGATGAATGACCAAATGTTCTGATATAAAGCACTGTTTATGTAGTGCACGTACACGCGCGTGCTGCGTGCGTGCGTGTGCACGTACACATGCGTGCGTGCGTGTGCACGTACACGTGCGTGCATGCTTGCGTGTGTGCGTGCGTGCGTGCGTGTAAACTTACACGTGCGTGCGTGCGTGTGCACGTACACGTGCGTGCGTGCGTGTGTGTATGCGTGCGTGCGTGCGTGTAAACTTACACGTGCGTGCGTGCGTGCGTGTGCACGTACACGTGCGTGCGTGGGCACGTACACGAGCGTGCATGCGTGCGTGCGTGCGTGTGCACGTACACGTGCGTGCGTGGGCACGTACACGAGCGTGCATGCGTGCGTGCGTGCGTGTGCACGTACACGTGCGTGCGTGGTTGGGTCTATAGTTATAGTATAAGTAGTTAGTGTTAGGGTTAGAGATGGGGGGTATTCATTTTACATTGTTGCTTCGAGGAAGTCGAGTGAATGGAGTGCGCTGATTGGCTGTGGTCCGAAACTTTCGTGGAAAAAAAATTTTCGCGCCCGAGACATATCTGTCATTACACACCCTGCTTATACTAATTTTCGTATTGATTTGGTACAGGCTGTAATATATTATTTAATGTCGATGTCCCTGATAATTATAGTGTTTACGCTAAACGTATTTGTGGAAGTTTCTCTGTTCGTCTGTTCTCGACTAGTGGCAAACTCCGACGACAGATGGCGCTCTCGCTCTGGCTCAATTCTACCACTGCCACAAGCTGATTTCCGTAAGAATTTCTTACGCTTTTTTTACATAAGTTTTACAGCGACCCCGTTACTCCTGTCCTATGTAATACGGTGTGTACTTATAAAAGCTGCAAAGATATTAAAAATCCAACCATTATTTTATGAGAAATTTGATAAATAGTGATACGAAATAGTGCGCCCATTTACTACTTTCAAATCATTACGCGCTGTTTACTAAACTAAGTTCATGTATTTATCATGAATTTTTGGAATGATTGCCATATACCTAATTCTCACAACATTGTCTTTTGATACTTGTGCGTATTCAACTTAAAACATCTAAATTTGTCCACCAACAAACATGCAAATCATAGAAATTTCGAATGTTTTGTTCGACGGCGACTTCGCAGCTGTTGGATTGCCATTTGCTGGATTTCCCCGGAGCTCCGCCCACTTTA
This sequence comes from Priapulus caudatus, assembly GCF_000485595.1. Lineage (NCBI taxonomy): Eukaryota > Metazoa > Priapulida > Priapulimorpha > Priapulimorphida > Priapulidae > Priapulus > Priapulus caudatus. The sequence continues at coordinate 57,308 of NW_014577068.1, read as the reverse complement.
AAAATAGTGCTAGCATTGTGGCAGTGGTATTATCCTGAGTGTGGGAAGGGGCACTGCATGCAGTTTGGACTAGTGGGCCCGGACGAGAAATATTTTTTCCCAAACAGGTTTACCTATTACAGTAAAATCCTGCCTCCTGATTGGTTCAAAGGCAGGCGTGTTCACATGTGCGGCAGGCGTGTTAATTTCATTTATTAGTGTTAATTAAATTTAATTAGGGTTAGGGTAGTTTAGGGTTTAGGGTTAAACGTAATTTTACTACTCATTTACTGTAAATAGGTAAACCTGTTGGGGAAAAAAATTTCGCCGACCCCGGACGCGGTGATTTTTTTTCCTAGGTCAATCAAGAACATAGGGCTGTATGGAGCGTGCTGCTATTGGATTGAGCTTGTTTCGTCACTCAATGACGTCACAGTATTTTCATATACATAGCACATTCAAATCCTAAACCAATAATAGTCTTCATAGGGTAGCGGTTAGAGCGCCAGCGTCAATATGAAGGTCGGCGTGGCATCGCGAACACGCTATCGTTTTCTAATTAGTTTTCCTGTTTTCTGTATGTTCCGTATCTTTGTATTCGCTTGAACATTTTTTTCTCCAATTAACGCATTTGACATGATTATAGTTTAACAATACCACTTTTAAGATAACAACATGATGTACATCTTTCACTTACAACACAGAATCAAACTACACATTAGACTTTGTTATTATATATTATTAAAATAGGATTTGCGGTTAGGGTTAGAGTTAGGGTTAGGGTTCAGGATGTACGGCTCACCGTGTCTCTGAGCATCCTGTTACCGGGCTCTTACTTGGTCCGGCGGTCCTGGCCCTCTACATCTTTCCTCAGTGACATTCTGCCGAGCTCCAACCTTACAAACTATCACGTCTGAGCCTTTGCACTGCTCTGACTCTTGTCCATCAATCTCCAACTGGCGTACGCGCCCCTCGCTCGCCTCTCTTTATGCATCGTGGCCTATTGTTCTTGATATGACTCTACTCGGAGTAAAAAATGACCTACCTCTGCTCCTCCGCTCCTTGTTGCTCTCACCGCTTCCTCCCCGGAACGCCCTGTCCTCTTCGTTGCAAACCGGAAGTTTGAGTTCATATATGCAAGCGGCACGCTCCCCATACTTGGCAATGTTAAATAACAAACGGGCGCGGATTACCATACTGGGGAATTCACTGGGAATTCTCGTTTTATATACTCTTTCCACATTCTCGGTCCATACCATGTTGATCTTTTGACTTGATCATCATCTCGTGTGACTCCTTCTCTCTCTTCTCACTCTTTTCTTCGTCATCTCTCTCTTTCTTTTTTTTCTGGTCACTCCCTCCACTTCCTCCACCTTCGACCCCTCCTCTTCCGCATCGCTTAGCACCGTTTTGCGTACTTCTTCTTCTTCATCCTCCTATTCTTTTCTGGTATCTATTAATCACGATCCCTCGCTCCTCCACCGGAAAAAGCGCCGTTAAAAAGTGTTACACAGTTAGACGCCGTCACATGAATCCGCGCTGCCATCCCAATGAAACACTTAAGCTGGTTAACCCACCCACATGCCCACTTCTACACCGATTGTTTCACCTCGCTGACGTGCCTGTCTCCTCTCTCGCTGCCAAAATTCTGATTGGTTGATACAATCACCGCGCCTCTCTCCCTGCCATCGCCTCTCGTTCGCCTCGAATACCTTCCCTCCCAATGACCGCCCACAGTGGCTGTCAACGCTCTTGCACCCCGCCGCATCCCCTCCATTAACACCACACACGGCCTAGGAGCAGTAGGCGATCGACCTCGGGCAGGCCACGTGGTGCGTGCGTGTAACCCGCATCCGTCACGGCAACCACGACCACCGAACCGAAATGTTCGTTTTTTGGGAGTATCCCCCATTGTTTTTTCATTTATTTTCCCTGGTCTTCTTATTTTTCTAATGTTTATCCAATATTACATGGATTTATTTACAACAATTTAATAACAACAAAAGTATTTTTTTGTTTACTAGGGTTAAGGGTTAGGGTCACAATCACCATACTAAACAGGAGTTTGAGAATACGTGATCTTGTATCAACGGCAATGATTGGGGAGCTATGCAGGCCTAGCTGCGTGTGTGTAACACAGATCTGGTATATTGCCATCCGTTGTATTTGCTTTGGCGTTTCGCCTGCAGTGATTGACGAGCAGTTCTTCATGATTCTGATCGCAATAGCGATGTTTCACATGTTTATTAAACATGTGAGTCAGTTAAGGCCGGGAACGTGGCGTGAAGTTATTCAAACACCGGACTGGCAGGCAGCTAGAATGATAACAGAAGTTCACATTGTGATGAATGGTTAGACGAAGTTTACCATAGCACTCACAGCGCACAGAGCACGGCGAGTGCGCACGCTGCCTGCACGGGAGCACAGGCAGGTGGGAGTGTGGGGGATACGGATGATCTGTACGATAACGAAGGCGTACGCACACCACCATACTACATCAAGACGAGGCTCAAACGACACTAATCATAGCGCACCTCTAGGCTCTCTCAACGTCAAAACGCACGCACGTGTGCGTGCACACCACATATACCTCAATCTATGGTACATGCCTGCTACTAAACATGCGCTACGAGTCATCTGTTCTAAGAAATATCGACATCAGCTCATTACGCCCAGCGCACGTGCCTTACTGTGGACATCATATACATGGCGATACGCACTTCTACAGGAAGTGTCCTGTTCATCATACACTCGCGCTACACGTGCATAGAAGCGAACAGCTTCGTAACATATTCACATGAATCCACATGCCGCTTTTACTGTACACTCGCGCGCACATAAGCTAATATATAACCATTAATGAGAGGACTCACGTAACTTCACCACGAAGTCAATGCCTGTTATATATATAATTATAATATATGTTATACATTAAATGTTGGAGGTTTTTTTGCCGCTTTTAGACCCAAGCATCTTTGAGTTGTATCTCAAAACTTTACCAGATGCACTACATATGCATTGTATGATAACTGATATAGTATGTATATAATTAGTAGGCTTATTAAATATATGTTTTATTTATACACCATTAATATACCATTTTTGAGGGTTGTTAGACATAAAGCTTGGAATGTAACATATGCATTGTAATGATAACTTTTATATATATATACTATAATATATATACTATATATATATATATAGTATCATATATTATATATATGTTATATGTAATATCTATATTATGTTTTTATTGCATATATACACTTATTATATATCATTTTTGGGTTGTAAACTATAACTTAAACATGTTATAAGCATATCATGATACATTGTATGATAATTTGGCCGAATGCTATGTTCGGCAACAAATCGCAGCAGTGGCCATTGAAGCGCAACGTCCTCGATACTATTGTTATGCTATACTAATGCTCACTGTAGTACAGACGTCATCAGATAGTCATCATGCTGTGTGTGCGGTGTGTGTGTGTGTGTGTGTGTGTGTGTGTGTGTGTGTGTGTGGTGTTGTGGATGCGTGCGTGTGTTGCGTCTGTGTGTGTTGTGTTTGTGTGTGTGTGTTGTGGTGTGCTGTGTGGTGTGTGTGTGTGTGTAAGTGGTGTGATGTGTGTGTGTGGTGTGTGTCCTGTATTATGTGTGTTGTGTGATGTGTGTGTTTTGTGTGTGTGTGTGTGTGCTGTGTGTGTGTGTGTGTGTGTGTGTGTGTGTGTGTGTGGCGTAGTGCTGTGTGTGTGTGTGGTGGTGTGTGTGTGTTGTGTTGTGTGTGTATGTGTTGTGGTGTGAAGTGTGTGTGTGTGTCGTGTGTGTGTGTGCGCGTGCGTGCGTGCGTGCGTGCGTCGCGTGTGTGTCTGCTGTGTGTGAGAGAGGAGAGTCCGGGTCACTTGACAGAATTCCCTCTTACAGGATAAGAAACCGTACTTATGGAAATGACTTCTACCTAAACGCCCTTACCGACAGGCGTGACAGAGGAGGAACCATAACGAAGGCAGAGAAGAGGGAGAGAGAGAGAGGGAGGGATGGAGAGGGATGGAGAGAAAGAGAAAGAGAGAGCGAGAGAGAGAAAGAGAGGGAGGGAGGGAAGGGGGAAGGGAGAGAGGAGGAAGGATGAGAAAGTTAAAGAGAGAGAAAGCAGTGAGAGACAGAGAGAAAGAGTGAGAGAGAGATATCGAGAGGCGCGCGAGAGAGAGAGACAGAGAGAAAAAGAGAGAGAGAAAGACAGAGAGAAAGAGAGAGAGAGAGACAGAGAGAAAGAAAGAGAGAGAGAGAGAGCAGAGAGAAAGAGAGAGAGGAGAGAGAGAGAAGAGAGAGAGAGAGCGAGAGAGAGAGAGAGAGAGAAAGGGAGAGAGAGAGAGAGAGAAGAGAGAGAGAGAAGAGATAGAAAGAGAGAGAGTGAGAGAAGAGAGAGAGAGAATAGAGAGAGAGAGAGAGAGAGAGAGAGAGAGAGAGAGAGAGGAGAGAGAGACGAGAGATGAGAGAGAGACGGAGAGGAGGAGGAGGCGAGACGAGAGTGGAGGGTATATAACATCCTCTGCCTGCCAGTAATGTGTAATCGCTATGTAACCACGTCTGTAAATAAATAAATAAACAAATAAATAAATAAATGAACAAATATATATATGCAAATAAATGAATAATAAATAAAAAATAAATAAATAAATAAAATAAATAAAATTAAAATAAAATAAAATAAAATAAATAATAAATAAATAAATACAAATCAATAATATAAATAAATAAATACATAAAGTAAAATAAATAAATATGAATAAAATAAATAAATAATAGGGAGTATCCCCACGGCCACGTTGCTCGCTCCCTGTAGCACGGTTGGCACAGGCCAGCAGGCACGTATCACAACCCCGCCACAGGTATGTCTAGCTGACAGGCTGACACGGGGCGATGATGGGAGACAAGAATGTAGTCCAGACACGCAATTAACGCTTCCCAAGCCAGCGCTGCCGAGGTTGATGCCAACACCGGTGTTACCGTTTCACCGCACGCCAACGGGGCACGGCAACGCAACTGCCGTCCACCACGCACGGCAACAAACGTGTACCTGCACACGCGCGCACACACGCGCGCAACAGGCACGGCCACGTTGTACGGTGCACACACAAGGGGACCACGCACGCCCGCAATGCGCGCACGTTGTTAAGCTTCAACACGCACGACCAGCGCCCAACACTCATTGCACGTACGTGTACTGGGCATCGAGTCGAGGGGGGTCACGAGGCCGTGACGTAAGTAAACAGTATGACGTAACAGACACGAGCGTGCTTCCAAAGCCGCCTCCCCGCACCGCCCACGCAACGGCACGTAATATCGTTGCACATGCACACGCCGCGCCAACCGCGACGCAAACGCACTGCACGCACGGCACGGTGTACGTGCACACACGACGAAACGTCAACGTCTGTCACGCACGCGAGCGTGTACGTGCACACGCACGCACACACGCATGCACCGCAGTGTAACGTGGCACACAGCACGCACTTCCCCCCTGCATATAACGCCCTCCCACCGCGTGTGCTTCCCGCTGCAACCCCCTCCCCCCCTGCACGGCGGCGGGCGCGGTCCCCTACCCGGGACCCAGGCCCGCTCCCACCGCGTAGGTGTGCCGAAGGAGGGAAGGTCACGACCGAGAGCGGCGGCGGTGTGGCAAATAGGAAGGGGCTACAGCCTACGGTGAGGAACGAAGGTCCAGACAGCGAACACGAACAGTGGCATGACGCGCGAGGGGGGGCGACCCGTAGACGAGAGGGGGTGTTCGTGGGCGGCCGTACATCGGACTGGTGGCGCGATTACCAGGTAAAGGTGTCGGCTAAAATGAAAAGATCAAGCACGCCAAATGCAGGCACCGCAATGCACGGCACTTGTAACCGGCCGCCACGCCACCCGGCACGCCACGCACCGCATGCACGGCACGTGTACGTCCTCAACACGCCAACAGTCACAACAGCACCGGGGGGTTGGCACGGCAACGTGTTACTGTGCACACACGCACGGCAAGACGTCACGTGTAAAGTATTTTACAACCGCACCACGCACGCCACGCACGCTAAGCAGTGCACGCGAGCGTGACGTGCGACGCACGGCTGATCACGCAGACGCGCAGTGCTACGTGGCACTAATAAACAGTGCTTTAATATCCAAGCACATTTGTCCATGTCATGCTGTAAATGTCAAGCAGCACGCTTCGCTTGACTGCCAACCGAAAAACATAACAAATACACGTGAACTGAATCTATGACGCTCACGTGAAACACGGCTATTTGAGAGCTGCGCGATGGCGTTGTGCATATGTTTGCTTGAGAGGTTCGGAAGTTAGACCGCCTAGAACATTCGAGACTGGTTAGGCGCAGAATGCAGCAATTGATCGTGCGCGCGGCCTTTCGATTTTGGTGTGGCACGCAATGATCAATAGCTTTGACAGCGGTGATACTTTTGTAGGACGTATTCCCGGGTCGCGGTGCGCCTTGCTGCGGAGACTGCGCGCAGAAGGATCTAGAGCGCTCTAGCGGGCAGGATTAAACACCCTCTCAGGGCGAACGCTTTCTCTAGGTATCAGCGGTCTCGAAGTCGTGCTGGACTAGAGACAACTAGCAAGGCGACTGACATCCTACAGCTAACTAGAATTTTAACGTTAGTGCCGTACTGGCTCCCCTGAGTGCCCTTAATTGTCATACAGGTGCAGCTCGATATATAACATACATGGCGCTCAACTGTCGATGTCCGGACAAGGCAACACCTGCAGGGTTTCAAGGTACAAAAAGACATTACCGAGCCCTGACGATATGAGGGGGGAGCCAAGTGTGTGGATATAGTGTTAGTCACTGACATGGCGAAGAGAAGTCTGCAGTCGAAATTAACCATGCGACGGGCAGCCGCACACGTCTCTGTGACCACGGCCTTTTGCCAGGCTGTCGTTAAACGAGTGCAACTGCTTTATAGGTTGGACTTACTAGTGACGTTCATAAGGGCAGCGGACTGGAAATAAGAGACACTCTTCGAAATAGAACTTATCTATACTGCGGCGGTTAGTACATGCCACCCCTGAGGAGCGAGACACTTTCTGTCAGCCATTAGTCATTTGTCTTGAATGGGCCGTGGCGCTGGCTTTCATTAATATGGCGCACGGATCCCTCATGTTATCTTTTCTTTCTCTTTGCCGCCGCGAGACTGTTTCTTTCAATGCGGCGGCAGTACTGTCCATATTGGCCATCTTCCGATATCATTGTTCAGTTACACTGCATACTTGCCACTGATACAGAGTGGATGGCAAGACTAATGCACTATAGACTATAGAAGTGTGATATGAATAGATAGATGGATAGATCAGATAGATAGATTGATTGATGTGATGGATTAGATAGATAGATAGATTAGATCAGGATAGATAGTATAGATAGATAGATAGATCGATAGATAGAGTAGATAGATAGGATAGGATAGTAGATAGAATAGATTAAGATAGCTAGATAGATAGATAGATAGATAGATAGATAGATAGATAAGGATAGATAGATAGAATGAGATCAGAAATATACGATTATAGATTATAGATACATAGGCATAAATACATACATGAACATACAGGTACATACATACATACATAACATACAGTACTAGCAATACAACAACATACATACTAGCTACGTACGGTACGTACGTACGTACGTACGTACGTACGGTACGGTACGCGTACTGTCGGTACGTACGTATGTAGGTTAGGTAGGTAGGTGAGCGAGGCTACGTAGGTACGTATGTAGGTAGTAGCATAGCGTAGGGCTTAGGTAGGTTAGGGTAGGCGCGTAGGTAGGCTAGGGTAAGTGGATTAGGTAGGTAGTAGGTAGGTAGGTATGGTGTGAGGTAGGTAGGTAGGTAAGGTCGGCTAGGTAGGTAGGTAGGTAGGTAGCGTAGTCTAGTAGGTAGGTGACGTAGAGTTAGGTAGGTAGGAGGTAGGTCAGGCTTAGCTAGTAATAGGTAGTAGGTAGGTAGGTAGGCTAAGGTAGGGTAGGTAGGTAGGTAGGTAAGGTAGGTTGTAGGATAGGTAGGTAAGGCTAGGTAGGCTAGGGGTAGGTAGTAGATGCTAGATAGATAGATAGTTCTTTTCTTGGGAATCTTTTCTTATTCAAACCAAGTGGTCACGGCAACTGAGCGCTTGTATGTTCCGGCAACGCCGGTGTCCTACGCTGCTAGTGATTCACAATTATAATGACAGCCTCGAATAAAATAAACTAATACGCTCCACGACTAGTTTATCGGACGTATTTTCATCAGTCTTTCGAAAGCTATGAAAACAGAGTTATAATTTCTGCACTGTCATCATTATTATCTTGCACTAATCAAATCAATTATTCGCAGGATCGTCAAATGGTTTTAAGGTTTTAACCTATATATGTCTGTTTAATTTCGCGTTGGCGACATTGACACATCTTAAATCACATACAATGGATTACCGTAAAGCAAATGATTCTAGAAGATATTCATATTCTGACAGCAATTATTATCAAGACAAGTCCTGACTCTTGCTCCATTAAGATTTGAATAAGGTCATAGCCACGAAAACAGCTGTTATCGTGTGGACCAAACCTGAATCGCACGAGATGTTCAGCACAGCGGCAGACGAAGGCATTTGGTGTCTTTATATGTAAGACGTTGTAATCATGCTACGAATCGCGTAGCGTTGCCTAAGTTTGCCATATTGGACTAGCAGCGGGTTGGTGTTTCTGTGTGGGATGAAGTGCATGGTCGATGAGCGCCATAGGTCATGCACAGAAACGCCGCGTGGCAGCTGCTCGGAGTTTGTATTCATATCCTTGATCACCGCTACTGAAGAGTAAGCTGCAAGATTCGGAGCATTCTAATCGCTTCGCTTTGGTTTGGTGTTGCCGCTGCAGAATGCTGCAGGGAGGTCGTATGGCAAATATGATTCTATTTAGACTTGTCAGGGGGGGGGGGGGGGGTGGGGGGGGGGGGGGGGGGGGTGAGTCGTTCCCGTGTTGGTCCTGTGAGTAAAATTCCCGTTGAATTAACGTTGTCTACTGCACGCGTCCGGGCATGACTATACACGGCTTCTGCCAGTAAGGTGAAATAGCTTCATTTACGGTTATCTTTTTTGCCGTAATTATTAATTTCGGCTTGATTTCATGCATGAATGATACTTACCCGTATGAATAATGAAAAATACTTGTATGATAAAATTAGTTTGCTATAATTATCGTAATAGCCATTTTAGCCAAACTAAAATTATTACGCAAAACCAAAATCTATAATATAAGAAACCATGTTGCTCACCTGCTGCTGCTCGCGCGCGCGGCGTGTGTACATGAATTCGATGATTAACATCAAAAACAATTTGTACTGACTGTTTTAAGGTGTTAATCGCTGCAGACGGGGAGAGGCCACGCTTACCCGAGAAGTGCGTTCGCTCAGATTTCCCATGATTACCTGATATATATAAAAATTATATGTCAACTGGCAGACGAGAATTAAGCGTATGGTTGCGGTCCTACTGTACTCTATACATCTGTAGAATTTTTGTCTGGCGGTTAACGCTGTCGATAACATCAGAATGTAATGAAACAAATTGTTTTTATTCACAGCCTGATAAATAGTACTGATCATAATAATTTCGCCATGGTTTCAACACCAATAGCTTAATTACCATCGTGCATGACGCCCCAATGCAGGTGCGTAAAATGAAGAGCACCATACTACATTTGGCAGGTGTCAAATCCTAGGGATGATTCTAGAAATTGTCGGCGGAGCAACGACCAACGAATCGATAGTTTCCCTACCAGGTAACTGGAGCATATACGAAAAAAGCTTATCGTGTTCATTGGTTCCGCCGAGAGAGTGGAAAGAGAGAGGATGGTAGGGGGAGATAAGGAGAAACATAAAGAATACTTGATGATCCTCACGGCAGACATTCGAAAACTGGCCGTCGACTTGGATTCTTTACAAAATTCATTGCGCGAGGAGGCGATGTCTGTGTCAATTATGGGCGTGACAAGGAAACTCTTCCCATAGTCCACACTTTGTACATTGTGGGTATGGGCCTTTGGCTATAATAAGAAAGCTATACAACCATATTTAGCCATATACCGTATCCTATGAAATATATAAGATATAATTTAATTTAATCACTTGAACTGTTTACAAAGCTCCATACATTGTAAACATATACTGCAGATATGCTAATTGTATAGGAAATTTCATGCAAATTAGGCCTTGATTTATGATATTCTGAAAATCTATTTAACGTAAAAGGTAAAAGCATTCTTACAAAATAACATATAAATCTGAAAATATAAATTAGAGACGGATCACCAATATTTTCTTGTCCCAAACGATAATTTTGCGCGCAGCAAGTAAACTTAAGCAGCTCTGTCAAAGGCGTTACTTAGACGGTACGTACATTCGATTTAATGACTCAGATGTCCAAATTTTGTTATACGACATTTAATATTGTGTTGCCTTCCAGTTGCCATGTAGCAAGGATGAGTAAATTTCCATTCTGCGGTGGTGCACTGATGCGGCGTACCAATGTGGGTACTTCACATGTGAATGATTGCCAGCTTCTTGCGTTCATAAAGCAAGGTAATATATATATATTATATATAATTATATTATTAGTATTACTGTAACGGCCGCGCGGTAATTTCACTGTCATCTCTTTCGAAACGCCGTAAGGAATGTCAGCATTTTTTCTCATTACCGGGGGGTTTCGCAATGTCGCGAGAAGATGATGCGCTGTAATCACTGAGACTGTTATGTCTGTGCATGACAATTAAATTTCTGCTGATTGGAGCGGCCTAATTTTGTCTCCAGTTGTTGTCCATTTTTTGCGCACTTTAACGCTGCATCTGGAATCTGAACTTTATTATCCTTATTGCTATACTATATATATATATTATGGTAATATATAGTATATATATATATATATATACGTATATATATATATATAGTAGTATTATAATATTATCTCGGACTTAGGATCATTTATAGAGTTAACTGACTAAGTGTTACAATTTAGTCTTTCAAGTTACATAGTATTACAATTGTGAGAAATTGGATTTGAAACGTACCGTTGATACGTGTAGCCTTTAAAAAAGCACAAATAAAACTATTAATTGTCTAAGTAAATCAATTAAGCAACTAATAGCGTCATAGGTGTTAGCTGAAACTCTGCTGCACCTGGAACCGAATTGCAGGCCTACACTGCGACCTGAATGTCGAGCCAGGCGCTCTTGTTGAAAAAATTTCATTGACTTGCTACGGTTAGTTTGTCTTGCTCGCCTTTATTGTTCATATCCACGGATGTTTGGACAGAATGCGTGTGTAAAGTTAGCAGGTATTGAGAAGTCACCAAGCAAGATTTGAAAATCGAGGTCCGGCTTCGACAAGGACGTATTCTGGAGGAACTAACAAACAGGGTGACAATTTATTATTCAGTCCTTCATAATGTGAACATTTTGTTTTTGCTTAAACATTGCTATCGGTGTGTGCCGTATCGATGTAATAGGCAGACTACTAGCACCAAGACTATTATCCCTAAAAATTCGATATGGTATCAAATCTGGCGCGGCGGCCCAGCGTAGTTACAATACAACAAATCTTTGAAGCGGGCTAAGGTTGGAGCACTGAGTTGATGTTTTATGCGCGAGTTTTAGCTGTTACGTCACTTCGACAGACAGCTAATTGTACTTTATTGATTAAATAAAGTTATGCCATGCGCGTATGTGCAAAATTCTGACGGTCGGCGCGCGATAGCTGGCCCTCCAAAATTGCGGTAAAAGACATGTTCCCAACGGGCTAACTGGGAGCGTACAAAATAGCTCATCTCGAAGCGGGGCCTGCGGTCCTTCATTTGTGCGAGAGCCAAAATTTGGTGACAGGCAGCGCGTATTCGAGTGGGCGAGATAGCGTGTACACCTGGAACAAATTGAAAAGCGCGCTGTGGTGTCGCCGCGATCACCATACTTCCTCGTTTAAATACATAGATTAAGATTTGTAGTTACCTTGTACGGGTATATAGACGCCGAAGACCCTACAAGTCGCAAACGTCGAGACGCGTAGAGCACCGTGATGCAAGTGCGGGGAGATGTAGTATACATTTCTCGTGTTTTGGTCGTCTAAGTACGCGCAATCATTATCGAGTTAAGAACTTATACAGGTATACTCGCGTTGAACAAGCATCAGCTCGTAATAACTCCATGGACACGACGGACGTGAATAACGAGACGTGGCGGACGAATGGATACTAAGCATTAGTGTGTCAATAAATACTATACCGTCAGGTTAGTTACGATGGCGTCCGGGGCAGTTTCAAGTTAGACAGGTGGAGCTATAACCGGGAAACAGGGTCAGATGGCTGGGAACATAGTGAAGGTAGGGATTTATAACAGTCAATGTATGACTGTGGGTCGTGGTTGTGAAACGCACGATTAAGGATGAAACTGACGTAATCATTTTCGGTAATGTAGTTTAAGATATGAGGCTATCCATCCTTACACGTTTTTATTATTAAAGGAGTGATTAATCGTATTGGTTAAAGTTCGATTAGCTCTTTTCTCGATTCTTTGTGGTCCATCAAACTATGTATATATAGATTGCACCTGATTTACGGTAAAGCAGCTCTGATCTGTAATTATTAAATGCTATAATGCGTTAATAATTACATACGTTATATAACTGTAACGTGTATTCTATGCTGTCAAGATGGAATACTCTCCAGGAACTGTAGTATGTTAACGTAGCAATACTGTCCTAACCTGCATGGCGCCGATCGCTACGTCGTTCAGGCGCCATCACAACCGCTGATGTGTCTCGCACCTGGTTATGGATCCCGAACGGTTGGAAAGAGACGCCTGGTCAGGTAGGTTTTCGCTGTGTCAGGCAGCTTTCGATGATAAAGGCAGTTCATGTACGCTCATCTAAATACTACGTCCGTGTAAACTCTTAC
>NW_014577068.1:31222-44319 GCF_000485595.1 Priapulus caudatus | reverse complement strand
GTACTAGACTAGCAAATACTTCGTGTTATGCATAATCACACTACCTTATGACAAAATAACTCATAGTTCTCCCATTTCACTGTGCGTTGTCTTATAAAAGGCATTTGAAATACCTTCCAATTTGCCGTTCAAATATCTCCGATGTTGTTGACACTTTCGCGTTGCCTTGCCAAGCAACCGCCAGCGGTGCTGCGGTACAGCGGTACGGGTGTAGCAAATATAAAAACATGTGACGTCACCCAACCGTTCTTGGCGAAATGTTGGCAAACAATTTAGCGTTGGTCCGCCAGATTACCAGATTTCGCCACCTCTTTCTTGTGGTTTTAAGCAAACGCGCACTGAAATGGAGGAAATAGTTTATTTTGCCTATAAGTAGTGTGATTATGCATGACACGAGATATTTGCTAGTCTAGTACTGGAGAAATTAGCGTTTGGATGCGTATAGTGCGGCTTTAACTTGAAATAATGATTGAAATGAAAAAACCTCATAGATATAACACTTGAAGTATTGCATTTTGAAACTAATTTTATTTACCATTATCACTAATTTTTGATTAATGATAGTAATACACTATCAACTTCTATGACTTTACAGTATATATGTGATATTTGCTTTTCACAGAAAAGGAAATTAAAACGGCAAAGAATGAGGAAAGAAGTCTCGGTGTTAGTAAACATAACATTAATTAATTTTTGTGCAATTACAGAAATTAGTATTTAGTTATCAAATGTTTTATTTTGCACCATACATGCTCCGATTTTTTACAACAACTGTACAATACATGCAGTTATATCTGGTTTACAATAAAACTAGGTACCTCTAATTACAGGCTCACAGGAGTTGGAAGTTTGAGTACTACAGAAAACGGTGTTGAGACTCACAGCCTCAACCAGTGGCATCTTCTGCAGAGGTTTGTTTTTTTGTGTGAAAATACAACGTATGTCAATTATGTTTCTTTATGATATTTAAACGGATTATCAAACAACTATTCAAACACATTGAAAAAATCAAATATAGACTAACATGTTACAAAATTAACACGGACACATACACTGTCACTACAGATAACTTACAGTTCCTAATCAATACTGATAAACATCACTTGTCAATTCCGGTTAATTCTGGTTACATATATATTCTGCTAACAAAATAAGTAAATAAAAATTATATTAAAGTTAGTTTTATAATTAAACAATTTCACTTTCAGGAGTATGTCAAAATGTTGCCAAGGTGGCAGCTGGAAAAGTCACTTCTGGCCTGTAACGAATCATGACGTCACAAAATCCAGGAGACTGCCGGCAGCTGCAGCGGCAGCGGCAGCAGCAGCAGGAGGAGACCCTGATGGGACGCCACAACCACCGCATTTGCCAGTGTGGCAACTGTGTGGACATGCCCCACACAGCTGGAACAGCTCTGCCTGCAGGAAATCACGTGGTTATGTTGAACTGTGGTGGCAGAATTTGCCCCATATGCCTGAACAGAGCGTTTTAGCGGTCGCTCGCTGCTACAGAGAAGACTTGCTCTGTCTACCAGAAGCACGAACCAACGATGCATGCCGCATGCGGCGTATCGCCAGTTTGATACTGGAGAATGGGTTCAACGCGTAAGGCGACGAGTCGTGATTACCATCATGTGTGCTGAATTCCATTCGAAATTCTCATCATCAGAAAATGATCATTAACCGGATTCCGTGTAGGAGGCAGTTTCTACTATTCGGCCACATACTTTCGATTAAGAATATACTTTCAAATAACGTCAACTTGTGTGCACAGTAAATGCTAAGGCAGATCATCAGTGTTACAAGGCATAACGGTTATCACCACTTGTCTCACTTAGCAGTTGAACCATTCTACACCGACATGCTGCCAGCGATAACAGTTTATGTACGACTTATCGTTATCCTTTTCTAGATTATACGACACGATTTTATCTGAGAAAATCTATAATATACAAATGTTAAATTTACGGGTCCTATCTGTCACATGTATAGAGTTGCGTGAAATGGCCATCTTGTCACGTGGTCTCGTTAATGTAGCGCCGTTTCCTGCAATTGATGTACAGATGTAAATTAGTTATATTCATGTCAAAGTAAATATTGCGCAGTATTTATATAAACTGAAAACATTGTTTAGTAGCATATAATCTATTTCTTTTAACGTTTGCGAGTATATAATAATTACCACGGAATGTTTGCATTTCCAAATTATTATTTCTCAGGAATGTACCCTTCCCTTGAGATATATTGTTTGTTTAATGATTTTTCTATAAATGCCCTTTATGATATGTTAAATCACTTGCATATAATTATATGGGTATTTTTTTAATTAAAAATTTAAGCAAGTTCAACTCAACTTTTCATTGCGTTAGCTAGTGCAATTTGTAAATATACATTTTTATACTCACTACTATATATTCCAAGCCCAAATATACTACCTAATTAATTAGAAACAACTTGTGTATAATATGCCTTTACTTGCCATGTTACTCGCTGTCATCAGTAGAGGATTCCTCTGTTTGTGCCATGAAGCCTGGTTCCTTACTATTTACACGTGCAACATGTAAATAACAAAACACGCAACAAAACAAGGACTATGACTTCCGATGCCATGTCTTGCTCTTCTTGCTCCATATCGTGGGAACCATGTCTGGAGCAGCTCCTCCTGGCTCGGCTTCGGCGCCGTAGCAATTGTTTTCAGCACACGGTGTGGGATCACTCTCCATGAGGCCCGCAGCTTCTCTAGTCTTCCACTTCTGCGGCGTGTTCTTCACGTTCCGCCAGTACCATTTTCTGCAGTAATGGTATGTAGCTGAAGTGGTTCTTCACTTTGACGGGTCGCAGTCTCCACTGTTTTTGTCGCTTTCGACCATTGAGTGTGAAAGCTGCAAAAAGCATTTGTAAATAAAAATGTATGTAAAGCTGATAATTTCACAAGTCATTTATACTTTTTGCATTTTAAACATGTTGTTAATGAGATGAATGTCATGTTAATGCAGGGTATACAGTTACACTATATTTGATTACATCTGTAAAACTGAAATCAATGATCTTACCAAATGTATATATGTATGAATATTCCGTGATTTCATTCAAGACTAGCAAAATATAAAGCATAGAAGTTGTTGAAAGTAAAACAATGTTTGCTGTTACTCACTGAGTTGTTAGTAATGTATCCATATGCAAAACTTGCATCAACTTCCCTGACTCGTCTCGAGCGTACTCTGTCATGATGAGCATTGTGGCCGATGGCTGCTATCCTGACACGGAGGTCGTCACCTAGGTAGCTGCAGAATAGTGATATAACAGCAAGTGTTAAATGAAGGGCATATGATTCAAAAATTTTTGTTTACATTAGCGAGAAATTGTGCAGTTCAGTATTGCTGCCGAATATCATTGCAAATCATTGTAACTTAGGTCGTAATTTAGTCATACCTGAAGCCATATCATTTCGAAGCATAGGCTATTACAAGCTGTGGAAATTTTCCAAGTCTTCAGTTGTTACTAACAAAAAGTGTAGCGTTATATTATATGGTTACCGCGCAAAAATATGCAGCGGCACGTCCCCCTACTGGCAATTTAATACAAAACAGGAAATTACATATGGGAATTCGTCTAACGGGCGGCGACGCGCTTATTAGCGGGGCAGGATCAAACACCTCTCAGGCGACGCTTCTCTGGTATCCGGTCTCTCATCTGAGTGGGAGTGTGGGTTGAGCGTGTCGCCTCCAGAGACGACACGACTGAAATGTCGTTGGATCGAATCCATCCGTTCTTTCATTATTTTTCTGTTCTTCTGTATTTTTCTATGTTTATCCATATTTACATGATTTAATTTACAACAATTTAATAACAAACAAATATTTTTTTTGGTTTTATAGGTTAGGTCACAATGCACCATAAACAGGAGTTTGAGATACGAGATTGTATACAACCAATTGGATTGGGAGCTATGCAGACCCTAGCTGCGTGTGTGTACACAGCTGTATATTTCGCCATCGTTGTATTTCTCTTGCGTTTCGCGTGTATTGACGGAGCAGCGATGTTTCATGTTTATAAACATTGACGTCATATGCGCACATGCGGAGTTTAACGGGTTGGCAGCAAGCAGATGATGTTTCGATGTGATATTGTTCGATACAAGCACACGCACGGCACGCACGCACGGCACGCACGCACGCACGCACGCACGTGACGTACACACGCACGTACACACGCACGCACGCACGTGTGCGTGCACACACACTCATGCACACGCTCGTGTACGTGCCACAGCACGCACGCACGCATGCACGTCTACGTGCACATGCACGCACGCACGTGTACCGCACACACACGCACACATGCACACACGTGTACCTGCACACGCACACACGCACGCAGCGCACGCACGCACAAACGTGTACCTGCACACGCGGCGCACACACGCACGTGTACGTGCACACAAAGGAACGCACGCGCCACTGAACCCAACCATATATATACGAACCATATATTACAAAACACTATCTATAGTGGGTCCGGAGCTCTCGTGGGGGAAAAAATTTCGCGTCCCGGGCACAGCCGTCTGTGGACGAAATAAATACTTAGGCAGGACAGGTAAAAATTAGTAATTGACAGTAATTAACTTTACTATAATTATCACTAAATATTCCAAATATTTATATGGCAGGCGTGTAATAGTAAAATTTGCGACCAGTTTATATTTGCAAAGTAAATACCACAGCCAGCATCTTACAGCCTGCGTATGAGTAAAGAAGTGATCAAAATGATTAAGTAGTAAGGGGGTCCATACATATTCAAGTAGATCTGTGTGTAGAAGTAGCGGGAAGCGACACCTCACCCACACTCGCACTCAGATGAGAGACCGGATACCAGAGAAGCGTCGCCTGAGAGGTGTTGATCCTGCCCGCTAATAAGCGCGTCGCGCCCGTTAGACGAATTCCCATATGTAATTTCCTGTTTTGTATTAAATTGCCAGTAGGGGGAGCGTGCCGCTGCATATTTTTGTCGGTAACCATATAATATAACGCTACACTTTCTTTGTTCAGAACAACTGAAGACTTGGAAAATTTCCACAGCTTGGTAATAGCCTATGCTTCGGAAAGATATGGCTTCAGGTATTAACTAAATTACGACCTAAGTTACAATGATTGCAATGATATTCGGCAGCAATACTGAACTGCACAATTTTCTCGCTAATGTAAACAAAAAATTTTGAAAATCATATGCCCCTTCATTTTAACAACTTGCTGTTATACACTATCTTGCAGCTACCTAGGTCACGACCTCTGTGTCAGGATAGCAGCCATCGACCACAATGCTCATCATGACAGAGAGTACGCTCGAGACGAGTCAGGGAAGTTGATGCAAGTTTTCATATGGATACATTACTAACAACTCAGTGAGTAACAGCAAACATTGTTTTTACTTTCAACAACTTCTATGCTTTATATTTTGCTAGTCTTGAATGAAATCACGAATATTCATACATATATACATTTGGTAAGATCATTGATTTCAGTTTTACAGATGTAATCAAATATAGTGTAACTGTATAACCTGCATTAACATTGAACATTCATCTCATTAACAACATGTTTAAAATGCAAAAAGTATAAATGACTTGTGAAATTATCAGCTTTACATACATGTATTGCTTACGATTTTTTATTTACAAATGCTTTTTGCAGCTTTCACACTCAATGGTCAAAAGCGACAAAACAGTGGAGACTGCGACCCGTCAAAGTGAAGAACCACTTCAGCTACATACCATTACTGCAGAAAATGGTACTGCGGAAACGTGAAGAACACGCCGCAGAAGGTGGAAGACTAGAGGAAGCTGCGGGCCTCATGGAGAGTGATCCCACACGTGTGCTGAAAAACATTGCTACGGCGCCGAAGCCGAGCCAGGAGGAGCTGCTCCAGACATGGTTCACACGATATGGAGCAAGAAAGCAAGACATGGCATCGGAAGTCAAGTCCTATGTTGCACGTGTAAATAGTAAGGAACCAGGCTTCATGGCACAAACAGAGGAATCCTCTACTGATGACAGCGAGTAACATGGCAAGTAAAGGCATATTATACACAAGTTGTGTTTCTAATTAATTAGGTAGTATATTTGGGCTTGGAATATATAGTAGTGAGTATAAAATGTATATTTACAAAATATTGCACTAGCTGACGCAATGAAAAGTTGAGTTGAACTTGCTTAAATTTTTAATTAAAAAAATACCCATATAATTATATGCAAGTGATTTTAACATATCATAAAGGGCATTTATAGAAAAATCATTAAACAAACAATATATCTCAAGGGGAAGGGTACATTCCTGAGAAATAATAATTTGGAAATGCAAACATTCCATGGTAATTATTATATACTCCAAACGTTAAAAGAAATAGATTATATGCTACTAAACAATGTTTTCAGTTTATATAAATATGCTGCAATATTTACTTTGACATGAATATAACTAATTTACATCTGTACATCAATTGCAGGAAACGGCGCTACAACGAGACCACGTGACAAGATGGCCATTTCACGCAACTCTATACATGTGACAGATAGGACCCGTAAATTTAACATTTGTATATTATTGATTTTCTCAGATAAAATCGTGTTCGTATATAATCTAGAAAAGGATAACGATAAGTCGTACATAAACTGTTATCGCTGTGCAGCATGTCGGTGTAGAATGGGTTCAACTGCTAAGTGAAGACAAGTGGTGATACCGTTATGCCTTGTAACACTGATGAATCTGCCTTAGCATTTACTGTTGCCACACAAGTTGACGTTAGTTGAAAGTATATTCTTAATCGAAAGTATGTTGCCGAATAGTAGAAACTGCTCCTACACGGAATCCGGTATAATGATCATTTTCTGATGGATGAGAATTTCGAATGGAATTCACAACACATGATGGTATCACGACTCGTCCCTTACCGGTTGAACCCATTCTCCAGTATACAAACTGGCGATACGCCGCATGGCGCATTGCATCGTTGGTTCGTGCTTCTGGTAGACAGAGCAAGTCTTCTCTGTAGCACAGAGCGACCGCTAAAACAGCTCTGTTCAGGCATATGGTGGCAAATTCTGCCACCACAGTTACACATAACCCACGTGATTTCCTGCAGCAGAGCTGTTCCAGCTGTGTGGGCATGTCCACACAGTTGCCACACTGGCAAAATGCTGGTGGTTGTGGCGTCCCATCAGGGTCTCCTCCTGCTGCTGCTGCCGCTGCCGCTGCCGCTGCCGCAGTCTCCTGGATTTTGGTGACGTCATGATTCGTTACAGCCAGAAGTGACTTTTCCAGCTGCCACCTTGGCAACATTTTGACATACTCCTGAAAGTGAAATTGTTTAATTATAATAACTAACTTTAATATAATTTTTATTTACTTATTTTGTTACAGAATATATATGTAACAGAATTAACCGTAATTGACAAGTGATGTTTATCAGTATTGATTAGGAACTGTAAGTTATCTGTAGTGAACAGTGTATGTGTCTGGTGTTAATTTTGTAACATGTTTAGTCTATATTTGATTTTTTCAATGACATGTGTTTGAATAGTTGGTTTGATAATGCCGTTTAAATATCATAAGAGAAACATAATTGACATACGTTGTATTTTCACACAAAAAACAAACCTCTGCAGAAGTGCCACTGGTTGACGGCTGTGAGTCTGCCACACCGGTTTCTGTAGTATCAAACTTCCAACTCCTGTGAGCCTGTAATTAGAGGTACCTAGTTTTATTGTAAACAGATATAACTGCATGTATTGTACAGTGTTGTACAAAATCGGAGCATGTATGGTGCAAAATAAAACATTTGATAACTAAATACTAATTTCTTGTAATTGCACAAAAACTAATTTAATGTTATGTTACTAACCCGAGACTTCTTTTCCTCAATTCTTTGCCGTTTTAATTTCCTTTTCTGTGAAAAGCAATATCACATATATACTGTAAAGTCATAGAAGTTGATAGTGTATTACTATCATTAATCAAAAATTAGGTGATAATGTAAATAAATTAGTTTCAAAATGCAATACTTCAAGTGTTATAATCTATGAGGTGTTTTTCATTTTCAATCATTATTTCAAGTTAAAGCCGCACTATACGCATCCAAACGCTAATTTCTCCAGTACTAGACTAGCAAATATCTCGTGTCATGCATAATCACACTACCTTATAGCAAAATAAACTATTTCCTCCCATTTCAGTGCGCGTTTGCTTAAAACCCACAAGAAAGAGGTGCGAAATCTGGTAATCTGGCGCCAACGCTAAATTGTTTGCCAAACCATTTCGCCAAGAAACGGTTGGGTGACGTCACATGTTTTTATATTTGCTACACCCGTACCGCTGTACCGCAGCACCGCTGTGCGGTTGCTTGGCAAGGCAACGCGAAAGTGTCAACAACATCGGAGAATTTGAACCAAATTGGAGGTATTTTCAAATGCCTTTTATAAGACAACGCACAGTGAAATGGGAGGAACTAGAGTTTATTTTGTCATAAGGTAGTGTGATTATGCATAACACGAAGTATTTGCTAGTCTAGTACTGGAGACATTAGCGTGTAGATGCGCATAGTGCGGCTTTAATAATTCCATCACCATCGAATAGGGTCTAATGGTATATTTGCTATTGATTATAATTTTGAAGCACCTAAACGGACGTGTGTCCAAATGACAGAACATGTAAAAGCAACGTGCAGCTTGTAATTGGTATGAAGCAAAAGTTACCTTGCCGGAAGAAAGCACTGCCATTTGTTGTAGCGTGTCAGTGCTCTTTCCAATGTTGACAAGAATAAAGTGACTGTCATCTACAAATGAAACTACCAACTCCTGCAAAAACAGAGAAAGGTCCATTATTTATGTTACCAGACCACATTCAAGGGCTATCTATGTACACTGTTATAAACAAGTAAATCAGTACACTTGGCTCTGAAAACCGTAAATGTCCGTAA
The DNA here is from genome assembly GCF_000485595.1 of Priapulus caudatus. Classification (NCBI taxonomy): domain Eukaryota; kingdom Metazoa; phylum Priapulida; class Priapulimorpha; order Priapulimorphida; family Priapulidae; genus Priapulus; species Priapulus caudatus. The sequence continues at coordinate 35,349 of NW_014577068.1, read as the reverse complement.
CAAATAAACTGAGCTCTCGGCACTATAAGGCGGCAAAAGAACTGTTGAAGCACGGCGTAGCTTGTAGAAGAATCCTGCGCAGGCGTACGGTAGCCTGAAATGTGTTCCCGCTGGCGCATGTACAGTGTGTAGCAAGCAGCGTGTAGTATTCGTTCGTGCGACGCGTATGTTTTTAATGTGAACAAGTGCCGCGGAGCGACAGCGCTCATCTAACGTCTACGGTGGTGACTCTGTGGTGGAGTGGTGGGATTCTAGTAACCCTGTTAGTCCAAATGTGTTCACATACACGCCGAAACAGTGGAATGCACAGGGATATGGTATCAGGAACCTTCTCAAAGGAATGTTTGTTGGGATCGTTATGAAAGTTGCCACGATATGGCGCGTACGTTTAAGTGTCTTCAGATTAAAAATGGAAGCCTCTCATCGTACGTAGTAGCCAACAACTATTTGCAAGACAGAATAGGTAAGCACTCATCCATTTACCTACGCAAGGCTACAGGCCTGCAATAGAGGAGGCTACCACCTTGTAACCAATTAACGCAAGCAAAAACTACACAGTACCACCATCACATGCACTGGCCAGTGGCCACTTGCAGTGGATTCATTACGTTACATGTTAAACATATCTCTATACATGTACACGAGGTATTCGTGTAGATTGCTATATGAGTTATTATCGATTTAAGGCAGCTATTTTAACCTTCTTTCTAACGCAAATATGTTACCCTGTGGCTTTTTTTTTTGATATGATTAGCGACATGGTGTTAGCCTTCATATGTCCCAGGCATGGTTAATTAGGATTTTCTTTTCGATTCTTATTTTCCGTGTTTGAATTTTCTTTCTTCTCTGTAGTTCTTCCTTTTTGTTGCAATGGTTGTTTATGATCACTATCTGTAGCAAACCGCGGGCAGTCAATAGAAAAAGTAATTTTGCTTCTACGTTGCCCAATACTTTTGCTTACATTGTTGCGTGTCCGTTGTGCCGGTTGGCGCGCGTTTGAAGCCATAAGCCATGTACGCATATATGTCAAAGAATACTACAGCTCAATGTAATTGTACGTATGCTTAATACTTAAAGTTATATCAATCCTTATAACGCGAGCTTAGCTTTAGCGTATTTTCTTGCTTATCGGCCCTGCGTGTTTACTTCGATCTATGTTTGTATATATGTTACTTGTACTTGTAGGCGTAAAGGTTTGAGTGTTTTTTTCAATTGGCGTAGTTTCTTTTCATAATACTCCTAGACGTCAAAGAAACCCTGGGTTTGCACTAATAATTGTGTTTTAGATATACCTGTTGTTCTATTGACGTTTAGTTCACACAGCGGCTTGCGTTCTGAGTTTTAGCAAAATACGCCGATGCTATCTTTGTGTGGAATTTTCTTCTAGCAAATAATCAACTCCTTGAATCATTATGACAATAATTTTCTCGTTATTGTTAAAATCAACTTATACACAAATATTGGTCCTACCAAGTTGTCCATAATTTTAGGCTGTACTCTCATTCATCATCTTTTCTGACTGTCTGACGTCTCTTCTAAGTTCAATCTGTCTTTATATCAACACACTGGACAACAGGAACAATTCGCTTATGTGATGTATTCTTCCAGCACGATTACGAGTGGGCTTTCTGCTGTACAAGGTCTATTTCTTAAGTACTCCGTCAAGATCTTCTTATGCTCCCACCACGTGGCATTATACAAGTGAACCTTTTCACAGCCACTGTAATTTCTATTGGTATCAGAAAAGAACGCTTTTGACCCCAAAAACAAGCGGCATGCCCTCTCTCCTTTTTGCCCGATTACAAATTTATTTTTTTGGGCCACGGAACACGCCAAAATACTGATCGCTCTCGTTCCTAGTTTTCGCTATTTTTGAGGGTGTTATGTTGTATCCCTATGTAGACTGAAGGCTCCCCCAGTTTCCCGAGTGTCGACATAAAACGAGAAATCTCGAGGATTAGTATGCGCAATGTCTGGATTGGCTGCAAGCCATTAGTGCGCGAGTTCAGAATCATTCTGATTTCCTATCATGTTACTACGTTTGTTAATTGATATTATATTTTCGTCTATCAGTCTTTAATTTATGTGTCCGGTGCCTTGACAGAACCCAGTATATCTGCTAAACTGCAATTTAGTGCGCTCTCATCATGCGGCAAAAATTCATAAGTGAATCAACAATTATACTTTGAACTGTCGCCAATCATGTTGTTTACGGAGCGCAAATTGATACCTCTCTAAGTGTCTCTTAAGTTCATAACTCGGTGTGTTTGAGCGCACAACAGCACGCTGCGTCCGTTGGGTCCTAGTTTTGTCCGGAGTTGCGAGGCACCACTAGTCCAGGCACCACGGTATCGGAGCCACACGTGGAGCAAACTCAAGAATACAACGGACACAAGTAAAGGGCCGTGGCAGCATCAGCAGCTGGTGAGCAGACCTTTCTTTCTGCCAACCCAGCCGTGTTGCGCACACTTTGCTGGCGCCGTTGACTTAGACCAACACGCGGAGCACAATGTTTTGAGGCTTAAACATATGTTATTCACCTTGTTAATTTATATGCCCATGTAATATACGTAACTGCCTACTGCATAGTACCCGCCGCGTAGTTTTAGGAGGTATTGCGGTCGTCGGTACGCGGTCATTATGTATGCAAAAAATAGGTAAAGAAGTAGAGTTAGAACAGGAGAGTAGCGATATATGTAAACAGTCGACGTTTAATATCTTACCGAGTGCACAATAATTGTAGGGGTATCCCCGCTGTTAACCGACTACGAAGACCCGGCTGTGAAGCCTGAAGATATGCCATATTGTAGCGATGCAAAAAGGGCGCGAGCGAAAGTTAATAGCAGGAAGGTGGAAATGTAGATTAAGAGCGACAGTAGCACACGCGCGGTAGAGAACTTAATTTGGGACGCGGGGAGCATAAGATTGTCCGTATGCCCGGCGCACACGTGAGTTATTTTACTCAAGTAAAATGACGCATGAGTCATTTTACTCACGTGTGCGGCGGATTATCGTTGAGTAATTTGACTCATGCGTCATTTTACTTGAGTAAAATAACTCACGTGTGTGTGCGCCGGGCTGTATGCACTTAAAATAATTGATACTAGAAACCAACTGGTATTGTTAACATTTGAGAAGACATATGGTGTTATTAGCTTTAGAGGGCCATTGGAGTCATTAGTTCTAGAGAGCATTCATGAGAGACGTGGCCAACATAATTAGCCAGTAGCAACTCCAAGGGATAGTAAAACGCATCCAGAGATGATGCAACCAGGAGTATTGCCAACCAGTCAGCGGCGAGGAGAATGGGCTTGGAAACGTTTCATAATGACGCTAGAGTGACCACTATTACTTGACCTATCAATGTCCGAAACCAACCAATAGGACCGATAGGCGAGAGGGCCGGCGTGTTAGGCAGAACACGTGTCCACCGAAAAGCCACGCCCGAGATAATGTAATATAATATATGTAATAATATATGATAAACATACGAATGAATAAATAAATAAATAAATATAATGTGTATATATAAATCTGCGTATACTTTGACATAATATTCGACGCATTTATCCCATTACACACATGACGGACCTACCTCCGTGTACGTGCAGCCTGTTCTGCTAGCATCTATGACAAATACGACATACGCATATATACGCTCTCCTATGACACTATTTGTCATGGGAAGATTCTTCCTATGACAAATATTGTTGTATGTGTTGTGCGCATCATAGGAGCTTAGAACCGCTATTATGAACGCATGTAAGCAGTGAATTTCAGCTGTAAAGCGGAACGAAGTTGACTCGCCAATATTTGTCATAGGAAGAATCTTCCTATGACAAATAGCGTCATAGGAGAGCGTATATGCGTACGTCGTATTTGTCATAGATGCTAGCAGAACGTGTTGGTAAGTGGCGTACATCAATTACCCCCCACGACCCGTGCTGCTTGTCTCTTCACCATCTCCTAGTTACCTAGCTCTGCTGTCATTGTTTGTAACGAGGTTCCCACACGATGATGGCCGCTGATAGCTAAGTACCACGTTGTGTAACTGTGTGACTTTAGTCAGGGGTAGTAGAGAAGATAAGAGAGGAAAGAGAGAGAGAGAGAGAGAGAGAGAGAGAGAG
>NW_014577068.1:28869-31212 GCF_000485595.1 Priapulus caudatus | reverse complement strand
TGTGTGCGTGTGTGTGTGTGTGTGTGCGTGTGTGTGCGTGCGTGTGTGTGTGTGTGTGTGTGTGTGTGTGTGTGTGTGTGTGTGTGTGCGCGCGCGCGTGTGTGTGTGCGCGCGCGTGTGTGTGCGTGCGTGTGCTTGCGTGTGTGTGCGTGCGTTTGCATACTGTTCATATAATATCACCTGTGGACGCAGTGAGCGGCCGTCAGAGCGACAGTCTCTGAGATCAATTCCGCACCGCACATGAAGAAACCGTCCCTATACATAGCTGCCTGAAGACGAAGCCGCGAATAAATAAACAATTAAATAGATGGATAGGCATTAATAACTGCGCCGACCGATAATAAAATACCGATAAATTTATAAACTACAAATACAGAGATACGGTGTCTTTTATGTTAAATGTGAGCTTTTGTGACAAGGCGTCTCTTCGTCCGGCTGTAATATGAAATAAATAATATATAACAACATATAGTATATATATATATATATATATATATATATATATATATATATATATGTAATATAATGTAGGTGGCAGAGGGGTAAGGGTAGCGGTGTATAAAGAGAGACGGGAATAGAGAATACGTCTGATGATTGTAACTGTACTGTGCATTGAATAAAAGAAGATTATCCTGTGACTGCCTGCTTCTTCGCCTTATACAAGACTTGTAGTTTTACCTAGTTGCAATATATCCAGCAGGAAACAGCAGGTATGATCCACCAGCTATTTAATTAACACAACTGAGTCTTTTAGTAGCCTCAAAAGTACTATCCAATCGTCTGTTTTTTTTGTAATGTTTAACAGGGACACTGTAGTAGAAATAGTATCCGTTAGAAATAGAGATAACTTCCCTTATACCTGGCTGTATCAAAACATGAACTTATAGTGATATACACAGCGCATTATTGAAATTTGACCGTTTATCATCAATTAAATGTAATCGATTCCCACCTTCACTATTGCAATCTAAGTCTGTATCACATTTTTCATAGTGTTTGTCATAATTGATGATTTCTTTTGATAACGTCTGATTTTAGAATATTCTTTTGTCTGTTAAGTTGTATATTGCATCAGTTATACATTTTACATGAAGTAATTCGACAATGAGAATATTAAACTATCATTATAATGTAATTGGTAAGTATCGGGTTGTTTTTAGACGTCTCTAGTAAATATACCTATCTGGTTGTAACCTCTGTTACTTTTTGTGTTATTTAAGACGCGGCAAATTTCTTGAGCTATGCACCTATAAGTGAACAATTGATTATGCCTATGTGAAAACTAAGGTATGTACCTAAATTTCTTTGACATTTACATACAATCCTACAATTTCTTAAAAACATGCGGAGTAAATCCAAGGGAGTGTGTAACGTGTTTAATCTGATAGCTATCGCTAACACTAAAAATAATGTCGATAGTTTTATTTTTTGGTGGAGTTTAAAGATTCAATTTTAATTGCTACATGGTTTAGCTCACTGGAATGTAGACGAAAGTGTCGTATAGGTTATACCCCACACAGACTGCAAGTTTGACACCACATCAAATTAGTCCGAGCCTAGCGCGGGCCAAATTTTTGCAGTGTGTACACGCTATCCCACTCTAAATACTTGCTAGTCCGGACTAATCTGGCCTCGCAAATGAAGGAGGGCTAAGTTAGCCTGGACTAAGTTGGCCCGCTCTAAACTATGTGTGTACGCAACACGCAGGCCAAATCCCGTGCTATTTTGCAATATGCATGCTTATAGCCTTATTTATGTCACATAAAAGTAAACAGTAGCTGTCTGCTGAGTGGCGTAACAAGCTAAACTGAGCATGCACAATCAACCCGTGGCAACCTAGCACTCTTCAGAATTGTGTGTCTGTACGGTACGATTTAACGCGCGCCAGACCCGCCCCTTGCCCGGACTAGTTAAATGTGGGATCAAATTTTGCAGTATGTACGGTACGGTACGGTACAAATATTAGTTAAAATGACTACGCTGGTTTTTTTTACACATTATCCATCTTTTAAACAAAATTTTAAAACAGACCTGGATGCAGGTTGCTCTGATATCACCGATTTTTTAATTATGAACGTTAATTATAAACTATCCCCGTTAAGGTATGTTATGATACAGGTTGACAGATGCAATAGGTAAACGGTTAAAAATGCTTATCCATCTATTTGATTATATTATATTCGCGTCTTCGTCTTCAGGCAGTTATGTATAGGGATGTTTATTTCATCTGCGGGGCTGAATTGATCAGCTCCATTGTCGCTCTGACATGCGTGTGCGTGTGTATGTGTGTGTGTGTGTGTGTGTGTGTGTGTGTGTGTGTGTGTGTGTGTGTGTGTGTGTGTG
>NW_014577068.1:24970-27470 GCF_000485595.1 Priapulus caudatus | reverse complement strand
TACACTATAGCTACTGCCCGCATACCGACTACATACCTGGCAAGCGTCCTTTCCTCCAGCGTCGTAGCCAGCGCAGAGCATATTGCTGGTGATTGAGCCGTACGCAGCATTGCAGGCGGAGTTCGTTACGATTGGAACATCAACACACCTAAGTTCAGGGCTGGTATTTCCACCTGACAATATCAACACATTACATTATGCCATAAATCATCTCATGTAACCGTGAATAAAGGTTGGAAACCGACAGCATATAAATGTTTAAAACGTTTACCAATTAAGCAACTGAAAAAATTGGAAACAGGATATCTGTTTTTTACTAACGACTTTAGACTCTACCGCGAATCTTGGTTAATTAGAAATGTAGGCCGAAAATGCTATAAAAAAATTGCCAAAATTGCGTTTACAGCGATACCATTGTTAGTACACGAGTTAGTAGGTACTCGGCTATATAAATACCTTCACTAGTGGTTCCCCAGCCACTGACAGTTGCTGTTCTTCCATCGTACTGATTCCCGCCAGATGCCATTTCAACCAACTGGGTCTTAGCATTGAGAGACACCGGAGTGCTTAGTATCATCGTGGCGATGTCGAAATCAAAAGTCCTCGGCCTGTACGAGCCATGCTTATTCACCTCCGACACCTATGAAGAACATAATCGGTGAAATCATTCGGTATATAAACTGGGGAACGCATATATATATATAGCACTCTACACTAGTTAATAAGTACGAACGTTTGGGATAGTTTCCTAGCGGCACAAACAGATGGGAATGGTGGTAGATAAGAAGAAATGAGTGTGTTAAGTTATTTAGTTTACCTGATGTCTAGTTCCGCTATAATGCCTTGTCGAGCCGACTCTAATTTGGAATCTCCGTGGCGAGCTCTCATATCTGCAAATTTGATCATAGCATCATATCAAAATATGATATCATATATAGTTAACCCGTTACACACTCAACCAGTTAAACGGTAAAAAATCACGAACACAAGAAGAAAACAGTTAAACTGTAGCAAACAATAGTTACCCGTCGCGTTACGAAAGCTTCGGCACAAATATTCGGAATACAAAGCTTCAATTTGTTCTTATGGAGTTTTTAAAAGCGTGAGCGGTATTTTCAAACGAATATACTTAATCGCAGTCAATACAATAGTACGCAATAGTTGCCAACCTCCCGTCTTGGCTAATTTTGAGCGAGGGAAGTGCGTAACTCGCACGTCGTGCTCAGAGTAAATATCATGGTGTGTGCATGCGTGCGTATATGTGCGTGTGCGTGTGTATGCGTGTGTGTGTGTGTGTGTGTGTGTGTGTGTGTGTGTGTGTGTGTGCGTGCGTGCGTGCGTGCGTGCGTTCGTGCGTGCGTGCGTGCGTGCGTGTACAAATTGCAGTTGTGATCGACCCATCGCGGGAACACTGGGGCGCGTAATTAGAAGGATGGATGCGGCCTAACTAATGAGCATCATTATCAGCATCATCACCATCATAATCATCATCATCATCATCATCAGCAGCAGCAGCAGCAGTAACATCAGCAGCAGCAGCACTAGTAGTAGTAGCAGCAGAAGCAGCAGTATCTTCAGCAGCAGTAACTTCATCATCATCAGCATCATCATCATCATCATCATCATCATCAGCAGCAGCAGCAGCAGCGGAGGCTGCGAGGCTGGCAATTAAACACCTAGTCCAGCATCCGCAACACCATCTCCGATCCTCTGCCCTCCCTCTCGCTACAGTTACCGATATATCGGTTAGTTGAGTTGTGTTCCTGTGTTACGTTGAGTTGCCGTGACAACGAGGTAAACACGCTCTCGTGCCGAAGAACGTCTGCTTGATTACTGATGGCCTAGCAGGAAAGACAGCCTGCCCCAGGTAACAGGGACGGACAGGTACGATCTAGCGCAGATGGCCAGGTAATAGCAAGGTAAAATAGTCATCCAGGTATATAGCATGTCGTACATTTGCCCAGGTATATGCCGTACCAGACCCGGACAGGGATGATACAAAAAAGTAGTGCAGGTAACACAGTCGCCCAGGTATGATATAAACACAACCTGACCAGGTATGATACAAAGACAGCCTGACCAGGTATGACAAAACACGGGCAGGTATGATATAAACACAACCTGACCAGGTATGACACAACACGGGCAGGTATGATATAAACACAGCCTGACCAGGTATGACACAACACGGGCAGGTATGATATAAACACAACCTGACCAGGTATGACACAACACGGGCAGGTATGATATAAACACAACCTGACCAGGTATGACACAACCTGACCAGGTATGATGACATCACGTCTATAACGAGTCACGTATACATAAGTCAGTAACCGTTCGCTGCTTCATCAGCTGGAGTGGCAGTAGCGTGTACACTAGAGTGGACACTAGTCCAGGCAGGTATATATATATATATATACCTATATAAATATATATATATATATACCTATATATATATATATATAATATATATATATATACTATATATATATATATA
>NW_014577068.1:22679-24960 GCF_000485595.1 Priapulus caudatus | reverse complement strand
TATATATATATATATATATATATATATATATATATATATATATATACTATATGTTATGTCTAGAACTAACGATAGGAAGGTGGTGCGATGGTAAGATGGTTGCGTTGCTACTGCTCATTTACCTGCCAAGGGAAATTCTCGATGGTGGTGAGATCACCGCCAACAATTCTAGAATCATCCATTGGATGGAACCCTGTAATCATAGTATGCTTCTAATATAAGGTGGCATGCAACAGTAAGCCTCCGCAAATTGTTCACCGTTGAACTATTTCGTCTCTAGAAAAGGCCTTTTTTTGTCATTTTTCTTTCGCCCAAATTCGGCACTAGAGTGCAATTATTTTCATTATACACGCAAGTTAGATGCCTCGTGGACGTCTAGAAAGCATTAGGTAAGTAAAATTGGTCTAGTCGTGTAGTTGTGACATTCCGTCAGGTGGCGTAGCCACAGCGACCGGTTGGTCATTTTTGTGTTTGAAATGTGTTCAGAGTGAAGCATAGTGCATGAATCTGTAGTTATTTGACATGAATGAAGTGCATATTGTGTATGCGAAGTAACAGTGTGAGTATTTTTAATCAATTTCTGTTCGTTGCTTATTCAGGCCTGCCGCCTATGGACGCACTCTACTGTTGTTCACCACCTATACGGTCCTATATTTCAGTTATATACGCTACAATAATATAGTTTACATGCTAGTATCTCGCTACAGCGTATAGGCATAACTAAGTGTAATTCCGCTAGCTGTTTCTGTATACTAATCGGTAACACAATATGCACAAAGTACCTTCTGGTAGGCGTGGCCATCTGGGCCTGTCAGGGTGCAGACCTTAAAACAGAATGAAATTTTATATGATATAACTATAGATATGATCAAGATATAATCAAGATCAAGATCTTTATATGATATAACTCTGATATAACTATAGATATACATATACAATTAATACGAGGTGTTACTAACAACCCGTGACTCTCTCTCTTTCTATTTCTCTCGCTTACGCGCTATATATATATATATATATATATATATATATATATATAGAGAGAGAGAGAGAGAGAGAGATAGATATAGATAGTTAAATAAATAAATAAATGACAACTCATTATATAAATAAATAATTATTGTTCCGATTGAAATTTTTCAAATGGAAAGAACGATGAATTGAAGTTGAACCTGCCTTTTCTTTCCTAACGAATTTCTTAACAAATGTCAACTGTGAGTTAGACAAGCGTTAAATACGAATATCCAGTTGTCAAACAACATTATGTTAGGCTAATACCCTTAACCGGCGGGGTTTGCCTCAGTGTATAGTCAAAATCATCAAATTAAAAAGCAATTTTATTCATAACGATTCAACAAGTTAAATAGAATCACATCGCATACGTACCTGCCGGCAAGCTCGCAGCGGCAACACAAACCAAAGCCAAGCTGATTAGAAGCTTCATCTTTGAATCAGAAATCCAGTGCCCGAATGAAACAAGCTGGAAATGCACGGATTTTTATACTACTCCGGCTCATCGTCCATGCGCTTATTCCCACAGAAAAACCCCAGCTGCTTTTTCAATATGGCGTTCGATTCGTGACAATTATGTCTTTATATACATAAAATCCCCCCATTTACGCGTGTTTAACACCTGCCGATTTAGGTTTGCAACACGGTCGGCTGCCTTGATGACCATTATCTCATTCACAGCTTAATCACAGAGTAAGTATTTGTCTCGTAAACAAATTCGAGTGAATCGATGGGGAGCTGCGATTATGGTGTGAATAAGGTCATAGTCAAGAAAACAGCTCATCGTGTTGCCAACATGAATCGACAGATGTTCAGAATTCTTCTTCGCCAAATTCATCATAAAGCAGGAAATCTATCAAATAGATCTCGTTGGTTTGGATCTGTTTATTTACACGTTTAACGATACGATACCTGAATGGAGACACTATCTAGATAGTCGTGGGATAAGCGCGCCTGTTAGCGCAATTGTATGTATTAGCGCATCAGTAAACAGTAATGTTTAAGTTACAAACGCTTTGAGTTGCGTGTTTTGGTATCTCACATTTATTATTTAAAGTGAACCCCAATTGCGAATATAAGTGAACCCAGGTAGAAAAATACTAGAATATTAAGACCTTGTTCCACCTGAAAACCTATTGCTGTGTGCATGCGTGCATGTGCGCGCGTGTGTGAACGCGCACGTGGTGTGTGTGTGTGTGTGGGTGTGTGGGTGTGTGTGTGTGTGTGTGTGTGTGTGTGTGTGTGTGTGTGTGTGTGTGTGTGTGTGTGT
>NW_014577068.1:6053-22669 GCF_000485595.1 Priapulus caudatus | reverse complement strand
GTGTGTGTGTGTGTGTGTGTGTGTGTGTGTGTGTGTGCGTGTGTGTGTGTGTGTGTGTGTGTGTGTATGTATGTGTGTGTGTGTGTGTGTGTGTGTGTGTGTGTGTGTGCGCCTGCGTGCGTGCGTGTGTATGTATGCGTGTATGTTTGTGTGCGCGCGTGCGTACGTGCGTGTGGTTGTTTGTCATAAACTCCTGACTACATCACGTATGACACAGTCTACGGGTTACTCTGCTTCTGCCATGGGCCAGCACACGTACGTCAGAAGTAACCGCATGGCCCGCACCCTAAACTGTCTCTGCTATCAGACACCGTTGAACAGCCTTAGGACGAAGATGGCTTATGGTTTTTTCTAATTAGCTTATACAGTATTAGTTTATTAGATTATGATGTTTATGAGGAAATCATGAACGTTGTAGAATTAAGCTGTGCGTCATGCGGAAAATTACGTTACACTAAATATGAAAATCTTGATTTTTTTCGCCGTGTCTCTGTCGGTGAGTCATAAATTTGCATTTAGATACCGCATCAGGAATGGCCAAATTCAATTCAATATTTTTACAATTGTTTATCAGATTGTCACAAGATATGCGGCGACAATGATTTTCGTGCGAACAATGACATGGGCAGACAACTTTTCCCGCTACCCATACAAACGTACCGCTATATGAGGTAAAACATGAATAGATAGCACTTTGTCTATGCATGTTTGTGGGGTACCACCTCCATAATAAGCGTGGGGCACCACATGATATATACTGCAAATACCTAAACATCAACCAACACTCAATACTCTGTCATTTTTGGCACATGCACGCTTGCATGCAAGGGTGTGCAACGCAAGAGAAAGGAGTTGAGAGCAAGTTAAGAAAGGACTATCACGTAGTACCAGCTCACATGCACTGAACAATAGATTAGGGGTTATTTTTATTGTAGCGGACAGCCGACTACTATTCTCTCTATCTGGCGTTGTTCAGCCAATGCGCATACCCCGGGCGAGGGGGCATTTACCCCACATTATGGGTACCCCATTTACCATTTTACCCCACTTACCCTCCCAACTCCTTCCTCTTGCGTTGCACACCCTTGCATGCAAGCGTGCATGTGCCAAAAATGACAGAGTATTGAGTGTTGGTTGATGTTTAGGTACCTGAAAATGGGGTTCTCTGGAGCTAATGTTTGTTGAATGTGGGATGCTCTGGAACTGGCTATGTTCGAAAATGGGCGTCTCCGGAACTAGGATTTCGTTGAAATGCAATGCTATGAAATGCTATGCGCATGCGTTGCATGCATGCCTTCACTGCCCGGCTTCAACGTACGATGCACTGGAACGGAAATGTTAAAAACTAGGGTCTCCGGAACGGCAAAAATGTAAGATCTGCATGCATGGTAACTAAACTTGTGATGCTCTGGAACGAGATATTCTTAAAAATGCGATGCACTGGAACGGAAGAAATTGGGGTTGAAAAGGCAGGGTTGAAAATGGGGGTCTCTCCCGCGGCACATACCTACCATGCAATATATATGGAGTGCCCCCCCCCCCCGGGGCGCATACCTCACAGCCAATACTCAGTGTAGCAAGCCGGGTCGCGGAATGTGTATGTACGTCATGATTTGTATGAGGGGGTTTTGTATGGGAATTAATTCCGGGGGGGGGGCGTGATATAAGGGTATAACCGCGTAGTATAGTACGATCTAACAAAGTCAGAAGGACAAGCGCAAGGGTTGTCGCGATTGTTTTTCGAAGGTTTTGTGAACGCGTGCTTGTATTTTATAAAAGAACGCGTCATATGTTTCGCGAAATAAGAGGACGCGGAGTGTGTCATTTTGGCGCGAGATGCAGCCATTGGCTAGTGGCAACGTGCAACCAGAGGTGCAACTCAATCCGCGACTGGATATAAAAGCCGGGGTTGTTAGAACTTAGGAGAGAAGACACTAGGAGTAGAGGGAGATAGATGACTATGGAAATAGAGGGTAGAAGAGAGGAGGTTTATGGAGATGTAAAGATGTAGATTAGGAACTTAGGATTTAATCGGAAACATTTACCGGGGGAAGGGAGCTAGATAGCGGGTAACGTGAACATTAACCAAGGGCGTATTAACTTTATTGTTGTAAATTCTGCAATGCGGATGTATCACTGTCAATGAATAAACGGCTTCTTACGCGCCACTAAAGGTATTTCCCGGCTACGTGTGGAATCTCTGTCGAGCTACACTCACACACACTCACGCACTCCGCAAGCCTGACGAAACGCCGGCGACGGTAGCAGACGACAGCCGCCGGTCGGTTAAGAAACACAACGCAACAAGCTACTATACGATCACAAAAACAGAAGAGACTTCACACTGGTGAGCCGTGACGAAGGTCATTCATGCACCACGCGGAGAAACGTTACACTGGCGTGTGACCAGGATTACGGCCAATATTCTGACAGGCAACGCGACAAACGCTACACGTGTATTTTCTGGCCAATGCGTGTGTTTTCTAGCCGATGCGTGTATATCTCAGCCTATGCGTGTATATTCTAACAAGCGCGTGTATTTTTCAGCCGATGCGTTCATTTTTAGGCTGGTTCGTGTATTTCTCAGTCCATGCACGTGTGCATTTCGCAACCGATGTTCGCATTTTCTAGCCGATGCGTGTATTTCCTGGCCAATGCGTGTATTTCCTAGCCGGCGCGTGTATTTCTCTGCCGGTGCGTGCATTCCTGAGCTGGTTGGCGTATTTCTTAGTCGGTGCCTGTATTTCTTGCCCGGTGTGTATTTTGTCTATCCGATGTTCCACCGACCGTTAACAATCGCTGCGGACGTGCGATTAAATTCGCATGGTGTGTCCACGCTTACATCCGTCCGTCCTAATAACTGTGTTAAATATTGCACTCACATTATCTGGTGGTATATACATACTCATTTATTTACCGAAGGGATGCGAGCTCGTAGGGCACCCCCTACATCGGTTTCCACATTTTAGTCACGGCGCGTGCATATAGGCGCCAGTTTGTTGCGCTGATATCTACTATACCTACTAGGGATATCAATACTACTACTACTATGTGTATATAATAAATATCTACAACCGTGATTGGTCAACAATGATGACGTAGCACAACACCATAGACTAATAATAAGTTATTCTATAATAACGCACTGCTGCGCGACTTGTAGCTAGCCGACAGGGATCTTTCAGTGCGCTAGGCTGCATATTAGGTGTTAGGTGTTATGCATATTAGGTGTTATGCATATTAGGCTGCATAGTGTGTTTATCAAACACTGATCTTTATTTATATGTGTGTTAAGTTAATAGGCCTATATAGAGATCAGTGCTGTCAACGTAACTACTGGTGTCATCTATAGGTGAAAATTATCTAAATAATTTATGATTCCAAGTGTGCCTACTTGAAGTATATATATTAATTTATTACGTGGTTTTTCAACGGCACTTTATTTACGAATCCCTTATTTCGGTCATGGGGCGCCGCGAGCAGCACCTACATAACGCGACGGTCCCATTGTTGGTGGGGCTTTTGCTACATTAACAATCATTTTGAAGATATCAAGTGAAACAATAAAATATTCTTCATTCTAGACGCATATGCGGAACATTTGATTTTATATTCTTGCTTAAATGATACAGCAATAAGTTGCTATATAGGTTCAGTTACTACGTAGCAACTTTAGTTTTTTTTTGCTAGCGGATTCGGTCGCATGCTCTGTCCGAAAATATTCGAAAGAATAATGCAAAATAATGCAATTTCCTGCACCAAATATTTTGCAGTTTAGATTTAATGCAATTTTAGTGCATTCTAAGTACCAATTTTTTTCCCGGTTCTCCAACAAGTAAAATATTACATAGTTACTAGTAATTTTGTGTGCACTCTGAATGCACAAAGCATCACAGGAATTACTCAAACGCATGCGCCACACATTTTTCTCTTTTAAATAGCATTAGAAATGCTTAGAGCATTGCCTTCGACATTTGCTAGAGTTGCTGTTTTCCTTTCTCTATATGTAACGGTATTCCCAACAGTAATTCAAGCAATGTCAGATATGCATGCACCCTGCCTTGACATGTAGTGTCATTAAAGTTGTTCACAAAGAGTGTATCATCAAACAATTAGCTTTGACTGTTAAATTTCAAATGCCAAATTTCCACAAGCTGTTACTGCTAAGAATAGGATCATGCATATATAAACACTATTTAGCACTTGAGGGGAAGTTATTTTCGAGATGAAGGATGAGACAATTCTATTAGTCTGGGAAGCTACAAATTGCAGATAAATTTTCCTCCATTCGGGAATGGTATTAAACCAGAAAACGTGAAAGTCAAAATTGCAATTTTAATTTGTCTGGCACTGAGAAGTGGCACATTTTTTACGTGGAAAACTGGGAACCCATCATTTCCCATTTAATGTGGAGATTGAGAACTTAAACTATACCTGTTCATGGAGTATTACTTTTTTATCTTTAAATATTTAACAGGTATATATAACATCATTCACTCCTACACATACTAAATATGTACTACATGTACTAAATATACTCGTGTTAGCTGTCAACTGTTGCATAACACTGTTTCAACTGTTATAAATGTCTCTTTATAGGGCTTCATTTTAAGTGTGGATGTGTTAGTAGCAAGTAGAACATAACTAGTAGTGTAACTAGATTTTAGATAACACCATTTAAAGCCTTTTTTACATATTCATTTATTGACACTAACTGAGGAATTGAAAATTGATAACTGAAAATTTAGTACATTCTTTTTATTTCATGAAACACACTCAAAGTAAACTATATTATATGCTTATCATCCATAAAATACTGCGAACAAATTGGTAGAAGAGCATCTTGTCTTGTTCCATCGACGTATATAACCACAGGAATATGCATCTAACATTATAATCTAATGTCCTGGAGACATCGTCTAATTGCCTGCTTTGTAGTGCTGAAATGACGAAAAACTCGATTAATTTAAGTATAGATTAGGATTTTAGTAACACATAAAAAAAAATCACCACCTATTTTACATTCACATAAAGAGCTTGATATTGAGTGTACAGCAAAGTGCTATTAAAGTGCTATTACGATGTTAAATACAATATTACCTTGATGTTCACCATAATATAGCCTGGTACAAACATGATGGCTCCAAACATTAGTGATGCCAACACAACCTTCTCCTGCAACATGGAAGAAGTAAACTTACTATCCATGTACTTTATCTTGTTGGTTCAAATCACACTCTACAATACCATGGTTCATACATGACTGAAAATTTTTTCAAGGACTTTTCAAGGAAATTTTATCGGAAATTCAAGGAAATTTTATTGAACATTTTATTGAAATTCATACACAGAACAAAACATACCTGGATTAATTTAATAATAACCCCATTCTTAATCACTGTCACCTCTAAAACTTACCTGGATCACATTAATAAACCCTTCTAAACACTGTCACTTCTACAACATACCTTGATTTACTGACCGATTTTACTGACTTACTGTAAGTTGTGATCAACTGTCTATCGTATCTATAGCTTTTTAAGCTCATTTAACGCAACTTTTTATTGAGGTTTGCACATTATTGATGGTACAAAATTTCTTTTTATTACAGGCAAGGATTCTTTCTAAAAATTCAAGGACTTTTCAAGCACAAAATCAACATTTACTAAATTCAAGTACTTTTCAAGGACTCTCCTCAAATTCAAGGACTTTTCAAGGACTGTGCGAACCATGAATGCTTCGAATGTAGTAAAATTTAAATCAGCGATCCTACAGCTACACTGGTTAGGTACCTGTTTCATGCGCCATTCAAAGTGATACATGGCAATATTCAAGTAATCCAAATCATGTAATATTTAACAGGTGTCTTTTAATAAGATTTTAAAATAAATGTAAAACAATGGGTACCTCTACAATAAAGTGGTGTAACAAAAAGTTTACACACACTAAACGTGCTAACTTTCATTGTTCTACACTACCTTCACACCTATGCACAAACTGAATAGAATTTTGCAATAGGACAGGTGTAGGAGTTATTGCGTAAAATACTAAGAGAGCGTTCACAAATGACGTCACCTCGATTTTGGACTTTTTTGACCCCCTCCCCCCCTCTGTCACCAAGTGTCACTTTCGAGGAACCCCCCATGGTGACGTCACCATTCTTGGCAGACCGCCCCATTCAAAATCGCAAACAAAGTAAGATGATTTGTTGAACTCGTCAGCCATTTAAAGTTTCATATTCTACTTTTCAGTTTTAATAAAAAATTGTGATAAAATTAAACAGTACTGTCAGTAGTTAAAAATAACTAATGTAATTGTAAAATAGTATTTAGTAACAAATATATTTAAAAAAAATTGAACTGGGAAACACATTACTCGGTTCAAGGATAGAGATGATGTCCAGGACGGTGATAGGATAGGATGATGTTTATTACTGGACATGCTCTCTATCCTTGAGCCCATTACTCTCGCCTTTCGGTTAAACGACAAAATTTATTGACAATGTCGATAATAACAGTTTATTGCAAATCATATTCCTGCTCCAGTCCACAAAAATAATATATCTTGGTGACGTCACTTGATGGAAAACCCCCCTCCCCCTGTCACCATGTGTCATCATTTGTGAACGCTCCCTAAGTTAATCCATTTTACCTGGCTATATATTATTTTTAACCCCAACCCTGAAGCCCTGCCACTTCAGCGGGAATCCAAGTTTATCACTTAGACTGGCGTGGTTTATTCAGGAGGTTGTGTGCATGATGTATCACACTACCCCATCTACCCCTATGAGGCACAAAGGGCTAATAATACTAATAGTAATACTAATACTAGTAATACTAATAGTACTAATACCTACTAGTAATAGTACTAATACTAATACAGTAATACTAATAGTAATATTGTAGAGATTTCGGTTACACCGAACACTCTATTTCAAACCACAACAACACGACAGGGCGCGGCCATTTTGGAATGACTAAAAACCTGGATCGGAAGACCAGGTGACACCCGAATTCCACTTAAAGGGAGAGTTTACTCTAGGTTCTAGGGTTATTTTCAGCTAATTTAGGTTATAATTACGCTACATAAAAAGTTTCNGCGCCGGATCGATCGATCGGTACATCAAAAGCGCGCGCGTCCCGGTGGGGTCTTGAGGCTCGTTTTAGATGAGTAGGCCGGCCCAGTCTCTGCGACTGTTCCGTGGTAGGTAGGAAACGTAGGTACGAACTGTTTCACTTCTCGCCATCCGAAGGTTCTGTTATATACATATTATGCATATCATAAACGTGCGCGTTGTCGGCGAGCGACTGCCTTTTTCAGGTGACTATTGAAAACTATAAAAAATATAATGCGCTCGCGGCGAGACTCGCCGCGCCTGCCAGTAGCGCGAGGTGTTAGGAAATTATATCGGGGGTGGGCGCGCAAGGAGGATTTTGCGCACTTGTGGGTAGCAATTAAAGCGTTTCCTTCCTGATGTCGATTACTGTGCCGGGCCTCACAGACTTGCGCTGCTGCAGCAGGACAAGCGCTAAAGTTGTTCAATGATGATAATATTAGTTCACGTTGGGACCAGAAAAACAATGAAACTGCGGGCTGGACAGAGGAACATCTGTATATTATATAAAGCGTTCAGGGTCTTTTTGCGGGACAGTGTGTAAGTGTAATAGAAATAATTTTGTTGCGGAGAAGTAAGTAAATTTTGGTGTCGATGATATTAATTCTGGGTATGATAATGAGCAGTGCGAGGATTATACTCCCTGCCAGTGACTGTAATATGCTGCTGTAACAATTCTGTTGCTGATGTGGTGTTGCCTAAGTGCTTTATGCTTGTATTGGTCAGTTGAAAGGGCCAAAAAACTTGGTGAACCCCCTGACTCAGGCCTCTCGCCTGGACTCGACCGCCCCCTCCTGGGCGCCGCTGTGGATCCGTAATTTCAGCCCTTGTGACAAATTGTCATTTCTTGATCGCGGAATGGTGTAGTTGTCTCGAATGATGGTTACTGAAGGCGGTTTAGTCGGTTGTAGGTTTCTAGGCTAGTTGTTCGTTCGTTGTGGGTGGTGATCGTACAGGCACAAAGGGAACAGGTGTGTTAAAGAGAAGTCATTCGGGCGCTACTACTCACCGATAAGCCACCACGCAGAGTGCAGCCATGCTAGACTCTCCTTCCTTGCATATTTCTCTGTGCAGTGTTACGTTGAAGTATGTTTGTTATGTATGAATTAAAATGATATATGAGAATATCCAAACTTGTTGTGGTAACCTGGATAAACTTTAATATCTGTCACACAGTGTATATATAGTCACATCTTGCACCAAGAGACAAAGAAACACGCACACACGCGTAAGCCCGTGTGCTTACTCTCGCGACACACCAGACTCCTCACTCCTACATCTCTGTTTTCCCCCAAAACCCCCGCCATGTCTACACTCGATCTGCACCCCTATTTCACAATGACTCGCAGGGTAAGAGCTTTTTAAAAAAACTACTCGCCAAACTGGGCGAGTGAGTCAATAAGTTAACTCGCCCGAATGGAATCTGTACTCGCCCAAATTTTAAAACAAAAAATTATTGTCAAACAATAGTGGAAAAACAAAAAAAACACCATTGATTTAAACTACACATTTAATTTATTGATCACAATAGTACCTAGTAGTAGTAGTGTAGGGTACCTCGGTACCCGTCACTACATAGTTACAAATTTCTCAAAAACACAAGGCACATCTCATCTGAAAGCTCATTGTCTTCCTCCTCCGCGTTATCGTTATCACCACCTCCAGCATCTGATGTAGCTGCTGTTTCCTCATCTATAGCACCTGATGTAGCCGCTGCAGCTGCTTCCACATGTACTGTAGCTACAGTTTCAACATGCGTAACATCACTGTCGGCATCCAAACGGAGTCTCTTTGCTGCTGAGACACACCCATCATCGTCCATCAATCCTGGCCTTCTGGGTTTATGTGATGCTTTCAGCCATCTATTCATCGCACCCGCCCGTTCAAAGTTTCTGACATTCTCGGTACTCAGGTTTATATGGTCATCAGGTTGTTGAGAGTCTGTGTCCCAAGCTTGTTCCTGCTGGTGGTCTTGATGAGCTTCATTTTGCTGAAGCCTCTCTCATTCTCCGAGGATGTAGCAGGAAGTGTAATGATGAGATCTGCTATTGCCAGGATGTTAGAATGATCGGCTGCGTAGTTTTGATACACTTCTGGCCATGTCAGCGTCTGCACTTGGGACTTGAACCTGCATCATTTAATGAAAAAATTAATCATGCATTGGTAACAGTGTACACATGCTGAAAGTGAGTTAAGTTTATATATTTTCAATTTGTTAATTTTGAAAAAATAAAAACATGAACTCATGAACTCATGAACTAATAAGCACGTTTTTCTATTTATATCTTTGATGTTTTAAAAATCAGGGGGGGGGGGGTAAAAAAAGAACCTGAAACCTGAAATACTGCCGTTTGCCTCGTGAACATTTTTCATGCTTCACTGGTCGTGGGTGATGATTTGGAAGAGTGGGAGGCAAAGACTGAGGGAAAGGGAGATGGAGGGAGGCAGAAGGAAAGAGGGTGGGGCGGAGGGAGGGAGGGAGGAATGAAGCGGGAGATGCGTGTATATTATGGGAATTGAATTTGCTCCTATAATACCCGCGTGCAGGCCTCGAATTAAGTGACGAGAGGGGCAAGGCAATTTTTTGGGGGCATGTGAGAAATTGCCTTGAATTTTCTCTAAAATGGATGGGCACCGAGGCAATTTTAAAAGGCATCAAGGCAACTCTCACAATTTGAGAAGGGCACCAAGGCACTTTTGTAAAATAAAGGAAAACTCATAACAAATTAATACATCAAATTAACCTCTGCTAATGGAAGTACAGTAACAGGGTTCAACGTTAACTTTTTATTTCACTAGACCATCGGGCTAGTAACTGAGAAAAACCACTAGCCCTGACCTAACTTTCACTAGCCCAGACCCAGACCATTGTTATGAAAAACTTTGTGTCATCGTATGAATTCTACTAAAATTTCTCTAAATTTACTGCACTTAGCAAGCTACACACCGTACAGATCACAGCTAGCCATTCTTGCGCGAGCGTCGTTTCCCGCGCTTTAAATCGCGCGCGGGCCGAGTCCACGTGCAGCATAAATATGCGTGTTCTACCACGGGCATACACAGGCGCACGATTTATCGATCGTCTACTGGCAGCGGTTGGCAGCAAGCCACGTTTACGGTTATTGTTTTTACCGGAGGGTAGACTGGAATCCGGCCTCACGCTCTGCGACAAACAGTGTGACCGCGAACCAGTCTAGCCAGAGGCACCGACGGCAATTACAGAAAAGGGCAAGGCAGGTGACTGCCGTCGGTCGGGTTGGATTTTCAGGGGCAGTACGGCGATTGATAGGGGCACCGCCGGCAATTGCCGTCGGTGCCGTCGGTTAATTCGAGCCCTGCCCGCGTGTGCGCATCCGTTAGTGTGTGTGTATGTGTGTTTGTACGACTGTAAAAACGCGTATTATAGCCGTAAATCCACGTATAAGACACACATGCATACTCATACGCGCACGCACGCACACGCTCACGGCGCACGCAGACGCATACGCGCACACGCACATGCATATGAACGCACACACTCGCACGCGCACACGCACATGCACACACACATGAACGCACACCAGTGGCGTAGCCAGGATCTTTTAACATAACAGGGGGGCCAAAAACAGCGAACTGCGCAAAATAGTGGATGACTTAATATTTAAATGGTTCCTCCGCCTCCCACTTCACACCCTACGTTCCCTCACCTCTCAGCTCTGCAATCTTTGTTTCAGGCGCTACGCATAAAGGCGACATTTTTGTTTGTTGTTCTCTGCTACCAAGATATAAAAGGAAGGGGTGAAAAACGGAAAGGGGGGTATGGCGGTCCTCCCCCAGAAAATTGATAAAATGTTGATAGCAGGAGATGGTATTTGAGGCAGTTTTGAGTACATGTACAGCCTTCATTCTGACTAGGACAATTCTTTTTTAGTAAAACAATTCTTTTTTTACTTGGATCAACCAGTGAACCACGGCCCCCTTTGCCCCCCACCCCTCACTACGCCACTGCACACAACAATTGGGAGAGGGGGAGGCAAAGCCTGAGGGGAAGGGAGTGAAACGGAAAAGGAAGTTCGTCCACTTGTCCGTCCCTCCGTCCACCAGTCTGCCCATTCGTCCATCCATTCGTCCACCCCTGTGGCCGCCCGTCCGTCCGTCCGTCCGTCTGTCCGTCCGTCCGTCTGTCCGTCCGTCCGTCCGTCCGTTCGTCCGTCCGTCCGTCCGTCTGCCCGCCCGCCCATCCGTGTTTTCCCTACAGGTTACATATAGTTGTAACTTGTACTGGGAAAGAACGGTGATAGTAATTAAATCCCTGGTGTCCGAGAGTAGGATTAGACGAGGAGGAGAAGTACCCGCATCCTCCATCAATTGTTCTGGTTCTCGTAGAGCCGACAGAGTAAACTTGTTAGCAAACAGTAGAGATGATGCTTCGTAGTACCGTCGCAGAGTGACAGAGTACGCCGCGTCGCGAAATCGTACCCGCATCGTAAACAATTAGAAACAATTGTATAATATAATTATACAATTTTAACTATCGTAAACTATTGTTCGCAATCGTACCACCAATTGTTGTACTACTTCTATTTGGGTGGTAACCTCAGCTCCGGAATTGTAGCAGCGTAGAGTTAGCAAATGGTTGCGATGTTTCGTAGATAGCAAAGTAGAGTAGCAGTGTAGAGTCTCGTCTTCTGTTCTCATCATCTTGCAGGTGATGCATAAAGTTGTTGTCGAAAGTAAAAACTTTGTCAAACTGCGCATTGCACGGAGTGTTAAGCCCTGTCTACACTAGCAAACTTTAGTTTGCAAACTCGAGCAAACTCCGAGTTTGGCAAGAAAAGTTTTCCAAAGTTTGCCAGTGTAAACCAGTTGACAAACTTCGGCAAACTAGTTTGCAGAAGTTAGGCCGTGCACCTTCTTGACAAACTAGTTTGCTGAGGTTTGGAAGAACTCAGCCAATCAAATGACAGTTTGTAGTCATGTGATCCTGCAGATGGACAAAATGGCAACCTCCAGTAAAGTAACGAAATCAGACAGGGACTGGAGTTTCCAAGAAATTGTTGATTTAATTCAAGAGTATGAAAAGTATCCATTGTGTATCTTCCTTCTGTATTAGTGGTGCTACCCTGTTCAGAATTTCGTTGAATGAGACTTCATCCATCCTCAGGAAATTCTTTAGGCTTTTCTGTCTGAGGCCCTCAATTCCTGAAGCAGGCAATGATAGGCCCCAAACTGGTCTCTTTTCATAATCCAGGGTCTGGTCCATAAACGTGGCTTGTTTTGTTTTCGGCGACGACGGCGGCGTCGAATAGCAATTGCAATAATTGCTGCTGAGCTACTCACACATACTCTCTTCCTGTGATTCTCCATTGTTCTTGACTTATTACATGTACATGTACATGTACGACATACGCATGGTGCTGCCCTCTACATTGATGCGGTGCAAAACAACATAATTATGTCATAACATTTGCAGCAGTTGAACCCACAGCCACTTGGAACGTTTCAATAATAAAATGAGGGTATATAAACTACCAATGTCTTAATGTTTTTGTACTATCTTTCGCCTATCAACAGTAAGCCCTAATGACTTTCTGTAAATGTCGTTCAAATGCTCCTCTGCAACATAAACCATTGCACGTGCGTACGCCGTTGTGCTGTAATTAATATTTCTATAAAATAATGATAGTATGTATAGTGTATTAGTTAGTGTTAGCAGACTGAACTGCGATGTACATCTATGCACCGATTGTATTTAATATAACTTCGTCGTGCCTTCTATCATTTATAACCGCACATCTTTGTCTTTTAGCATACTAGATGTTTTGAATACTAGAATCGCTGTGAACAGTGATCGAATTTGAGAGGAAGGTGAGAAATCATTGCATTTTACTCAAAAAAATCAACAATTTTACAAATCAATCGAACTGTGAGACGCGGCATCGGTGAGACGCGGCCGCATCGGTGAGACGCGGCGGCATCGGTGAGATGCGGCGGCGGCGGCGGCGGCATCGGTGAGACGCGGCGGCGGCGTCGGTGAGACGCGGCGGCGCATCAATCAGGGAGTTTACTGGGGCTTCCCTGCCAGCCAGGAAGTCTACAACGGGAGTCGTTGCAGATGCAGGAAATGCGTTGCGGATCATTAGCTATCTGCGTCGGACTGTGATCTGGAGGGTGGTTCGGAGGTGGCTTAGACAAACAAACACACTCACGCACAACTCTCACGCACAACTTTCGCCCGGAAAGAGCACTAATAGCAATAATTAATGGAGGTTAACCCTTTAACTACTGAATTATTAGGGATGGGGTCCTGTAACGTTGGAAACACACGTTACAGTCCCACCTTCTATAAGTATTGTTGTTGGTTTTTTCAATGATTAAAGTTCCTTCTCTATTAAAATATTCATAAAATCTTACATATTCGTTAAAATCATGAAATCCCGGGTGCTGGCCGTCTAAAACGCGCGATGGAAAAAAACGACGGATATGGTCGAAACCATCCCCGCCACACTCCACAAGTTCAATGATGCGTCCGAAGTGGGATGCTGCTGCGCAAAGCACTAATACCTCATGGCCTGAGTCAAAGTCATTCTGAACACAATCAATCATATTATGCAGCATCAGATATTTTCCAGGACAAATCGATTTCAACACCTGAAAATAAAACTTTTTGTACAGCCTAACCTAAGTAATTATTGCGCTCTTAATTATTGCGCTCCCATCACCCGCAACACCACCAAACACACACAAATTGACAAACGTGGACAAACAAACAGAGCCACCTCGCTGATACGTCCAGGGAGCGGTCCTCACAGTCGTACGCAAATAAGCTTGTCATTAAATTTAATCTATTCTTATTAACCGATTATCAGATTATAATCGATTATCGATCGGTTAAGGGAAACCGATAATCGATTATAAAATTCCAGCCGATTCCCATCACTACTGTATTATACACTCCTGATAATATGATATGCACTGAACCAAAAGAGGACATTAACGGTTCATAGATTGCACAAGAAAATTTTTGACAAGTAAAAATAGCTTCTTGTTGCCCGACAGGACAACCAGATCTGAAAATAAGCGTCGAGGCCTGAGGGTATTCCTTATCAATAATTAAACCACATTTCTGTACCAGCAATCCCTGCTGGCAAAAGCAGGCTGAGGCGGCTCTCGCCCTTCATCTGCCGGAACAGTTTGTCCGCTTCCGCGACAAGTCTCCAAGCTAAACGTTTGCTCGACCTCCCCCCCCCCCTTCTCCGCCGCCGCCGCCGCAGACGGCGCCGAAGCGTTCCTCGTTTTCGCGGTTTTCGACACAGTGATCGGTAGCGGAGGTCGGTGGGAAAAATTTTAGTCCATGGCTAGTGTATCGCGTAGATATTACTATTTGCCCGATGATGCTTACAGCAACTAGTTGGGAATTTTGGCGTGCTGTTCCTTTGTTGATTGATCCAAACTTCGATGCGGTAATGCGTTTACTCCGCTCCTCCTTCCACAGCTTGCTGGTTGACTGGTCTCGTGTTTTTAATTCATCAGATTGGTCTAGGTCTATGGCAGGGGTCGAAATTCGCTAAAAAAAACTCTTGCACATGCCGCATGTTAGGTTAAACAATTACTTGCGCCAAGAGATTTTTACTTGCACCTACCTTTGTTGCTCTTCTAACTGGCAGTACCTCTTCCCTTCCTCCCTGTTTTAGTTTATGATTTATTCTATGACTTCTGTGTCTTCCTGCTCTGATTCAGAGTGATTTACGCTTCAATTTCGTACAGAAATAAAAATAAAATGGGTCTGACTTCTAAATACGTATGTAGCTGGCATATTGTTGACTTGCGGCAGCCGCAAGTTGCTACGAAACATCGCTTGCGTTCAGTGAAAATCACTTGTGTTGCGCACTATATAGCGAATGAAACCCCTGTATGGTCTAGGTCTAGATGATCCCAGGTTGTCTAATCCAACCAGTCTAGATGTACAAAAAGAATATTTTACTAGAAAACTACATCCACTAACAAATTGATCCTCCTTGGCATGAAGCTGAATGTAACTAAACCTCACATTTGCTTCTAATTATGAGCTTGCTCGGATTATGGTTTGAATTCAAGCAGTCTAAAATCAAATGCCGAAATGCAGAGCCCTTGATCTCTCACCATACTCTATTGCTAAGAGTGCCCGATCTCATCTACCCACGTATCACTTATCATTCTATGGCAGACCTGAATATTAAGGGATAAAATCAGTAGCTTAGTTAAACGTCAATGCTGGGTAAAGTTCAGTAGAAGATTAGGTGTATTCCTTCCATTCACCTTCTTTACTAGCTCTACCTTCATAGACATAGGCAGTTGTATTTTGAACCACCTTGTGCATTGATGGCACCGAGGCATCATCGACATGGTGATGGTGTCTCAAGGTTAGAAACACAATCTGCCTGTGTGAAAAACAACACCCTGTATGCGCTAACGTTGCTGTAATGAAGCGTTTTTTTGTCAGTGTTGAGCTGGTCCTCAAAGTCTCCCCTGTCCAAATAGTCTCTCATACTAGTATCTTCTAGTATTCCTCTGCCACCTCTACGGTTCGCTCGTTCTCTTGCCTCGTCAGCAGTAAAGGTCTCTCCACAGAAACCACTACTCTTTATTCTCTTGACTACGTGGTTAAAGCTTCTTCTGTACATGTTAAGATTCTCACTATCTCATCACGCAGGAACATCCATTCTAGCCTGCATCGAGACTAGCAATGCTTTGGCTGAGTCGTCTGTTGGCCACGCAAATCCTGGTGGTACATACCTCGTAAGTTCACTACCATTCACAATCTGAGAAATTCCACTGTGTGCTCTTGGTTGAGTCATTGAGAATTTTCTCAAAGTTCCAAACATTCTCCCATATAGAAATAGTATTTTCCACTGAATACCAAGCATCCCAATACCAAGGGTTTTGAGATATTTAGTAACTGCTGTTGAATTTTTCTGTTTTCCACATTTTTGACTAAACGACTTGTCGTGGTACTCGTCTCGCGCACAGCTGGAAAGATTCTCGCATACATTGGGTCTTCCCTCTCATCATACAATCTCTCCAAGTCTACATTCTCGACTGGTAGCTGGATCTTCGTAGCAGCCTTCTTGCTTGCTTCCTCTACGGTAATGCTCAACTCAATAGCAATTTCATTTTCAATCCGATTTCTCTTCCCTGACACCTGATGACTTTCCTTTTTGTAACCAACAAACGTGACCAAGATGGAAATGGCCCACGGTTTCTTGTGGTTAGAGTGTACAATGTCACTGGCAGCAAAGTTGACCGAGAGCTTATCGAGTAACTCCCAGTACCTTTCGTGCCCTGCTTCACATTCAACCGTCAGTGATCCTCCTTTAATTAATTTTTCACTCATGTTTTGGTGTGACTCAAGAATTCGAGTGTTCTTTAAACTCACAGCGTCCTTTCTAACTGTCCAGGCTGTGCTTGAAATCCAATTATACTTTCCAAGAAGTTTATCCGTATCTGTTCGGTAAGTTATGTTACCAGAAAATCCACAAACGTC
>NW_014577068.1:1816-6043 GCF_000485595.1 Priapulus caudatus | reverse complement strand
CTGAGAAATTCCACTGTGTGCTCTTGGTTGAGTCATTGAGAATTTTCTCAAAGT
Organism: Priapulus caudatus; assembly: GCF_000485595.1. Taxonomy (NCBI): domain Eukaryota; kingdom Metazoa; phylum Priapulida; class Priapulimorpha; order Priapulimorphida; family Priapulidae; genus Priapulus; species Priapulus caudatus. The sequence goes on along the minus strand of NW_014577068.1, from coordinate 5,989 downwards.
TCCAAACATTCTCCCATATAGAAATATTCTTTTCCACTGAATACCAAGCATCCCAATACCAAGGGTTTTGAGATATTTAGTAACTGCTCTTGAATTTTTCTGTTTTCCACATTTTTGACTAAACGACTTGTCGTGGTACTCGTCTCGCGCACAGCTGGAAAGATTCTCGCATACGTGGGGTCTTCACTCTCATCATACAATCTCTCCAAGTCGACATTCTCGACTGGTAGCTGGATCTTCGTAGCAGCCTTCTTGCTTGCTTCCTCTACGGTAATGCTCAACTCAATAGCAATTTCATTTTCAATCCGATTTCTCTTCCCTGGCACCTGATGACTTCCCTTTTTGTAACCAACAAACGTGACCAAGATGGAAATGGCCCACGGTTTCTTGTGGTTAGAGTGTACAATGTCACTGGCAGCAAAGTTGACCGAGAGCTTATCGAGTAACTCCCAGTACCTTTCGTGCCCTGCTTTAATTAATTTTTCACTCATGTTTTGGTGTGACTCAAGAATTCTAGTGTTCTTTAAACTCACAGCGTCCTTTCCAACTGTCCAGCCAGGCTGTGCTTGAAATCGAATTATGCTTTCCAAGAAGTTTATCCGTGTCTGTTCGGTAAGTTATGTTACCAGACAATCCACAAACGTCGTTCACTACTCGATCCTCTATCAGTCCCTTCTTCGGGTACTCGGGTCGGCTCCTCAACGTCATGTAATCAAATTCCACTGCTTTTGGCACTATCTTGTCAGTGCAAGACAGCCAAGCTCCGTTGCCACATCCGAGAAAAAGAATCCTGGCAGGTTCTTCTAATTTCGGCAATCTGCCTCTCTCGCCGAGCCATCCTTTGAATTGTCTAATGCCCCCAGTCTCCGCTACACCAAAGAGTCTTGTTGAACTTCTAGCAACTTTGAGCGGCACTATGGGTCGTATTTCTCCTCTCATTACCACTTTATTTCTGGCCTCCTCATTTTTTGCACCAATCATTATATATGTAGATATTTTCTTAGTTATACTTATGTTATAACTATAACAAATCAAGCTGTAACTGCGACTCGCCCCTGGTAACAGGGCAGGTGTAGAGTGGGTTTAGGCCCGCGCTGAGCAGGGAGGTAGACGCACACACTATCTTTCTCTCTCTCTCTCTGGCTCGATATTTTTAATACAGGCGTACGAAAAGGCAATATATACTTCGCAAATGGTTTCATAGACTTAATTGTATATACTTACGCAGCGCCGTTGTTTTCGACGTTCGCAGCCATATCTATTGTTGTGCAGGCCGTCGTGTAGTTGTCGTGTGTAGTGTGTGTAGTCGTAGTGTTGTGTGCCTTTCTTGTTATAACGCTCACGCTGCCGCCAAAAACGAAAGTGTATATATATACTTTCGGTGGTGGAGGCTAGGAATGCGTTAGGAGGGGTGGGGTATACTCAAGCAGCGATGTGGTTTCGCCAGACGACGGTTTATTGGCCTCTATAGCTAGCACTAAATGTTGAAACAGTATATGGTATGAAATATGAAGAAATGTAAAAAATTACTACAAGTTTTTATGACTTGTTTTCTGGCATTAGTTCCAAACCCCTCTTTTTATTCCCACCTCTGGTTACGAGAATGGGCTGGCACGTGACGTCCACACGTGATCTATGCTTCCGCCGTTCAGCCATGTGTACTCGGGCGTTAAGGCGGGAAACTGGCGTTGAGGCGGGATTGGACCGTTTAAGCCCCTGGGACGTGTGCTTGCAAGTGTCAGGATGTTGATAAGTGAATCACTCGTGTCCGTCATACCACACTAGCTGCAAGTTTAGAGGTGCGAGGAGATAGCTATATCTTAAACACACACGCACATGCACACGCACACACACGCACGCGCGCGCACGCACATGCACACGCACACACACTGTGAAAATATTCATGGTTCAAGTTTCATTGAAAAATATGCATAGTTTGGTTCGCATCGTCTTAAAGTTATGAATTGGGTTGTAAATAGTGGTAATTAAGGAATTTAAAAGAGTGGCTAAGTTGTTATTGGCATTAAATATCAAACTAAATGCTGACAGGACTCACTATATTACTTCGCTATTTAAATAGAAGCGATGATGAGGTTAAACTATGTTGAGCCTAATAATCATGATAAAGAAGTAGAGTTAATAGCTAGGAGTGCAAAGGTAGGAAGAAAATAATAGACATGTTATAATGCTAAATAGTCTCGCACTCATTTGTCCACTTCTTCACTAACCCACTCACACACTCACTGTTATTTATAAGTATAAGTTGAGTACTTGCAAAACGCGCTCCGGGAGGGGTCCAACGCCCACGATGTCTTCCCTTGGGGATAATTGTTCATAGGGAACGTGCATGACAGTGGGACTGCAATATAAATACAAACACACCATATATACACATGCACCGAAATTCTTTTACTTTCCATAAGAATTATTTTTACACAGTTGAACTCTAATAAAGATACACTGTATTATATATCCACCATGGAATATTCTCCTTCATGTGTAGTGTATGCCTAATATAGATACACTACTGTGGATGTTATATGGCAATATCAGAAGGGAATAATAATAGATGGTTCATAGATATATGGACGAATAATATATCTATTATTATTCACTCCTATATAACTGATAATATGATTGGTGTAATACAACTATATGTATGTGTAGATATACATGTATTGATATAGGAATAGAATGGCTTAGGCTTAGCTATTGAGCATAACGAATTGTGTCATGCTTCTTTTGTATTCTGATGAAACTGCGCATCCAAATAACAGGGATTTAATTTATATGAATATCGATACGTGTATCATGAATAGTCAATTGTATCAACATAGTCTAAAACCTTAGGGACTAGGATTTGATTGGTCTACATAAAATATGAGCATGAGACAACGGTTTCAGTTGCGCGCGTGTGCGTGTGTGTAGGTAACCATGGATTTGCCATGGATGTGTGTAGTGTGCGTGTGCGTGCGCGTGCGCGTGTATAATATATGTAGATATTTGTTTAGTTATACTACTTAACTATAACAAATCAAGCTGTAACTGCGACTCGCCCCTGGTAACGGGGCAGGTGTAGAGTGGGTTTAGGCGGGCGCTGAGCAAAGAGGTAGACTCACACTCTCTCCCTCTGGCTTGATATTTTTAATACAGGCGTACGAAAAAGCAATATATACTTCGCAAATGGTTTCAGAGACTTAATTGTATATATACTTACGCAGCGCCGTTGTTTTCGATGTTCGCAGCCATATCGATTGTCGTGTAGTTGTATATATAGTTGTTGTCGTTCGAACAATAACGCTCACGCTGCCGCCAAAAACGAAAGTGTATATATATACTTTCGGTGGTGGACCTAGGAATGCGTTAGGAGGGGTGGGGTATACTCAAGCAGCGATGTGGTTTCGCTAGACGACGGTTTATTGGCCTCTATAGCTAGCACTAAATGTTGAAATAGTATATGGTATGAAATATGAAGAAATGTAAAAAATTACTACTAAGTTTTTATGACTTGTTTTCTGGCATTAGTTCCAAACCTCTCTTTTTATTCCCACCCCTGGATACGAGAATAGGCTGGCACGTGACGTCCACACGTGATCTATGCTTCCCCCGTTTAGCCATGTGTACTCAGGCGTTAAGGCCGGAAACCGGCGTTGAGGCGGGATTGGACCGTTTAAGCCCCTGGGACGTGTGCTTGCAAGTATTGTACTGGGGTTTTGATTAATGACTTCTCGTTCTCGTAGCATCGACAGCGTAGAAGGTAGCAGCGTAGATAGTCTGGGTGACCCACCTAGGTCCCGTCGTCTCAATCTTTTGTAGCGTTTTGTGCTTTCCGGCGACACCCGATGGCGCCACCGGTCAACACCTCAATGGCTAGCACACAACTTAGGTCTATCACTCACCCGTTGTGCCCGGAGACGTTGTACTGGCCGTGATCGTCGGCCCCCGGACCTCGCTAGCCACCCGAGCGCTTTAGAAGCTACTGCGCCCTCGCAATAACCTGTTCTGTCGTGCTCAGGTCCTGATGCGTCGTAGTTAGTCAACAGTGCAGGACGAGTAACGACACGTATGCACACCGCAGGGCAACTCCCACCCCCTGCCCACTAGCCTCGCGTTACGATGTATAACAAGTGTATACTACGGTAAACACAGAGGTTAGACACACAGTATAGACTA
>NW_014577068.1:0-498 GCF_000485595.1 Priapulus caudatus | reverse complement strand
CTGCTCCGCGACGGGAGTCTTGCTCGCCGGACGAGGGGTCTTCGCGACTGCGGCGAGCTTCTTCCAGCGACTAGCATTTTCCCCTGCCACTGGGGTTGCTCCTGCCGCCGGAGGGGACTGCAGTAACTCGTCCGCAAAGGGCAGCTCCTTCCACACGTCGCCAAGCTCCATCGGCTCTTCGCCGAGCAGCTCCCTCTCCCTAGCCTCCTCCTCGGCTGGGGTCATCGCCTCCTGCTGCTTCGGCGCCTCCTGCGGCGCAGCCTCTCCACCTGGCTGCGTCGTCGTCCCCTGTGGCGCAGCCTCTCCACCTGGCTGCGTCGACGGCTGATGCGGCGCAGCCTCTCCACCTGGCTGCGTCCTCTCCACCTGGCTGCGTCGTCGTCCCCTGTGGCGCAGCCTCTCCACCTGGCTGCGTCGACGTCCCCTGTGGCGCAGCCTCTCCACCTGGCTGCGTCGACGTCCCCTGTGGCGCAGCCTCTCCACCTGGCTGCGTCGACG
>NW_014577067.1:1162331-1178442 GCF_000485595.1 Priapulus caudatus | reverse complement strand
GAGAGAGAGAGAGAGTAAGGGAGAGTGAGAGAGTGAGAGAGACATGGAGACACAGAGAGAGGGGGTGGGGTAAAATGAATATCGTTAATAGCCACGCGTCATTTCTTCAGACAATTTTCATACATTCTGTCAATCTTTCTGAGAAAGAGAGGGAAGTATTGCCAGCCATACGCGTTAGTTCTGTTTCTCATTGCCAGCCATACGCGTTAGTTCTGTTTTGTATAGCTAGCAATGCGCGTTAGTTCTGTTTCTCATTGTCAGGTATATGCGTTAGTTGTGTTTCTAACTGCTGGTTATAGTTTTCTATAGAGAAATTCTCAGTGGAATGGCTCGCCACGCATAGCGACGGCACCCGATGCAAGAGAGCGAGAAGTGAACGCGCACGAGACGGTGGCAAGGCGCGACCCTGATACAGAAGGTGCACCAGACGCTAGCGTTCGAGAAGAGACCGATGGTGTATATAGTAGACGTAATGAAGAAAGATCGCGCACGAGTTCAACGTCTCTTGCGTCGTGGGAGGTCGTCACGTGACCGTTTGCACAGGTTACGCCAAGGTTGCGGCGTGTGTGAACTACAGCGCAAGAAACAGGAACTTCTGATCAATACGGGCTGTTATTTTGTTTTCAGTGACATTATTTTTTTAACTCGGTTTGAACCTCCTCTTCTTCATTCTCTTCCTCCTCCTCCGAAACAGAACTAACGCGTATAGCTGGCAATGAGAAACAGAACTAACGCGTATGGCTGGCAATCATTGCCGGATATTCGCGTTAGTTGTGTTTTTTATTGCCAGCCATACGCGTTAGTTCTGTTTCTCATTGCCAGCTATACGTGTTAGTTCTGTTTCGTAGAGAAACAGAACTAACGCGTATATCAGGCAATACGAAACAGAACTAACGCGTATGGCTGGCAATGAGAAACAGAACTAACGCGCATAGCTGCCAATGTGAAACAGAACTAACGCGTATATTAGGCAATGAGAAACAGAACTAACGCGTATATTAGGCAATACGAAACCGAACTAACGCGTATAACTGGCAATGAGAAACATAACTAACACGTATAGTTGGCAATACGAAACAGAACTTACGCGTATATCAGGCAATGAGAAACAGAACTAACGCGTATGGCTGGCAATGAGAAACCGAACTAACGCGTGTAGCAGCAATGATTGATCGGGTGAATCCACGCGTCTCCTAGATTGCACAGATCACGGGGCGGAAGCTGACTGCGCCACGACTCCGGGTTTATCCCGCTGGGCTTGCTTCTAATCAGATTATCGGGCAATAATACGCCACCGGTGCAGCGAGAAGATACGTGCATGCCTCCCCTAACCCCGCCTCAGCACTCACCACACGGACATTCCACGTTCTTCCCCTAACCCGCAGCACTCCCCAACACGGCTATGCAAGTTATCTCCCCCCCCCCCACCTACCCGCATCATCCCCACACGGCATGCACGTATCCTCCCCCTAACCCCGCAGCACTCACCATATCATCGGCATCCACGCTATCCTCCCCCTACACCGCAGCGCTCTCACCACGGAATGCACGTTATCCATAACCACAATAAAACCTCCGCCTCGTAGCACGCACCACCACTGGCATCCACGTATCCTCCCCCTAACCCCGCAGCACTCACCACACGGCATGCACGTATCCTCCCCCTAACCCCGCAGCACTCACCACACGGCATGCACGTATCCTCCCCTAACCCGCTAGCACTGCACACCGGCATGCACGTTATCCTCCACATATACCCCGCATGCACTGCACCCACGGCATCCACGTATCCTCCCCCTAAAACAAACGCAGCACTCATCCAGCCGGATGCAAGGTTCCTCCCCCCTAACCGCAGACTCACCACACGAGCATCAGTATCCTCCCCTAACCCCGCAGCACTCATCACACTCAAGAGACATTGACGTATACCATAACCACAACCTAACCCGCAAAGCAACTCACACACGGCATGCACGTAATCCTCCCCCTATAAAACCCCGCAGACCAAATACCAGGCATGCACGTTCCTCCCCTAACACCCGCAAGCACATCACCACACGGCATGTCACGTATCCTCCCCTAACCCTGCAAGCACTTCCAGAGCATTGCACGATATCCTCCCCTAACCCCGCAGACAATCAACACACTGGCTTCACGTATCCTCCCCCTACCCGCCAGGCACTCACACACGGCATCCACGTATCTCCCGCCTAACCCCGCTTAGCACTTCACACACGGCATGCACGTATCCTCCCCCCTAACCCGCAGCAAGCTCAGCCCACGGTGCACGTATCCTTCCCCCTAAAACACAGAAACACTCACCACACTGGGCATGCACGTATCCTCCCAACTAACCCCGCAGCCTCACCCCGGGGCATGCACGTAAATAAATCTCCCCTTACCCCGCGATCACCACACGCATCCACGTACCTCCCCTAACGCTCCGCGCAGCTACTCTACCCACAGGCATTCAGTATCCTCGCAAACCTAACCCGGCCAGCACTCAACACACGGTGCACGTATCCTCCCCTAACCGCAGCACTCACCACCGACGGAAGAAATAGATAGATATAACCTCCCCCTACCCCGCAGTCACTCCTCACACGGCAATACCATCGTATCTCCCCCTAACCCCGCAGCACTTCACCAAATCACGCATCCCGTATCTCTCCCCTAACCCCGCAGCACTCACCACATCAGGATAGAGATATATACAACCTAACCGCAGCACTCGACCACCGGCATTGCACGTTCCTCCCCTACCTCCGCGCACTGCCACCAGCACGGCCATGCCCACGTATCCTCCCCTAACCCGCAGCACTCACCACACGGCATCCACGTTATCTCCCCTAACCCCAGCAAGACATCACCACACGGCATGCACGTATCCTCCCCCTAACCCCGCAGCACTCACCACACGGCATGCACGTATCCTCCCCCTAACCCCGAGATACACACGGCCATGCACGTCTCTCCCCTAACCCGCGCCACTTCACCCACGGCATGCCACGTATCCTCCCTAACCCGCAGCCACTCACCACACGGCATCACGTTTATCCCTTTTCCCTCCCTAACCTGAGCAGCTCACCCACTGGCTGCACCGTATCCTGCCCCCTAACTCCCGCGAGCCTCACACACGGCATTTCCACGTTCCTCCCCTCAACCCTGCAGCACTCACCACACGCATCCACGTATCCTTGCCCCTAAACCCGCAGCATTCACCACACTCGGCATCCACGGTATCTCCCCCTTAACCTCTCGCAGCCTCACCACACGGCATCAGTATCCTTCCTCCTAACCCCCAAGCCAGCACTCACACACTGGCATGCACGTTATCCCTCCCCTAAAACCCGCGCTCCTCACCCCGGCAGCACGTAGTCCTCCCCCTTACCCTGCTGCACTCACACACGGCATCAGATATATATAGAAAGCACTCACCACACGGCATGCACGGGGTATCTCCCCCTACCGCGCCTCCACACGGCTATGCACGTATCCTCCCGCCTAACCCGCCAGCACTCAACCACAAGGAGCCATGCACGTTATCCTCCCCTACCTCCCCGCAGCACGCACCACACGCATCCAGTATCCTCCTCTAACCCGCAGCACTCACCACCACGGCATGCACGTATCCTCCGCTAATCCCGCAGCACTCACCACCTCTGGCATGGGCAGGTATCCTGCCCCTGAACCCGCTAGCACTCACCAGCGGTATGCACGTTATCCTCCCCCTATACCCCGCAAGCCACTCACACACGGCATCACGTATCCTCCCCCTACCTGCAGCACTCAGCACACGGGCTATGCACGTATCCTCCCGCCTAAGCCCGAGCACTCACCCACGGATAAGAAATATCCTCCCCCTAACCTGGCGCATCACACACGGAATGCACGTATCTCTCCCTACGCCCGCTAGCACTCACCACACGGCTGCACGATCTCCTCCCTCCCTTACCCCGCGCAACTCCCACACGCGGCATGCACGTATCCATCCCCCTTAATCCCGCATGCACTCACCACGGCATCCACGTTATCCTCCCCCTAACCCCTCTGCCAGCACTCACACCGGCATGCACGTATCTCCCCCTAACCCGCCAGCACTCACCACACCTGGCATGCACAGTATTCCTCCCCCTAACCCCGCAGGCATCACCACACGGTATGCACGTAATCCATCCCCTACTGGCAGCTACCTCCATCACACGGCATGCACGTATCCTCCCGTAACTGCAGCCAGCTCACCAACAGGCATGCACGTATCCTCCCCCTAACCCCGCAGCACTCACCACACGGCATCCACGTATCCTCCCCCTAACCCCGCAGCACTCACCACACGGCATCCACGTATCCTCCCCCTAACCCCGCAGCTACTCACACACGGCATCACGTATCCTCCTAACCCCGTCAGCCACTCACACACGCGCCATTCCGAGTTTTCCTCCCCCTAACCCGCGCACTCTCACAGCGGCATCCACGTATCCTCCCTAACCCGACACACTCACCCACCGGCATGCAGTAATCTCCCCCTAACCCTTGCAGCACTCCCCACGGTGATGCCACGTTATCCTCTCCCTAACCCCGCGCAGCATACACACAGATACAGATATCATAACACACACTATGAACCCGCCCAGCACTCACACACGGCGATGCCCGTATTCTCCCAACCGCAGCACTCACACACGGCATCCACAGTATCCTTCCCCCTAACCCACGCACGCACCTCACCACACGGCATGCCACGTATCCTCCCGCCCTAACCCGCAATCACTCACCACACGGCTTTGCACGTAATCCTCGCCCTAACTCCCGCCCCAGCACTTCACCCCCGGCATTTGCACGTATCCTCTCCTAACCCCTGCCAGCACTCACACACTGGCATCAGTATATACCCAACACGACAAAGCACTCACACACTGGCATGCACCGGTATCTCATCCATACCACAGACAGACATAACACAGAGATATAGAGATATCATACAACCTGAATCCCGCGCAGCACTCACCACACGGCATTGCCACGTATCTGCGCTGGCCTAAACCCCGGCTAGCACTTCACCACACGGCATCAACGAATTAATCACATACTCCCTAACCAGAAAAACAGCACTCACCCACACGGCATGCACGTATCCTCCCCCTAACCCCGCAGCACTCACCACACGGCATGCACGTATCCTCCCCCTAACCCCGCAGCACTCACCACACGGCACATCCACGTATCCTCGCCTACCTGCCAGCCCACTTCACCACACTGGCATTAGCACGATAATCCTCCCCCTAACCCGCATGCACTGTCACCACACGGATCCACGTATCCTCCCTAACCCCGCAGCAACTTCACCACACGGCATTCCACGTATCCTCCCCTAACCCGCAGCACTCACACACCGCATTCCCACCGTATCCTCCCCCACTAATCCCGCAGCGCACTCACCACACGGCATTGGCCCACGTAATCCTCCCCTAACCCCAACCGCATGCACTCACCACCGGACTGCACGTATCTCCTCCTTAACCCCGCAGCACTCCCCACACGGCGATGCACGTAGTCTTCCCCCTAACCCCGCAGCACTCACCACACGGCATGCACGTATCCTCCCCCTAACCCCGCAGCACTCACCACACGGCATCCACGTATCCTCCCCCTAACCCCGCACTCAGTGCACGTATCTTCCCCCTACCGCCCAGCACTCACCACGGCATGCACGTATCTCCTCCCCTAACCCCGCCAGCACTCACACATCGGCATGCACGTATCCTGCCCGCCTAACCCCGCAGCACTCACCACTACTGGCATGCACTGTATCCTCCCCTAACCCTCGCAGCCTCACACACGGCATCCACTGTATCTCCCCTAACCCGCGCCAGCACTCAACCAACACGCATCCACGTATCTCCCCCCTAACCCGCAGAAAATAGAGATAGAAACCGTATCCTCCCTAACCGCAGCACTCACCACCACCGGCAATTGCACGTATCCTCCTAACCCCCGGCCAGCCACTCACCACACGGCATTGCCGCTATCCTCCCCCTAACCCCGCAGCACTACCACACAGAGATACNACGCGTGGTCACCGATCAACTCATTGCGTACACCGCGTTAGTTCGGTTTCTCTATTGCAGGCCATACGCCGTTAGTTTCTGTTCCATGCCTGATATACCGCGTAAGTTCTGTTTCCGTATTGGCCAACTATACGCGTTAGATGCTTGTTTCTCATGCCAGTCTATACGCGTAGCTTCTGTTTCGTTTCGCCTCATATAACGCGTAGTTCGGGTTCTCATTGCCTAACATCCATGGCCGTTCGTCTGTTTCACATGGCCAGCTTGCGCGTCTAGTTCTGTTTCTCATGCCAGATACGCGTCTAGTTCTGATTTCGTATTGGCCTGTATACGCGTAGTGGTGTTTTTTCATTGCCAGCCATACGCAGTTTAATTCCTGTTTCTGCTTGCCAGCCATATACGCGTGAGGTCTTGTTTCTCGTGCCAGTAGACGCGTTAGTTCTGGTTCTCATTGCCGGAATTTGCGTTAGTTGTGGTTTTTAGTGCCAAGCATAGCGTTAGTTCTGTTTCTCATTGCAGCTATACGTGTTAGTTCGTTCGTTATTGCAGCCCATAACGCAAGTTCAGTTCTGCCTTTATCATTGCCAGCTAATCGCTGTTAGTCGTGCTGTTTTCTCATCTGCCGCGAATTCGCGTTAGTTGTAGTTTCTTATTGCCAGCCATACGGCGTTAGTTCTGTTTACTCATGCCAAGCTATACGTAGTTAGTTCTGTTTCCGTCATTGGCCAAGCCATACGCCGGTAGTTCGGTTTCTCATTGCCAGCTATACGCGTCTAGTTCTGTTTCCTCATCTCCGGAAGCATTCGCCGTTAGTTGTGGTTTTTTATTGCCAGCCATACGCGGTAGTTCTGTTTTCATTGCCAGCGATACGTGTTAGTTCTGTTTCGTATGCCAAGACATACGCGTATAGTGTCTGTTTCTCATGGCCACCATACGATGTTACGTTCCAGTATTGGTTCTCATTGCCAGCCATACGCGTCTGTCTGTTATTGTATAGCTACGCAATGCGCGTTAGTTCTGTTTCTCATTGTCAGTATGACTGTTAGTTCTGGTTTGTATTGCCAGCCATTACGCGTTAGTCTGTTTTGTATACGCTAGGCACAATGCGCGTTCAGTTCTGGTTTCTCATCTGTCAGGTATACGGTGGTAGTCTGTTGCGTATTGCCAGCCATACGCGTTAGTTCGATTTCTCATGCAAGGCCATACGCGTTAGTTCTGTTTCTCATTGCCCAGCCAATACGCCGTAGGCTCGTGTTCTTGTATAAGCTAGCAATGCGCAGTTAGCTTGTTTCTCATTAAGATTGTCAGGTATACGTGTTAGTTCTGTTTCTCATTGCCATACCAGCTATACGTGTTAGTTCTGTTTCGTATTGCCAGCCATACGCGTTAGTTCTGTTTTGTATAGCTAGCAATGCGCGTTAGTTCTGTTTCTCATTGTCAGGTATACGTGTTAGTTCTGTTTCGTATTGCCAGCCATACGCGTTAGTTCTGTTTCTCATTGCCAGCTATACGTGTTAGTTCTGTTTCGTATTGCCAGCCATACGCGTTAGTTCTGTTTCTCATTGCCAGCTATACGTGTTAGTTCTGTTTCGTATTGCCAGCCATACGCGTTAGTTCTGTTTTGTATAGCTAGCAATGCGCGTTAGTTCTGTTTCTCATTGTCAGGTATACGCGTTAGTTGTGTTTCTAACTGCTGGTTATAGTTTTCTATAGAGAAATTCTCAGTGGAATGACTCGCCACGCATAGCGACGGCACCCGATGCAAGAGAGCGAGGAGTGAACGCGCACGAGACGGTGGCAAGGCGCGACCCTGATACAGAAGGTGCACCAGACGCTAGCGTTCGAGAAGAGACCGATGGTGTATATAGTAGACTTAATGAAGAAAGATCGCGCACGAGTTCAACGTCTCTTGCGTCGTGGGAGGTCGTCACGTGACCGTTTGCACAGGTTACGCCAAGGTTGCGGCGTGTGCATGTGAACTACAGCGCAAGAAACAGGAACTTCTGATCAATACGGGCTGTTATTTTGTTTTCAGTGACATTAGTTTTTTTAACTCGGTTTGAACCTCCTCTTCTTCATTCTCTTCCTCCTCCCTCCCTCTCTGTTCTCATGAAAGATTGAGCAGAAGTGTTTAGAAAATTGTCCTGAAGACAATGACGCGTGGGGCTATTTAACGTACTTCATTCTTACCCACTCCCCGCGCTCTCTGTGTGCTCCAGTGTCTCTCTCGCACGTCTCTCACGTCTCCCTTACTCTCATCTCTACTCCATCTGCTCTCTCTCTCTCTCTCCTCTCTCTCTTTCTCTGCTCTCTCTCTCTCTCTCTCTCTATCTGCTTTCTCTTTTTCCTCTCTCTCTCTCTCTCTCTTCTCTCTCTTCTCTCTTTCTCTCCTCTCGTCTCCTTCTCGTCGCCTCTCTCTCTTCTCTCTCTCTCTCGTCTCGTTTGTCTGCTCTCTCTCATCTCTCCTTGTTCTCTCTTGTGTCTCGTCTCTCTCTCTCTCTCGTCTCGCAGACACAACGGCCCGGCTCTCTCTCTCCATCGTCTCTCTCTTCTCCTCTGCTCTCCTCTCTCTCTCGTCGGTGTGTGTTGTGGGGACCTGTGTGTGTGTGTGTGTGTGTGGTGTGTGTGTGTCGTGCTGCGCGGGCCCGGCTCGTGTGTCGCCGCGGGCCGTGTCGCCTGTGGTGTCTGTCGCAGTCGCGTGTGCTGTGGGTGTGGTGTGTGTGCGGGCTGGTGGTCGTGATGTGCTGTGTGTCGTGTTTGTGCGGGCTACCGCCCTGTGGGTGCCTGTGTCGTGCTGTGTGTGTGTGTGTGTGTGTGTGTGTGTGTGTGAGTGTGTCTCTTTCCACATCCAATCTTATTGAGTTTCTATCCCTCAACATTTTCAACGCATTCTTTTCCCCGCTTCCAACTTCTCATCCTATCCGTCTATCTCCTCGGCTCCTTCATTCAACTTCCTCCTGTCATGTAACGCACTCCAGGAATAAATCCCTGACTATTCATTGCTCGTATGCTATACTATAAGGCCCAAAGGTCCAGTCATGTCGGCATGTTATCCCACGGCAGTGATAGTATTCTGTCGATTTCATGTTTGTTCTCAAACGAGAGAGGACCTACACAGTAGTGAGTTTCTATAATAAATCACCACCGAAAAGCACAGTACCAAAATCAAAATCACACTTGGGAGCCAACAGCACTCGATTCTAAAGTATATGGCTTTGTGGCATCTCGGCAAGTTATCTGCCAATGACAATGCTACTTGGATGATCTCATGTGCTTAAAAGGAAAAGCCGTATAAGAGAAAGTAAATTAAGAGAAAGTACGTCTGCATCGTAATTCCCGATCTCAATATCTTAATTACTTGGAAGACAACGCCATGCCTATATATTATATAAGGTAGGAAACCTGTCGCCATCTAGCGGCTGTCATAAATATTGTTCGTATTTGATCAGCTAAGGCACCCTTGCATTATTGAAGATAGGAAATTGGAATTATGTTTCATGTGAAGCTACTGCGACGGATAGTTTGCTCCCCATTTTAAATGTATAAATTCAATAAAATAATATTTCATTTCGATGATACAAGGCATGCGTGAACACACATCTAGCACGATGATTCAGATAAATTGGGCTCAACTAGACCATTTATGAATATATAAGTAACTGGTGGGCATATCTTCTCTAAATCAAAAGCATTATTACAACAAAATACTATTTATCTTATTCGAGAAATGACAGACATGCATGTGTATGTATATCATATACGTGCTCTGCTCATGTGGATGTGTGTTATGTAGGACACATATCGCCACCTATTGGCTGCCTTGAATTTTATTAGTGTTATTGTAGCTAGGGCTCCCTATCAACCACAATAATTCATGCAAATTTGGTTCAACTAGGCCCCTTATGAATATTAAAGTGACTTGTTGTGTACACACACGTACCTTCTAAATTAAAAGTATCATTGCAGCAAAATGTTCCTTATTTGATAGATTCTAGAAAAATAGCTGCATATAATATATGTCCTGTAGGACACCTATCGCCACCTATTGGCTGACTATAGTTTTATTAGTGATACGTCAGCTAAGGCGCCTTATCATTATTGTAGAGACGCATCTGGACTTATTTTTTACATCAAACTACTGCGACGAATTTACAGTTACTATACATTTTAAATATATAAATTCTACGAAATATTATTTCATTTTGTAGATACGAGGCGTGTGCGAAGAGACACAAGTAAATTTGGTTCAACTACACACTTTATATGAATTCTATGTTTTTTAATTGTATATGTCTTCTCTAAATCAAACGCATTTACGACAAAATACTATTTCTCTTATTCGATAAATGGCAGACATGCGCGCGCGCAGGTGGATATGTTAGGTTAGATAGATATCGCCACCTATTGGCTGCCTTAAATTTTATTGGTATTATGTCAGGTATGGCTCCCTATCGTTATTGAATAAAAGCATCTGTACTTACTTTTTATGTTAATTTGCTGAAACGAATATTTACTCTTAATTTTTTTAATGTATAATTTCAACAAAGAAACAACAAAATATCATGTAATTTCGGACGACATAGAAATTTGCCTAGATTTCCCTTCGCGTGGTTATGAAACTAAGTAAATTATAATATTATTACTAATTAACATTATGATATTTCAATTATATGTAATTTAATTAAAAAGTATTATTAAAATAAAATATGAATTAATTTATATAGTATAGGCTAGCCAGCTGCACATGTCATGTAGGAAGCATATCGCTATCTATTGGCTGATTAATATGTTAAAATTATATTAAACACCTCAACAGAAATAATAATAAACAACAGAAACAGAAAAAAATAATAAATAATCAAAGAAAATAACTTATTCCAGTCACTTATAATACAGTTAGTGTGTTTTTTCTGCCTTGCAATATTTACATACATCCGCCTACATATATACATATATTCCTACGTCTGCGCGCACGTGTGTGTATGTGCGCGTGCATGTGTGTGTGTGTGTGTGTGTGTGTGTGTGTGTGTGTGTGTGTGTGTGTGTGTGTGTGTGTGTGTGTGTGTGCGTGTAGCTGCGTGTTAGTGAGTAACGCGCGCGGCCTGCGTTCGTCTGCGCATCTTTAAGAACAGCTCCAGCACGTAATTGAGCAGAATCTGCACCTTGACGTCATTCACGCCGTGTGCGTAGTGCGTGCCGTCGTAACTACTGACGTCACTCGTCAACTCGACCGTGTTCAGCACCGGCACCTCGAATCTCGCGAGATAGCGCGCGATCTTCTGCGAGAAAGGACCGCAGCGCTCGATGCCCTGCAGTCGACGGTAGGGCAGCGGTTTCAGCAGACCCGGGTGATCGACGGACACCCACAGCAGTTTTGGCCAACCCTGCCCGTGCGTTCGCACCTCGGCGACGACCGGCGTCAGGTATTGTTCGATGACGCGCGCCGCGTTGCAGTGGTCGTGAAAGCCGATGCCGAGTACGAGCAGCGACCCCTTGCGGCGGAGCAAGGAACGAGCCGTTGCGAGAGCGACGTCGGCGGTCGACGTGTTCTGCGCGCTGACGAATTCGACGCCGAAGTGTCTGTCGCTGGCGGCCATCTTGATATTCTGGCAAAAGTCTGTCGAAGGAAGATGGCGGCTGGAAGAGGCGAGATGCATTTTGCCACAAATGGTTCGAGTGAACTGCGCCTGACCTTGGCACTCTGTGGTGATTTCTGAAAATAAAATTAATTATGAGGTTTTAGCGATGGCTTTCCGTGCTAATATGAATCCGGCTACTGCTCTTGCTATGTATGATGACGTCGTATCGACACGATGTCCATCAGAGGATATTGTATTTCGTGGTAGTCTCTGAAAATATCCATTCAGGGCAGTAGCTAGCGGCGGGAGTAAGGGAAGCAGTTGCCCATTCCTATGAAATGTAGATACATAACATAGTCAATAGCAGCGATAGAAAAAAAGAAAGCGCGAAAGAGACAGAGAGAGAGAGAGAGAGAGAGAGAGAGAGAGAGAGAGAGAGAGAGAGAGAGAGAGAGCGATAGAGATAGATAGAGAGAGCGAGAGAGAGATAAAGAGATGGATAGACAGAAAGAAAGAGCGCGCGAAAGAGAGGGAGAGGGAGAGGGAGAGAGAGAGAGAGGAGAGAGAGAGCGCGCGCACGCGAGAGAGAGAGCGAGAGAGAGAAAGAGAAAAAAGAAAGAAAGAAAGAGAGAGAGAGAGAGAGAAAGAAAGGGGGGGGAGAAAGTAGAACGAGAGCGAGGCAGAAAAGAGAGAGATAAAGAGAAAGAGAGAGAGAGAGAGAGAGAGAGAGAGAGAGAGAGAGAAGGAGAAGCGCGTGGACCGTGACACTGATATATACCTGGTGGTGTGTTGACGGCGAGTGATCCCGTCAGCGCGTTGTCTCGCAGGATGATCATCAGAGCCTGATACATCTTCCTCAGCATCGAGTCTCCCATGACGACCAAACGAACGCCGTTGACGCGCAGCAGCGTGCAGGCTTTGCGCGGTGAGAATCTCTGCATCTTACACGTGCTCTCCCGCGGCTGCCAGTACGCGAGCTCGGCCAATATCTCGCGTCTGAGATCGAAACAATTGCCGCTCTCGCATCGGCATTCGGCAGCCGCCATGTTCCTGCAGCGGCCCTCGTGGCAGCACGGGGTCGGTCCATCGGGTTCGCACAGCGCCATGAGATCGGGGTTGACGTCGGTCGTGAGTCCGCGCCCACAGCGGCCGTCGGATCTCTGTATCGCGTCGACGTTCTGGTAGCGTCGGTACTCGCGTCGGTGTTGCGCGGCGGCGGCGACGTCGGCCGCCGTGGCGTTCTCTCCCTTCGGTCGCCACGCTCCGTGGACCATGTCGGCGAGCACGTTCCCGCACGATGACGTCACGAAGTAGCCGCCCTGCTTCACGAAGAACCCCCACTCGTCGGCGGGACCCGTCGCAGCGCCATCTCGCGGCGTAGCGTCGTAGGCGTTGTTTAGCAGTAGCGGACCGCCGTCGGTCACGTGCATGTTTTCCGCGGGCAGGGGCCCGCGCACGAGCGCCATCGACAACAGCGATGATCGGCCGCCATCTTGCGTTTCGTAATCCTGCGGCAGTTCGATCGTCCGTCGCGCGGCGCCACTGTAGTCGGCATCGTATCTCAGGAAGTTCCCGGGATACGCGAGCTCCGCGCGGGAATGCATCGCTGCGGTTCCGATAATGTCTGTAGCATTTTCGAGGAGTTCTGGCGCATGCGTCGTTACCTTTAGTTGCGGGACGCGGTGCTCGGGAAGTTGCGAGCACGCAGAACACGTGGGCCGTGGAGCGAGATTTTGAATCTTGACAGACGATTCGCTCTCGTAAGATACGATGATGAGGACGGCGGTCAGTGCGACCACGATTAACAGGCGGAGGATTAGATGCGGAAACGATGCGCGGTAATCGTCCTTCCTCTAAACAGAAAACAAGAAAAACGTAAGAGTACGAATAACAACACATGCGTACGAACGAACGAACGTACGAACCAACGAACCAACGAACCAACCAACCAACGAATAAATATACGAACAAACGAACAAACGAACGAACAAATAAACGAACAAACAAATGAAAGAACGAACAGATAAACAAACGAACGAACGAACAAATGAACAAACGAACGAATGAATAAACAAACGAACGAACGAACAAATGAACAAACGAACGAACGAACGATAGATAACGAAAGGCAAAATACAGTAAGTTAGGGATTTTAGTGAGTATTGCGCTTCATGTTTTTTACAAAACAACCTATTTTTAACATTATTGTCATGGGCGTATTCGACAAACTAGTATAATACTTTGGATTGCACGCGCGAAACTGACCCATTTTAGACGCTTAAACTTGTAATGATGTATTTTGCTGAAAACAATTAAGTTACCTTTGTCAGTGGATTAGCGTCTGCGATTCATAATAATTATTTATTTAGAGTCAGAAAGTTGAAAGAGTTGAACGTTGTGCGTGTGTAAAACTAGAACCACCTTGACGCATGCGTGCCCTCACATGCCCCAGGTCTGCGCCCGCAGTTGTGACGAGAGTATGACGTCATGGGATGTGTGGCGTATACGCTGTTGGGCCTAAACTTGTGAAAATAACCAATCGTATTTACTACGGCAAGATTCGCTTGAATGGTCTTGATTTACATTTCTACGTCGCTTCACGTGAAAATGCTCTTTGTTAGATTCAGCGGCTACAAAGACCACTTAGTTACGGAAAACATAACCCCATACACCCGGTTAGTACGAGCATGCTATAGCGAGATATAGGCCAGATAAATTACGCTGTTTGTAGTAGATAAATATGAAAGTGGTTGTAGTGTATGCTACTCGCCCCACATCATGCGGGACAAGTTGTGAAAATGAATGCAGCATCTGTAGGCGATAGTTCAGGCATGGGAAAGTGCTGTTGCGCTATCTCATCTCATTGCCCTATATATCACGACCGGCATACGTAAGTAGTAATGTAGAACCGAGTGTTTCGCCTCGCGCGCATACTGCCTAGCGTTCAACTACTAATCAGCGTTCATTTTCTACCTGACCTCACAAACACGTGCCATTATCTTTAAGCAGTATGCACAAACTACTGTTGAAATGTTTTGCTTCCGGCCACATTCCTCGCTGTATGCGCAGGGTGATAGCACACCGACCACACGTGTCACGTGCATGACCACACACGTCGAAAATCGTTCGATTTCGACCGTCGATGACGAATAATATAGATCGCAAGCGTGTATCAATGTGTGCGATCGACCGGACTTCCGGTAAACGCGCGGACTTGACCCGAATTTCCGGACGCTCGAACAATACGAATCGAAAAATATAGCAATCATGTGACATTCGTTATATTTGGAGCAGCGCGTACGGCGAGAATGCCTGCGCGACGGAATCACTAATTTCTATATCTTAAACGTTAGTAAATATAGGGATCAATTTAAGGTGCATCTCTCTATTATAAGGGACTCTCACATTGACATTGAAACCGGGATATATACGCATACTATTTGCTGGCGTTTAGCGTGCCGGCGCTTACGATTCTCGTTTTTTGTTAATGCCAAAAGCACTCATCACAAACACACACAACTGAAACTCCCCCTTAAGCAGCTCTACGTGCGTAGCGAAGCACCGAGGGGCTACACAGATAAAGCTACCACTCGGGTAAACAGGATCAGGCGCTTCTCATAGTCTTTTGAGCATGATTCATGTTTTTTTCTGCCTTTTTGAACGTGGTTTCCTGTTTTTTCTTCTAAATTTTTGACCATGGTTCATTATGTTTCTTTTTTTTTAAACATGGTTTCGGTTTTTCTTTTCTTTTGAACATGATTCATGCTTTTTCATTTATTTTCAACTTGGAGTTCATGTTTTTATCATTGCTTTTGAATATGGTTTCTATGGGTTTATTGTTCTTTGTGGAACTTGGTGCTACTCGCACGAGTGCCCGAGTTACGTGCGTGAAATCATACCTGCAACTTTTATCTAAGATCTTGGAAGTTCGCGCACGAGATCGTGGCAACTTAAAGCAACTAACTAAAGAAAATAACTGTCGTGCAAGAGCCGTTAAAACGAGGCTACATTCCGAATACGACCCCTGCTGTGCCACTCGATGATGCGTGCGCCTTTGCATATAGGTTCGATAGGCTGCGTCAGTAGAAGTCTTGAGAGCACCGCTTATCGTTAATCTGTGCCAGATTCGTGAAAAGAGGCAGCCCAGAAATCTTTTTTTTGCCTTGACCCCCGTGAATACCCACATCTGTACCTGTGCGTGCAAGCACGGCGCAACGGGTCATGCCTATACGTTTTACGCGTAGCCGTAACTATTTTCTTTATGTATGAAAATCGCTGGTATATATTATGAGGATTATATCTCGTTTGGATGGTTATAAAATTGTAAACACAAATGGAGAAGAATGTTGAGAAATATAACGAGAACCTTTGTGCTGTCGTATAGTGTCAACTATTATAGATGTCATGCAGTCAGTATTAGCACAAACGTATCTATACAGTTGTGTTTATTTTGTAGTGTAAACTTTT
>NW_014577067.1:1154831-1159831 GCF_000485595.1 Priapulus caudatus | reverse complement strand
CCTAGTGCCTATTATTAATTTTTATTATAATAAAGTATTTCGTACTAGGCCAGCGTTACGAGCTAATGCGACGATGCAGGTGCGAAACGCACGAGTCGCTGCTATGAGATGAGAGTAATAACATGATGAACAGCAATGATATTTATGCCGCGGGTGAGAGCAATAAGATCAAGATGCGCATTACACACCGCCTACGCGCGCGACACCTATCGGCACCTATCGTTCTTCCTGGTCCATCTACGGCCAAGACAAAGTTCACTGGCTTTCTGGTGGGAACCGAAGCGAATTTACGAGCGCGCTGTTGACATACGAGTCCGATGCAATTCGCGAGCACGCGCCTCTAACTCCGCACAAAGGTCACGTTATAGACAGCGGCGTCACGACATACGACATGTTCTAAATTATGCCGCTCCTGTCATAAATATATTGAATGTGACGCTTGCCTGTTATCTGTGTGAAATTGGGTAGCCCGTATTGCCACCACGCAACCGAAGACCAATTAAGTGACAGTAGCGTAGCGGCATATATGCAGTGAAACACAGGTCGGTACATGCACTGCACCTGCCAAGTAATTTATTAGAAACAAGAAGGCAACCCGGATTCCGTTAGCGATTAAATCTCGGCGAAGGAACGAAAGGAAACGAAAAACCTATATACAGTTTATAATTGATTAGTTTGCATATAAGTTTTGGAGGCTGAGATGACAATATACTTATTTCAAATCGACTGTTATAGCTCTGGCTGCAAGTACAGGTGATGATTAATGTGGTGACAATTACATTTACATAGTATACGAATAAGTGTAAATAAAAACTAAAGTATTATGAGACTAATAAAAAACTTCTATCATCCTGCATTGTAGTGTATGAGTACCTCGCAAGTAGATTATAATACAGTGGTCCCCGCTTTATTGGGATAGGTCAAGAACCATGCATGAAAGTGTTCTGATTAAGCAGTGAACACATTTCCAGTTGCACATACTTGTATCTTATGCCCGGCGCGCACGAGAGTTATTTTACTCAAGTAAAATGACTCATGCGTCATTTTACTTGAGTAAAATAACTCACGTGTGCGCCGGGCATTACGCAATTATCTGAACATAACATGTAGGCCTACTGTATGCCTACAATACACGCAGCATACAATAATCATAGTTTCGCTGTAAAAATGCTTTGGGAGCTCATCATATTCACAGTTCGTTGAAAAGTTGACAGCCCGCGTTTAGGTTATGGATCATTTTACGTTCACTTGATTTTTTTTCTGCAGAAAATATGCCACTTATCTGAGTAAAATTACGGGTGTCACTTTTCCCCGGGCGTAGATGGACGGTGCCGTTACGTGGCAGCACTAGTCACTTCTTACGCTTCAGTCAAAAGTTCAAGTCCAAATCTTCCACAGAAAGATTCCACAGTCATACTTCCGTGCTAGACATGGCCTTATTTCCTTAACCCTAACTCTGACCCTAATCCTAACACTAGTGCTGCCACATCACGTGACCGTCCATCTACGCCTGGGGGAAAGTTAATCCCTAAAATCACATGCACAAGGATTGTTTTCCAATGACATAGCATTCAAGTGGTGCGTCTGTTTCTTCATGGCCAGATAAAGTAGGAACCACTGTGCAAATTAAACCCTATATTACCCCTCGATTTGTTACTGGATTTCGTTACTGCTGACACACTGCATTTGTTAAAATAGTTATTTCAATCGAATTGTAATACATGTACTTGCTGTTATTGCAAAAGTAAATTATAATTAGAAACGAGCAGTTGTCGCCAACTACATGTATCCCCCCGATTCCCCCGTGATCTAGTATGAATGGAATATCTCTGTAAGGACGTAGAAGGCAGGTAAAGTTAAATAAGTCACAAAGACAAAGGTTTGTTAGACAACTGGTCTGCCTCAGATGTGCAAGTATATGGAATCTGGTTACCCTAGAAGGCCGAAGAGGAAATGTAAGTCGACGGTCAAGTTCAAACTAAGGTCAAGGGCAGTTATGGTTTGATATGCGACAGACCTTCTCCCCAAGATGTGTAAGCATACCAAGTTTGGTCGCGCTAGGTGAATTAGGAGATGAGTTAGAGAGCGGAAAGGAAATATGATCAAGGTCAAGGTAAAGGTGAAACAAAGGTCGCAGTGACCTGGTGGGCAGTTTTTACCCGATCTCGGATCATCTTCAAATTTGGCATGAAGGTGCATTATGGTAAAGCGAAGACGCCAATCGTTTTTGGTGTGGGCGGAGTCATCGTTGCCATGGTAACACCATTTTTGTGGAAATATTGTAGAACCTATAACTTGTGCTGTTTTTACCCGATTGTCATGGAATTTGGGACCCAGGGCCAACATAACATGTGCTATATATATATATATATTTATATATATATATATATATATATATATATATATATATTGTATATATATATATATTTGATGACAATCATAAATTTAAATATAAATTTAAATCAAATTTTAATAGAAATTTAGATTTTATTTTTAAATTTTTAATTTAAATTTTAATACAGATATTAATTTTTTTTTTAATGTAAATTTAAATTTTTTTTAAATTATAAATTTTAATTTTAATATAAATTAAATATAAAATTTTATTACAAATATAAATTTAATGACAATCGGGAAAAACTGAGGAAGTTACAGGTTTTAGAATATTTTGACAAAAATGTTGTTACCATGGCAACGATGACTCCGCCCACACCAAAAACGATTGGCGTCTTCGCTTTACGATAACGCACTT
This sequence comes from Priapulus caudatus, assembly GCF_000485595.1. Classification (NCBI taxonomy): domain Eukaryota; kingdom Metazoa; phylum Priapulida; class Priapulimorpha; order Priapulimorphida; family Priapulidae; genus Priapulus; species Priapulus caudatus. The sequence goes on along the minus strand of NW_014577067.1, from coordinate 1,157,079 downwards.
CATGCAAATTTGAAGATGATCCGAAAAGAACTGCAGCCGGTTAGTACTGTAGATTAGAAAAAAATCGTTCAAAATGTGGAAAAAGTATGAAAATTGGTACACTTGCATACTTTGTATGCTCTTTCATTTAAAGACAGGACACACGCGATCTAACTACAACTTCGGCCCGCCATCTTGAATTCAAAAATGGCCGCCGTCATTTCTTAAAAAAATAGCTATATCTCGGTTAAAATTTCGTACAGACTTGAAAATTGACTGACGACGTAATTTTGTTACTATTTCATACAACAACGTGATGCATGTGATCCAAGGGCTTTTTCGGCGCTATCTTGAATTTAAAATGGCCGCCGTCATGTAAGAAAAAAATAGCATATATCTCGTTAATAATCTTCGTACAGACTTGAAAATTTACTGACAGACGTAATTTGGGTTACTATTTCATTACAACAACGTGATGCATGTGATCCAGAGCGTGTTTCGGCCACCATCTTGGATTCAAAATGGCCGCCATAAAAATTAAAACTTAAAACAATATTTCCGTTCACGGAAGATATAGAGATGTGAAAATTTGCAGATGGCGCAGGTTAATACCAGCCGGCCAAGTCGACACGTGGCCGTGTCCAACACGCGTTGGAAACGATGGAAAAACGCATTTTATCGTGGAGTTCTAAACACGCATTTTCAACGTGCCGTTTTTCAAGTAAACGCGTCGTGTACACAAGCAGTTCAAAACTCACGCGCGCGAGCACGCACGCACGCACATAACAGATAGCTATACGCCCGCGAGAACGCACGCACGTACATAACAGATAGTATATACGCGCACGAGCACGCACGCACATAACAGAAAGCTATATACGCGCGCGAGCACGCACGCACATAACAGGTACCTATATACGCCGCGATCACCGCATGCACATAACAGGTACCTATACGCCGCGAGAACGCACGCGCATAACAGGTACCTATACGCCCGCGCGAACGCACGCGCATAACAGAAGTATATACGCGCGCGAGCACGCACGCATATAACAGGTACCTATACGCCGCGCGGAACGCACGCGCGCGAGCACGCACGCACATAACAGATATCTATACGCGCGAGAAAGCACGCACGCACATAACAGATAGCTATATACAGCGCGCGAGCACGCACGCACATAACAGGTACGCCATACGCCCGCGAGAACGCACGCACATAACAGAAGCTATATACGCGCGCGAGCACGCACGCACATAACAGTACTTATACGCCCGCGAGAACGCACGCCACATACAGAAGCTATATACGCGCGCAGAGCACGCACGCACATAACAGAAGCTATATACGCAGCGCGCGAGCACGCACGCACATAACAGGATACCTATACGCCCGCGAGAACGCACGCACGCACGCACATACAGAGTAGCTATATACGCGCGCAAGCACGCACGCACATAACAGATAGCTATACGCCCGCGATAACGCACGCCCATAACAGATACTATACTGTACCATACAAGTGCTATATTGTGGTTGTGGCAGGTACAGTTACCGCACTGAGTAACAATCTGCGACAACTTGTGGACAATGCAGTTTCGAGACATTTGTTCGTAGACAATAGTATTATTTAGTTGCCATGCATGTTCTTGTGTACTGTATACTACAACTTGTTGTCTTGATTATCGAGACATTTCATCGAGACAATAGTATTATTATGTTGCCATGCATGTTCTTGTGTACTGTATACTACAAACTTGTTGTCTTGAATTATCTCTCGACTCACCACTGGGATTGCAGTTTGGCATTGTGTTGTTATATATTGAGAAAAACCGGTAATTCAACATTTTTACCATGTTTGTTTGTATCTGTTATACTATGTCATTGATCATTTTGAAGTAACAGAGTAACAACGTGATGCGGCCAGTGTTAAATTTAATATGGCCGCTGTAATTATAATTGGAACTGTGTGTCTTGTTTTATATGAAAGAGCTTATTAGCCTGCGCCAGTCTGAATTTCACGTCTCTATATCTTCCGTGAACGGAAAATTGCTAATTTGTAATTTTTATGGTGGCCATTTGAATCCAAGATGGTGGCCAAAAACGCCTTGGATCACATGCATCACGTTGTTGTATGAAATAGTAACCCAAATTACGTCTGTCAGTCAATTTTCAATCTGTACGAAGATTATTAACCGAGATATAGCATTTTTAAGAAATGACGGCGGCCATTTTTGAATTCAAAATGGCGGCCGAGGTTGCTAGTTA
>NW_014577067.1:1147785-1154821 GCF_000485595.1 Priapulus caudatus | reverse complement strand
GCTGGGTCGGTTGTTTACTGTGCGGACTTAGACCCGAAATAATTCTGAATATTTATATGTGAAGTTATATTGGGGAGCAGAACGGAGTCATTGAAATTTCGTGAGATCGCATGCAAATGCATGCCGCTGAGAATGCGTGCGCCCGTACCGCCGCTATTGCGCGAAAAAAAACCTACCGTTACCCTTCGTAACATGGCTTTATACCTTGCTACTGATGATGTTATACATGTCATTCAATGCGTTATTCACTTCTTAAAAGATGTGGTTTTCATAAAACTACCGCTTCGTTACAACTTTCCAAAATTACATCGACCATTTATCAAACAATCAGACCAATCACAGCGAGTCTATCAGGCCTCCTGCAGCCGCCACAGCATACAAGCAAGAACAGGGCTATTTGTAAGACTCGCTCATGAATCTGCGTCGATTGTTTTGTAAATGCCGATGTATGATTTAGGAAAGGTTTACTGAAGCGCGTGTGTTATGAAAAACAATCTTTTTAAAGAGTAATAACGATTGAGGAATGTGATATCACATATCAGTAGGCAAGGTAAAGCCATGTAGAAGGGAACCGTGTAGGTTTTTTTTTCGCGCCAATAGCGGCGTACGAGCCGCATTCTCAGCGCATGCATTTTGCATGCAATCTCACGAAATTTCAATGAACTCCGTTCTGTCCCAATATAACCCTCACCAAAATATAAAAAAGGTTATATGGGACAGAATTATTCGGTCTACTGTGGACTGTGACTGTGAGTGTGACGGCCCAAGGATAGAGAACATGGGTCCCAATAAAACCAATGTGCCTAACCCCAACTCTAACCCTAATCCTAACCCTAACCATAACCCTAACCTATTATATTGATATAATATTATCTTTATATTGATGAAAATTACATTGGTTTTATTGGAACCCATGTTCTCTATCCTTGAAGTTGAACCAGTGTGACTGTCAGAACAGTCGTTACAGTATAATCATTAAAAATAACAAATATAAGACCTTTGCGTTCTTATCAGCTAATACTGATGGGTGTGAAAACTTTTCCCGGTGACTGGCCCCTTTTTGATAACATTTCGCACCATATTTACAAACATTTTTATTATTTTCACCGGATCCTTCACCGTCAGCCATATTTCCCGCCGGGAAATCAAGTGGCCACCCCTTGCGGAGAAATTCTAAACAAACTAAGGTCACTTAATGTTTTCTAACGGATAACGTTTCATTTTAATATATCGAACTTATAATCTTGGGTTTTTCTACATGACATTCCACATTCTTCTAACTACTATAAAAGCCATGATAAAAGCTCACACTCGATTTTTCCACGCACATATTATTAGGGTATTATTGGTAATACCACAATACCTACCAATAGATGGCAGTGTCTAACTGAATTTGTTTTGTCTTTTCTACTCAAACAAGTGGCGGCGGTTTAGGAATAAACAGCTGAGAAAGAAATGGGTAAGTGTGATTATACTACCAATTTAAGCCGTAGTGCTTGATGGTCATAACGTCGCTTACACTCGTTGCACTGTTCGGAGTTTAACGCGTTCCTACCGTAAAAGAGACGTAACATAACATTCAGATTACGTTCTAATGCAATGATTTTCAGCATTGCAAATTCATTAAACTCTTCACAGAAATCGCACAATCAAGATAATCACTGCTAATTTAATGACGTAATGTCTACTAACAATAACATACGGCGTTTGAATGCTATTTTATTTAGCCACGGCATGAATTTAGGATAAAGCATGGACTACAACCATGTTCTATATATAGCTGTGTGTACTGTCACACCAATATCAGGCACCGATGATAAATTCTACTCCTGCTAATATCCAAGTACAGTATTCAGTAATACAAACATTCATTACTGCCATTAGTCTAGCCGAGTAGCACTAGGCCTAGGTTCACCACAACAGCTTATTTCAATATTTGGAACCCTATACCACATCTCAGACATTAACTCGAGCCAATTTGTGTCGTACACGTTGTCAGAGGTTATAACCGGTTTTTAATAACATTTTTAATGAGACGTACCTGCCCAAGACTACATGGGCAATGTGCAAGGTGGTTGAAACTTGAACTCGACTCAATATATGCCTGCTAATGCCGGCACTACAATGACTGAAACGATCTGGCATCTTGCAGTCAAGGCAAACGAGTCCTTTTGCTATTCTGTTATGTTTTTGCTAGATACAATAATGTAACCCAACAAGAGTAGGGTTACAATGTGAGCCTATTCTTTTCTTTGGAGGAGCCCCTGAGTGATTCACTCAGGGCAGTTTTATGGTGTGTTTTTCGAGACTAAAACTTCCAAACTGGGTTTATTCTAAACATGAACCTTTCTCTGCTATCCTGGGACTTACTATGTATCACAATACTCTGTATTAAACTATTATAACCTGTTACAAAATGTTGAAGTGACGAGCGGCGATATTTCGAGCGCCATTTCTGTTGACCTGTGACGTACAGATTCCCAATGCGCATAGCGTTCGGCTAACTTCGACTCCAAGATCGAATGTATCATGGGATGCCTGCTGTCAGTCATGACGTCATGACGAAGTTAGCCGAACGCTATGCGTGTTAAGATTTGTGCCCAACTGTTGACGCACGGACGGACGCACGCACGCTCATGCGATTCTACAAGCTGCATCTTACTATGTCAGATGAGCTAAAAATACAATTCTGGGATACAGAAATGCTACTTCCTACGTGCGAGATATTTTATACCTAAAATAACAGCATTTATTTACTTTACACAAATAGTACAGTTATAGCCATGTATTGATGAATTGTAAACACGAAAAGGTCATAAATTTAAACAACTGACAATAATTAGGTATGCATAATTTACATAATTAATATTGGATTACAATGCATAGCCATCGGCACTAGATGGCGCTAAGTTCACTTCCGCTACGCCGATTTTTGAGATGAGCTGTGATAATCTCACCGAATAGTTCTCGCCCGATAAACTGGTAGCCCATAGGCAAAAGTTTAAGTATCGTCTTGTGGAGGTAGAGGGAGCCACATGAGAACATGTGAAGGCCAAGCTCGATGCCCATGCCGTAGTCACACTCATCATTGGCAAACTGCACGAGCGTCATCAATTCTTGGATGGGGTCAAACGCCGTCATCCTTTCTTCATCCGTTTCAGCTGCCTCAATGCGTGCAAACATCTTTTTCAATGCTCCTATAGAACATGAATTCCTCTAGATTAGTTTTTTTGTACTTGTAATTATTATAATCTGCACAGTGACATTAATTGAGTAAATAAATAAATAATTGGATAAATAAATGAGCAGATAGGGTACAAATTTATATAATGATATGCTGCAGAATAAATAGTTACAAAAATAATTGCTGTTTTCAAAAAATAACCTAATAGGGTATGTTGTTCACTTTTTAGTAAAAAAAAGGACCTCACAAGTTTGACTATAGACAATCAGAAACTACTTTTGTTTTGTCTGCACTATACATACGTTTACAAAACATTTCTTTACTCTTACTTCGATATTGTTTTGTTATCATTTTTCTCTGCTGCCAAATAACATATGGGTTAACTGTGACAGCATTTCGGCTACATGTAGTTAAAGTGTAGATTTCATGCAGAACGCAGCACCACCTGCTGGCCAAAAACTACCACAACTTATACAAAGCTTTCTTTGATCTGTGGCTACTTTCGTACTAGTCGTCTACACAGCATGAAACCAACCAGGCCAGTACACCACATAAACATTTATACTTCCATGTGATGAAATTGAATAAATAACACATTTTGCATTAACTACCATCTCTCCTATTAGAAAAATAACAGTAGTTTACATTGGCACTTGGTCTCTAAAAAAACGTGTTCACACAAATTGCTCACCAGGTGTCTCTGGCACCTCTCTGTATCCTACTTCATTGTCGTCCACGGGAACAACAAGGCCGCAACAATGGAACAGCTTACAGACGACTCGCTTAGACCTAGACTTCATGGTCTTCGTGTTCGCCTCTAAAGGAATCCCGTGCTTTGAGGCACAGTCCAACAAAGCCTTCTCGACTCTCTCCAAGTTGGCTCTGTGGGTTTTATCTTTCGTCGTCTTTTTCTCTCGGCCTATGTAAAGTCTGACGCACAAGGAAAAAAAAACACTGTCACAGAGTGTTGATGGCATTTAACCTCCCCAGCAAAACTCGACACCAAATACATTCAATTGATATGTACAAAATTGCAAACGATTTTGGTAGAGATTGAACACGTGTGAGATTATAAAAGCCACATACTTAACAGCTGAGAAAAGATTTTCTCCCTCGGGCGATATCTTACAGCCATGGACAGCGTTGTTTGATGCGGCAAACACTGGCAACGCGTCGGGCTCATCTCTAGAGGAAAACAACAAGATTAAAGCTGATTTACCATCAAATAAAATTTCCTATCTAAGCATTGTGATGATGAGCTTTCTCTCATCGGATTCCGTAAGTCGTAAACAATAGAGTGAGTAGCTTTTCTATCAATTCTTGCCGTCTCATGTCACGTATTGAATTGATAGCATCAATAAGTGATAAAAAGTAAGAATAATAATACAAGCATCAGTGAGACACACACAAAACAACGACAAGCCATCATATCATCCATTATTATCATTTTAACATATGTATACTCACAAGAAACATATAACATATGAGGATACATGCTTGTGTAACTATTTTATGGTAAGCTATATAATAAATATAATAAAAGTTTAAAACATGTAAAATAATTAAAACGTATACAGTTGTTCAAAAAGGCTCTCATGCTGGTATGTATTTCAACAACCACCTACCGGAAATATCCAATATGGAAACCTGACGTGTCATCTCCCTTCAAGATGGTTTGGAATTCGGGTGGGTCATAATAGTACCTCCAGTGCGTCAGGCAACTCTCGCGATCTATCTTTTCCACGTCAAACAAGCCCGATTGTACGTCGTAAGGGCCAACTAACGTCAAACCGATCGAGGAAATTGCATCTAAAATTCGAGAAGGATGATAACATTAGAATCTAACCAGATGAACAAGCCCGGTCTCTCTCCATCTTCCTTCACAAAGGTCCGTTCAACCATGAAAAATATCTTGGTGAGTCTGCGTTAAATACTCAATTCCGTCAGGTCATGTTAAAGTTTTATACGAAATTAAACTGAAAATATATATCGAACATGATGTGAACACCCCTGTATTGTACACTAGCTAATATTAACCCATGTTACTGAAGCACAATGCAAAGCTTTTGCCTTCAGGACTAGACATTGGTAAAATGCACTCTATATAAACTGGATAGTAATTCTAGCTTTCACACGCAAGTATTACAAGATACCTGCTGGTTTCTTTTCATCAAGCTCCGAGCAAAACTCCCAGAATTGATAAAAATCATCAGGCATCCGCACTCCAAATTTACTGAGGATGGCTTCAGTCACTTTCTCCTTTTCAACCAGTGTAATACCAGAATCTGCAGAGCATGGGGGGAATTTAGCGTATCATTGACAGACACAAATGCGTGGACTTGCCAAAGACATTCAATTTTGTTTCTATATGCAATGACTAACGCTTAAACGTTAACAAGTATTAATTTCTCAAATCTATGCTTCAATAATTACACAAACAGATCCATAAGACATACCAACCATGGAACCTCCATCTCCCCCGCTATCTCCCCTTTCTCTCTCAATCTACCCCTCCCGCTCTCTCTCTCCCTTTCTTTCTACCTCTTTCTGTCTCTCACCAGATGCATTTTCTTGTGTCTCATCAATATCCAACTTGGCCTTTTTTCTAGGTGGTCCCTGCAGAATGTATTACACAAACACTTTTTAACTTAGTGATGAACAAACTTTTTTTTAAACATTGTTACTCATTGGAAATAGAGCCCCGGGGTTAAGTTAGGGTAGGTATTTGGCAAGTTTTAATTTCAAATAAATACAGTGTTGTATTGTGGATGTGGTGAAAGATATACCATACCACTTTAGCATCAATTCAAAGATGAATGTAGCAGCACTGTCCAAGGCCAAGGCAGTTACAACCTTCAGTGACAATCTTCTAAAGGTGTGATAGTGAAGTGTAGGGTTAGGTTCATATTCGGGAAATTCTATCCCCCGGGCGTGGAGAGACAGTACCGCAACGTTGCAGCACTAGTGTTAGGTTTAGGGTTAGGATCAGGGTTAGGGTTAGGGTTTTTGCATCATGATATCTGTCCCCACACCATAGATTAACTTTTGTGGATGACGCCCCTATATATAGATATCCGATATATAGATATTTAGTGTTAGGGTTAGTGTTGGAGTTAGGGTTAGGGTTATGGTTACTGTTAAGTTTTGAAGTATACGTCAACTGCATCACGTGACCGTCCATCCACGCCCGGGGGATAGCAACACCCTTCATATTCTGGGAAGCACTATTTTAAATTCAAGCACTTGACGCAATACACAATCAAGCCACGTTGACTCGATAGCTGCTGTTTACATTGAAATTTCTGGCAGGACTTGTCACTGTCACTGTCAGACATTATGACATTGGACAAGCTGTACAGTAGCCACTGCCTGGCAGTGGTGGGCTAAGGGTTATACAATAATACATACAGATACACATATGCAGATCTACCTTACAACTCACATGGGCATGAGCACGGTAACCTGATCACTCAGAACAATATATTATTATTGTACCAAAAGACGGTTTTAGCAGTGCCTGTGAATATGTTGACTATGCAATGGCGGCGGCATGTGTTTACAGATGAAACGCTTCAAGTGCCTGTGGACTTAGCTCTAGTACTATAGCCCACGTTCATTAACTGCCGCAGGGCTATAGAACATTGTCAGCTCGATTTCGCTACTGCATTTGGACCCGATTGGTTCTACGAAAAATGGCTCAGAAAACACAAAATGATCTACATGGACATCTCACCTATCTTTTTGAACACTTTCCACAACTTTACACCATGTATTTATGCATTTAATAGCTTTATTCCTCACAAGTCAGCACTACTGACTGTACCATTTGAAATATTGTGGCGTGCAAACGCG
>NW_014577067.1:1146299-1147760 GCF_000485595.1 Priapulus caudatus | reverse complement strand
CGTAGAACCAATCGGGTCCAAATGCAGTAGCGAAATCGAGCTGACAATGTTCTATAGCCCTGCGGCAGTTAATGAACGCGGGCTATAGCCTATAGTACTAGAGCTACTGTGGACTTAAACCGACCAGGCTCTCCGACTGTTACACGTCGTAGGAGCCTGACACCCTTCCATACGAAATGCCTGGTAGCTTAAAAACAAACTCCGAATTTCGTAAATAAAACAATGCATTATCACATTTGACCTCACCTGTTACATGTTTGCAACTATCGCATCCCTTCTTAATTACTATTTACCTCGAAATACACGTTAAAATAAGAGAATTTCGAACAGCTATACTATTTGAACGTTGTAAAACGCCATATTGGATGTTCTTATGTCTCTTTTTGTACTGTTTGCAATGTATTTTTTGCTACGTATGATGTGATATCTATGGGAAAATGGCCGTGTTTTTTTTAGTTTTATCTTATCAATTTATAAATAATTACTCGCTGACACGTAAATACATGCTTAGTGATAGCGCACATATAATAAATTGAGGCGTGGAAGTACAGAGAAGCGGTAACAATCATAAAAAGCTAGATAATTTTACGTTTAATAGCAGCGCACGTCATGCCGAACAATATTCTAATGCGTCGGCTTGTGACCCTCTCGCCAACGTAGTGTTAAACGAGAAAGGAACTTGTGGCTACTGTGGACTTAGCTCCAAGAAATGGTATTGCTAGGGTTAGAATACCCCTAGGTGTATTGACGTTAGTCACACAGCCTGGTCGGGTTATTGTGGACTTAGCCACAAGTTCCCATCTCGCTAATAACACTACGTGGCGAGAGGGTCACAAACCGACGCATTAGAAATATGTTCGGCAGTACGTGCGCTGCTATTTAACGTTAAATTATCTCACTTTTTATGATTCTTACAGCTTCTCTGTACTTCCACGCCTCGATTTATTATATGTGCGCTATCACTGAGCAGGGTTCTCCCTACGTTGCGCAAACAGGGCGCGCGCGCCCCGTTTGGGAAAACTCCCCCCTGTTTGAATCGTTGCGCCCCGTTTGGGAAAACTCCCCCCTGTTTGAATCGTTGCGCCCCGTTTGGGAAAACTCCCCCCTGTTTGAATCGTTGCGCCCCGTTTAAATTACCTCCGCCCCGTTTAAATTCCACCACAATAAAAGTTTGCCAGCGCGGGAATCGACCGTCAAGAATTCGCCGTTCGACCAGGACATCCGACGCGTGTATTTTTACCGTACCACGCATGCACTGCAGACAGTACACAAGTTAACCTGACAATGCACAGTTAACCTGTCACTAACTGTACACCGACTCGGCTATCTTATATATACAAGCACCCCAAATACCGTCTATGGTGTGGTGGCGATTTTACGCATTAATTAGTCGTACGGTAAAAATACACGCCCCCCGGACCCCCCTAGTTATTTCTCTTTCATGCACTGATATTATCCACT
>NW_014577067.1:1135270-1145985 GCF_000485595.1 Priapulus caudatus | reverse complement strand
GCTGGGTCGGTTTTTACTGTGCGGACTTAGACCGAATAAGTTCTGAATATTTATAGTGAAGTTATATTGGGGGAGCAGAACGGAGTCATTGAAATTTTCGTGAGATCGCATGCAAAATGCATGGCCGGCCTGAGAATGCGGCCCGTACCGGCCGCTATTGCGCGAAAAAAAACCTACCGCTTACCCTTTCGTACATCGCTTTACCTTGCTACTAGCATGTGTATACATGTCACTTCAATCGTTATTCACTTCTTAAAGATAGTGGTTTCATAAAAACACCGCTTCGTTACAACTTTCCTAAAATTACATCGACCATTTACAAAACAATTCAGACCAATCACAGCGAGTCTATCAGGCCTCCTGCAGCCCGCCACAGCATACAAGCAAGAAACAGGCGCTATTGTAAGACTCGCTCTGAATTGCGTCGATTGTTTGTAAATGCGCCGTATGTAATTTAGCGAAAGTGACTAAGCGCAGTGTTTATGAAAAACAATCTTTTAAGAAGTGAATAACGATTGAGTGAATGTGATACACATATCAGTAGCCAAGGTAAAGCCATGTAGAAGGGAACCGTTAGGTTTTTTTTTTCGCCGCAATACGGCGCTACGAGGCCGCAATTCTCAGCGCATGCATTTTGCATGCAATCTCACGAGAATCTTCAATCGGGAACTCCGTTCAATGTCCCATATATATACACCCTCCACCAAATCAATAAAAAAGGTCTGATATGCGCACAGAATTATTCCGGTCTTAACTGTAGGACTTGACTGCTGGAGCCTGTGACGGCCCAAAGGAATTAGAGAACAATGGGATCACCCCACATAGACAAACCAAGTTGTGCCTACCCCAACGTACTAAACCCCGTAATCCCATAACCGGGCTAACCTGATTTAGTATTGATATAATTATGTACTCTTGGATATTGCACATGAAAATATACATGAGTGTCTCAACTGAGACCATGTATCTCTATCTGAACGTTGCAAGTTGAACCAGTGTGGACTGGGTCAGAACAAGTCGTTACGAGGGGTATTAAATCATCTAAAAGTAACAAATACAAGACTTTTGGCGTTCTTATCAGCTAATACTGCATGGCGTGTTGAAAACTTTTTACCCAAGGTGACGGCCCCTTTGGGTTTTCTGGGAATAACATTTCGCACCAATCATTACAAAACATCTTTATCTATTTGTACAACCGGGATCTTACGACCGTCAGCCAGGTATCTCTCACCGCGGCGAGGGAAATCGCAACCGTGAGCACAACCGGCCTTGCGGCGCGAATGAGAAATTGCGTAAACCGAAACTCAAGAGTCGAACTTAATGATTTTCTAACGGATACACGTTTCATATTTACATTATATCGAACTATAATCTTGGGCTTATTTCTACATGACATTCCACATTCATTCTAACTACTATAAAGCCATGATAACAAGCTCACACTCGATTTTTCCACGCACATATTATATAGGCGTATATTGGTAATACCCACAATAGCCCTAACAATAGATGGCAGTGTCTAACTGAATTTGTTTTGTCTTTTCTACTCAAACAAGTTGGCGCGGCGGTTTAGGGACATAAACAGCTGAGAAAGAAATGGGTAAGTTGATTTATCACTACCAATTATAAGCCGTAGGCTGAGGCGGTCATAACGTCGCTTCACTGTTGCCCACTCGTTCGGAGTTTAACGCGTTCCTACCGTAAAAGAGACGTAACATAACATTCAGATTACGTTTTCTAATGCAATGATTTTCAGCATTGCAAATTCCATTAAACTCTTCACAGAAATCGCAAATCAAGATAATCACTGCTAATTAACTGACGTAATGTCTACTAACAATAACATTAACGGGCGTTTGAAGCTAGTTTATATTTAGCCACGGCATGAATTTAGGATAAAGCATGGACTACAACCACTGTTCTATATATAGCCTGTGTGTACTGTCACACCAATATCAGGCACCGATGATAAATTCTACTCCTGACTATATCCAAGTACAGTATTCAGTAATACAAACATTCATTACTGCATTTAGTCTAGGCCGAGTAGCACTAGGCCCTTAGTTCACCACAACAGCTATATTTCAATATTTGGAACCCTATACCAATCTCAGACATTAACTCGAGCCAATTTGTGTCGCTACACGTTGTCAGAGTGGTTATAACCCGGTTTTTAATAACAATTTATTAATGAGACGTACCTGCCCAAGGACTAACATGGCAAATGTGCAAGGTGGTTGCAAACTAGAACTCGCCACTCAATAGAGCCTGCTAATGCCGCCACTACAATGACTGAAACGATCTGCGCATCTTGCAGTCAAGCGCAACGAGTCCTTCTTGCCTATTCTGTTATGTTTTTGCTAATACAATCAATGTAACCAACAAGAGTAGGTTACACATGTGAGCCTATTCTTTTCCTTTGGAGGACGCCCCTGAGTGATTCACTCAGGAGACAGTTCTTATGTGTGTGTTTTGCGAGACTAAAACTTCCAAACATGGGTTTATTCTAAAACATGAACCCTTTCTCTGTATACCTGGGGACTTTACTATGTATCACAATACTCTGTATTAAACTATTATAACCTGCTTACAAAATGTGAAAGTTGACGAGCCGCGATATTTCAGAGCGGCCATTTCGGTTGACCTGTGACGCTACAGATTCCCAATGCGCATAGCGTTCGCCCTAACATTCGACTCAAGATCGAATGTATCATGCGGATTGCCTGCGGCTTCAGTCATGACGTCATGCACGAAGTTAGCCGAACGCTATGCGCATTGCGGAATCTGTACGTCACAGCCGTCAACAGAAAATGCGCAGCTCGAAAATATCGCCCGCTCGTCACTTCGAAATTTTGTTTAACAAGGTTATAAATAGTTTAAAGGCCTCACAATGCGCATCCAAACGCTAATTTCTCAAGTACTAGATTAGCAAATACTTCGTGTCACTGCATAATCACACTACCTTATGACAAAATAAAAAACTCTAGTTGCTCCCATTTCACCTGCGCGTTTGCTTAAAGGGGACAGTAGCCCTAGGATTTTACTGCATACAACTGCTTTACTTACTAGTAAACAATATCGTCTATACCCACCATGTTATATGTCACCAGATACTTAACTTAATTATTTACACATCAACGCTACAAATTTGAACGGCGCCATGGACACCCCGGACCGTGCGCCACCCTGAAAAAGTTGCGTATTTGCAGTTTTTGTGTGTGCAGGTAAATGACCGAGGCTAATCACAAAAGCTGCCAATTATATTATATACCTAAATGCTAGTTAACCGGAAACGATATTCATTTTAGGGCAATTTATCCATATTATAACTGAAACTATATGTCGCTTCATAAGATTATTACAATCCTTTTCTTTTAAAGTGAAGAAATAAGAAATACCCTCGGTCTGCTTAGCCCCTTGGCCACAGGAAAATGTTTGTTTGCCGCATACTTCTCATATCTGTGCGCTCTAGTGGCGCCAACCGTCGTCCTGTAAATCAAACTGTAGTCGTTAGTTTTAAAACATTTTTTAAAAATATTTCTGAATAGTGATTGAAACAATGAAAACTTTTTATTGTAGCCGCAATGATAACCTAAATTTAGCTGGAAAATAACCTTAGCACCTAGAGGCTACTGCTTCCTTTAAAACCCACAGAGAAAGAGCAGGTTGAGAAAACTGCATCTCTGTGCGCAAACGCCGACTGTTTGCAAACAAAATAGCTCGAAGTGGTCGACGTGACGTCGACATGTTTTTATCTCTCGCTGCGCCCAACCGCTGTACCGCAGCACCGCTGCACGGTTTGCTTGGGGATTGGGAAAAACTGTCAACAACATCGGAGAATTTCAACAACATTGGCAGTATTTCAAAATACCTTTTATAAGACAACGCGCAGTGAAATGGGAGGAACTAGAGTTTATTTTGCCATAAGGTAGTATGATTATGCATGACACGAAGTATTTGCTAGTCTAGTACTGGAGAAATTAGCGTTTGGATGCGCATTGTGAGCCTTTAATACAGAGTATCGTGATACATAGTAAGTCCCAGAATAGCGGAGAAAGGTTCGTGTTTAGAATAAACCCAGTTTTGAAGTTGTAGTCTTTAAAAACGCACCATAAAACCGCCCTGAGTGAATCACTCAGGGGCTCCTCCAAAGAAAAGAATAGGCTCGCATTGTAACCCTACTCTTGTTGGGTTACATTATTGTATCTGTGTTTATGCCAGCTCTACAAGATCTGCCAAGCTTCACAAGTAGTTTGTTTTTGTTAAATTGATCCACTGCACTGAAATACATTTAATCTTTCCATCAGATGATGCTGATAGATTAGCCAGATGACTGGACTAAAAAGTAGTGTATCACCATATACAACTATTTTAATTAGGTGGAGAACTTGCCAATGGGCAGGTTCCGCATACCTGCATTAATAAATGATATCAGTATTCTATACAAATACAATATGCAGCGTCTGCCCAAAATAGCCAAAGTGATTGTATCTGCTTTGATTGACTAAGCTGGCAGTGTTGCTACCCCATTCATAGCTCTAGTACTATAGCCCGTGTACAGTTGCCGCAGGGCTATAGGACATTCTATTACGAATGCTAGGAACCAACCCGCTGACTGGTGCTGCTGCATCGCTGCCAAAAATGGCCGTTTGAAGTTCGCAAATCAAATGTTCGTTCACAAGAAATACCACAAGCAGACCATTTCAACGATAGTTAGAGGTTAAATTTTAGTTGCGGATATAACTTAAGACATATTCACTTCGGATAAGAGGCATTAATTGCCTATCACAGACGTTTTATAGCTGCAAGTAACCGTTACTAAGTTGGTCCCGAGCATCCGTAATAGAAGATCCTATAGCCCTGCGGCAACTGCACGCGGGCTATAGAACTTTACTAGAGCTACCCCATTCATAACTTCTATGTGCTTAACATTCCAGGTTCTTACGTTTGCACTTCCCTGGAATTTCTGTTGGTTTAAATCAATTGGTTGATGCTCATTATTGTTTATGTGTCCTAATCTATAGTTATAGTTAGATTTCCCACGAGGCAGATAAGTGTAAGGCATGCATAACAGTTAGGATGACATCTACATAGAATGGTGGCAAAGGAGTAAATGGAGTCGGATAAATATCACTAACCCACCCCCACCCTTTTGAATTCAGGGCACTATGTAACTATGTTAGCAAGCAATATTTAATCAATCATATAATTATGCTACATGGTCATGACACCATATCTCAATATAGTTACTGTTCCAATGCTGAAAATCAAGCCACTGATCAATCATGAATATGTCTAATTTAGTAAAAGGTATATGACCCACGTATCGCAATACGCAGGTCACGATTCTAGATAGCAGGTATTGTGATATCAGGAGTAGACAATAGAGATTCTCTATTATCCACTCCTGGTAATATGTTTACAAGTATGAGAAAGAGATGGAGAGCGAGAAAGTAAAAGAGTGGGCAAGGGCAACGAAAAGAGGGCGAGGACGAGAAGGAGAGATAAGGTGAAAAGGGCGAGAGGGAGAGATAGAGGAAGAGGAAGAGGAAGAGAGAGAGAGAGAGAGAGAGAGAGAGAGTTGGGGAAATTGAAGAGGGAGTGAAACCCTAAGTAAAGGAAGGAATGCAGCTATCTCTCAGATACATTTTCCAGCATGTAAAAAACATAGTTGTGCACCTTCCTACAAACTGTCATTCTCATATTGCCAGTGCATGTGCACTCTTGCGTGAGCATTGTGTTTCATTAAGTTTTAGTCGAAATTCCTTTAGAAAAAAAGGAAATTCTAAAACTATCACAGGAATAGTTTTTGTCAAGCGTTGGCAGCCAGCCACATCGTGTATGTGTGTATGTGCGTGTCCTTGTTTCTTCTGCACAATTACTCATACATATGCTGCTAGCCGTGTGCTGGGTGGTGGGAGGGAGGGCAGGAGCTATGTTGTAACTATCAAGGGTAGAAATAAGGGGAAAAATCTAGTTTGAAATTTAGATGGTCCTCCTAAATTTTAGATGGTCCTCCTAAATTTCAAATTGTCCTCTAAAAGTAATGCGGCATGCAAGAAATTTACCATAAAATGGGACCAAAATATTCAATGGTCTGTCGGACCATTGATTTTGAAAATCTGATGATCCTCCTGATTATTTGATGGCCCCGGACCATCGGACCATTGCTTATTTCGAGCACTGCTGACTATAACTAAGTACTTGCTTATCGGTGTATTCGGAGAAATATGCTGGCTAGGATGGGGTTTGCATATGCCAATTGGCTATGAGTTCTTGATTGCAATTAACCTGACCTAGCATAGCATGCTTAAGTCAGTGGATACGCAGGTATTTTTATTGACATTTTGCTATATACACACTGTCACAGTATAGTTTTGTATACCTTAATTTATCCATTTTTACACAAATTAAAGGAAATTCTGGTAGACATGATTTTCAATAGGTGATCATGTTATGGTATATATAAGAAATTAATCAAGGGCTACCTGAAATTGTTTGCCAGTCATAATCTCCAGGATATGAAAGCCTATATCTATATTTAATTGCTAACTGTTTACATGTTGCATGAGGGCACAATGTCCAGAATGTATTACATACACCCAATTCCGGGGGAGCTCATAAAATCAACACTTGACCAAAATTCTACACCCTATATATATGGAAATCAGAATATATTTAGTTTCTACTCAACTTCACGAGCTCAAGGAACGTGTTGTATTATTTGCCAAGATAAGAGTATTGGCGTATCACTCATGTATTGACAAAGATAGCACATCGCATAAGGCAATATATTTGCCAGGATAAAAAAAACTAGAATCTTTCTGAGCATATTAAAACAGATGGTAGCGTCTTGGTTGATACTTTCCAGATAGTATTTGAAAACATGTCTCCCTGTCTTTTACTTTCTGGGACAACACAGCTTAAAAATTATCTACATGTGGCCTTCTGCAGTGTCCATTTTTTGCCTGCTCAAACACAACGATCTATTTTTCCTTGCACGTTCATAGTTATTTGGGCTTTAGGGAAATACTGGAGTTTGATGACCTATTAAGGCGACAATATTTTGTGAGGGGGTGTGTTGCTCTATCATCCAGTGTTAATTTGCATGTACTTTTTAACGGCAGATACACGGGCCTATGTAGCTGGTGATGTGGGCACATAGCTAAAACTGTGGATTTTCCGAACTGATATCAAGAAATCATACGGCTTTTGTCTTCATGATCGGCTTTCCAAGTGCAATAAATTTTCAATCTGTCTCTATGGAACGCCGGCTTTCTAAAATCGATGAGATTCAGTGTAAAATGTTGGCTAAGTGAACATTATGTCAGCTCTCTCGCTCTCTCTCTCTTTCTCTCTCTCGATCTCCCTTTTTGCTCGCTCTCACACATCTCTCGCCCGGCCATCTCTCGCCCTCGCTCTTTCTTTCTATCTCTCCCGTTCTCTCTCTCTCTCTCTCTCTCTCTCTCTCTCTCTCTCTCTTTCTCTCTCGCGTGCGCTTGCACGCTCTCTTTCTTTCTTTAAGTCTTGCTTTCACCCCTCCCCTAGCTTTCTATCACTTGCTCTCGCTCTCACACTCTATCCCTTCCTCTACATCAGCACATCTTTCACTGTTACGCAGTGCTCACGATTTCAGACGCAAGTTGCATGTGGATAATGGTTCAAGTTACACTATCTGGGGCCCACATTCCCTGTCGCCAACAGTAGCTCAGAGGTCACGACTAACTTTTTAGGTGAGGTGCTGAAAATGCACGCACCCTTAAATATGAGGCAGTAAATCAACCATAGGGTGTGAAAATGTACAGATACAAGCGAGTAATATGGAACCAAACTCTCCCGTTAACAGCGTACGCCGTACCTCCATAACGCTAACGTTCTTCAAGCAGAAGATCTTGGATTCACACTGAAAAAGAACGGTCACTAAATTTTGCACGTGGGAGTGCGATTTTGAGGTCGGTATTTTCAAAAATGAAGTCTTGTTTACCACGATTGCGCACCCCCTAATTTCGCACTCTGTAGCTGTACTACCGTTGTCGGGAGGAGAATACCCGACAGCAGTATATCTTCGCAGTGTGTGAGAGACTAAGAGTATTATGATATTGCTTCTGAAGCCCTCAAACTTAGCAGCGCGTGAGCAGCTGAGCCACCCTACCTCCTCCAGCTCCTCGCGTGTTTGCAGTCTCACTCGCACGTTTCATCAATTACTCTTGGCCTATTGCCATGTGGGAAAAGAAGTTAGGCAGCGCTAAGAAAGCAAACTTCCACATCTGTTTTTGCGCAGACTCGCATGATGCATGTTCGGAAGTTTTTGGAAATGAGAAGCTGGCTATGACTGATCGCTCCAGGAGGGGCGCAGTCTGAGTGCATGCACGTGTAGGTGGTGTTGGTGGTGGTGGTGCCGCAGAACAACCGCTCGGTGCTTAGTTCTCTGTCCTAGCTGTGCTATGATCGACTGCTTTCCCTTGCGCGCGCGTGTTCTGTGGTGTGCGCGATCGGAGTGTACCTCGTGCGAGGATGCTTGCCGAATAATTTCAATAATTAAATAAATAAATAATTTAATAAATATTAATTGGTAGCCGTAAGCGGGTAAGAGTTGTACCTACGGCTTGTGCTGCTGACTAGCTTCGTGTTACCGACGTGCCTTCGATCAAGAGTAGAGCTCTTCGGTTCAAGTGCCGAGACCGTAAGCTTTAATTTGGCAGCATCTCTGAGGACATTGCCGTGGCGACGCGGTCATCGCTTTCATTGCATCTCGTTACCTGCGTCGCAGAGTAATTGAGGTTAATTGTCGAGCTGTGTGTGTGTTGTGTCGTCGACGGACCAACTGTTCCTATACTGTGTGACGGAGTCGGTGGAATACTGTCAGTGTAATAAATGAAGCCATCAAGGATTAAGCAGGCGCAGGCAGCTGTGCTAGGACAAGCAGGTGAGAGTTGATTGTGTGTCACTGACACTATGTATGTACAGTGGGTCCTTGCTTTATCGGGGTCTCGGATAAACGAACGGTGTGCATCGTTCAAACGGCATAACTTTGAAAAATAATCCTTACGCTCTTTGTTAAGAGATTACTTACTCCTGATATATATATTATATAATATATACTCACACGGTGAAGATAGAGCTAGGTATATATTTCATTTGCTCTAAGTATTAGTGGTGTGTGTCTCGGTCTTGTTCCTGTGTGCCTCACTATGTAGAGCATGCAGTATGTAGATGATGTACGTAATTCCAAAGGTGGAGCTGACACACATCACATAACGTGTTCATCTCTGTGTTTACCCCTCAGATCTCACTCTGCCCTGCGTGACAGCGCGTAATCATGTGAAATTAACCGATACGTGGCAGAGGTCTGTAACTACTGCTTCTGTTTGCCTGGTATTTGCATCGGCCAGTATTGTTACATGTTGTCTGAGAACATCAGTGGGTGGTGCGTGTGTGCGTGCGTGTGTGTGCGTTCCTGTATGTGCGTGCGTGCGTGCGTGCGTGCGTGCGTGCGTGCGTGTGTGCGTGTGTGTGTGTGTGTGTTTGTGCGTGCGTATATGTGTGGGCATTCGCTTGTGTGTATGTCCGTGCGAGCGTACGTACGTGTGTGTGCAAGCGTGCGTGTGTGTGAGAGAGTATGAGAGAGAGGACATGGGGAGGGGTGTACTGAACTGCTATTGTCATGTCATTGTGTGAGTGGACGCAATTGTCACTGTTACGAACAAAGTGGTATTCTTCTATCCATTGCATGAGCCCGCCACATCGCAGTAAGTGAATGTAGGCGATAGCAAGGAGAGGAAGCGGATTGGCTGTGCGCTTTTCGCCTCAAGGGCGCCATCTATGGACCATAATCAGCTGAAACGGCTGTGCAGACCGAACTCAGAGACAATAGAACACTAATCTGTTCTAGGGTCTCTGCCGAACCCAAATTTGGGCCAGATATGGCGGCGCTTCCTCTCCTTGTTATATTTAGCTCCTAAGGCGTTAGATGAGGGCGATGCAGATCAACGGATTCTTTGGTCGTGGGATGTTTTTTTTTCGGGCTACATTGTGTTAGTGGGTGTAAACTATGTGTACTGGTTGCTCTAATTGGAGCGAGCATGACAAAATGTCACGAATTCAGCCCATGTGGTTTCTAACCTTCTACGCCGCAGCAAGACATCGTAAAGTAGCTCGGTAGATCTGCAAGGCGTATGTATCGTCATGCCTTTTCGTTTCTCTCATGTTTCTGGGCCGGATTTGTAAGGTCCGTTCTCTGATGGGGGTACTGCGCATGTGCTACTTTCCCGTGTGGTGTGTTTTGCGCGTAGAATCTCATTCACTAACATACGCATAAACTTGAAACTTCCTAGCTAAAGTTGTACTAAGGCCTTATTTTTTTTTCGTAATCTGCCGTTCGTGCTATTTTCCCGAAGACGCTTCGGCCCAATTTTGGCGTGCTAGTTATTGGCGTTCGGGACTGCGCAAAGTATATATGCAGACAATGTAGCAGCACGTTTGAACTTTACTGCAGTTTTTTGTTGAGATGGAATCATGGAAGGGATGACAATTCAGAGTATTAGCTGTACTAGTATTTTTATAACTGGCACTCACAGTCACATACCGACGTCGCAGCACGCCTTTAGGTTCTGTGCTGATCCAATTAATAGTTATCGACTCTTGTGCCTCGTCATGCATGCGCGCATTTGCGTGACCACGGTATTACGTGATATATATATATATATATATATATA
>NW_014577067.1:1116375-1135245 GCF_000485595.1 Priapulus caudatus | reverse complement strand
ATCCTATGGAGGATTTAATAGTGGTCTGTTCTCATATCTCAGCCTAGGAGTATCGTATTGACAAGCGGTTGGTCTTGTTGTAGAGAGCAAGGAATTCTGCTTAATGCAATACCATGAAATTATTCTAGACTCGCAGGCAAAGTAGAATAATGTAGTCGTGAAATAGCACTATTTTCCCGTTTTTCCGTTGTACACTCTAGGTATTATTAGCTCTTGATATATATATATTGTTGGGTACTCTATCTAGTATATCTAGTAGGTGGGTGAGTAGCATCAGAAGTATATTCGCACATACGCGTTATGTTATTATAAGCAAATTACTATTAGTTTCTACATATTAGGGCTGGATTTTAGTTCGGACACAAATATCAACCGACTACATGATCGGGTGGGCTTACCCCACTGGCCTACTCAGCGGGCGAGGTGTACCCCTGGTGTTACCTGGGACAAATTATTGTAAGACGGTGGGGGCGGGCACCCAAACAAGAAAGGTTAAATTCGTTTTTAAAATGCGATCTCGTGTTATCTTTTAACGCATTCGTTCGTTAACCGATCGCATCTATTTATATTCGTCGGATTAAAGTTTTCTGCGTTCATTTCCCGCCGTCGGTGCCCTCCCAGGTACGCCCACTCCATCACACCCCACCCCCGGGGGTACCGATGCGAATCGGAGGTGCTGAAAGCTGGGACATGTTTAATGGTAGTACATGCGGCTGGCGTAGGTAGCAAGCATGGGTACGTGCGTTGTGTGTAGGTTGTAGCAGGGCTAGCAGAGTTCGTTGGCAACGTTTAGCCCGCACGCACCGCCCTCCCTCCCTCCCTCCCCTCCCCCCGTTCCCCGGCAGACACGGCCGTTGGTATTAGTCACGCAGTTTGAATCTTTGCCGCTCGCTGCATCTGTCCTACAAGTCTCTCAGAACCGACTCACGGGGCAAGCTATCTACACCGTGAATTTCTGTGCGTGCGTACGCGTGTGCTTGTTCGACGAGCGACATTTGATTTGAGTATCGCGAGATCTTGTGATGGCACCCGTTCGATCATCTTTCCACGATTTGGATAACAAACTAGGTGTGTATATGGCCTAATTAGATTGGCGCGGTTTGATCGCATCGAAACGCCGGCAAAGATTGCATGAAATTATTTCTGACGAACGAATATCAGGACTGCATAATATACTAGTAGATATTTATTAATTAGATGCTATTATTTTATATTTTAGATATTTTATATTATTGCTGTTACTTTGATTATAACGAGGAATATATAATCACAAATTGTGATTATTCACTACCAATTATAATACATATATTATTTACCCCTGCTAATACTTCAGCGAACTACAAATGTCGTTCGCAACGATACGTGTATATCACAACATCGCGAGTAGCGTGTGCCTGCCTGAATCTTGAAATATCTGAAGCCATAAATGATAACTCTCACACGAATGCAGCTGTCGAAATTTCTATATCGTGTTACAATTAGCAAACGCGTTGATGTGAAATTGTCAGATATTACACACTGCCTAAGGTATGGATGAAAACTCTGTAGTTAGTCGCTTATAGTTTGATAGTTAGTCAGATTCTATAGCTTGTTCATCTACATCAGACGCTCGTTCTGCAAGTTCCATATCACATCAGCAATATCAAGAGCACATAAACCGGGCTAAATAGTTTGTGGTGCTGGCAATATATGCTTCATATTATAAACATTTTACGAGCATGCGTTAGTGTGTGCCGCTACGAGGATAACTCGAAAGTCATCCTATATCCTAGACGTTGTACATATATATGTTTTTATACGTCTTTCCTGCGTGTGCAATAATGTCCGGGATGTGTCTATGTCGCTGAAACGCAGAGTTTAGTTCACGCGGAGCTTTTATCGAGCGGGATATATAGGCTGGTGCGTTACTGCATGCTGCACGCTATGTGCGTGTACGGCCTGTATGTATGTATGGCTTGGCACACAGCTGTTCACGTGAGATTCAACCACGGAGAGAGAGAGAGAGAGGTATCAGGGAATGTCTTAGAGCTGTCAACGGTAATATGTTGACGCTGCGGTGAGCGTGTGTGTATGGTGTGGCTGTGGTGCAGTGTATGTACCATGGATGTAATGTGGGTGTATGTAATGGATGTATATGCTGGCAGTGTGCAAAATGTATGTTACATTACAATGTACGATAATAACATCAAGAGCTTATAACCCCTTTGATACAATAATAAACAACACAAGGGTAGTAGGGGTATACTGTAATCCAACACACCAGTGACCACTCAACAAATGTAACTTGCTCTTATGTTGGATTACATTTATTGTGTTTAACATAATGTAACCCAGCACAAGAGATACAAGAGTAGGTGTATAACCCAATACATAACGTAACAAATGTAACCATACGCCTGTGTTGGGTTACATTATTGTATCTAATATACCATTAGGTACATCAATGTAACCCTTTTAATCATTTATGCTCTTACTCAAGGGTTTATACGCTCTTGATATTAAGGATGCACATGCTGGAAGTTTGTAGAGTGTGTGTACTGGTTGTAATATTGGTGTGTGTAATAGATGTATATGCTGACAGTGTGTATAACGAATGTATACCATGACATGGCTGTACTAATGGATTCATATGCTGGAGCCTGGATGTCTGTATAATGTCAGGAGGAAGGAAGCGGACAGCGAATTGTAAGCGAAGTTGCAGTGAGTGAGTGGGGGGCAGGTGTGAAGACAGGATTTCCTGCTGGTGAAAGAGAGAGAGAGAGAGAGATGAGATAGAGAGAGAGAGAGAGAGAGAGAGAGATGAGATAGAGATGGGAAGGCTCGTGCCTGTTGCCACACGTGTGCGCTGTTAGTAGAGTGTTGGAGGGCGGTTTATGGTAGGTGACTTTCTGCCTTACTGCGTACTTCGGTTAACGCGTTCGATTCACTGACGGTTGCGCGCATGCAGTAGTCACCGCTGGACAGGCAGTTCACCGTCACAGAGAGTTCATCGCACACGCGTATTGTTTGTTTGTACTCGTTTCTTCGCGTGAATTCGAAAAGATGAACGTGAAACAAATCAAGCAGTCGATGCTCACAGGTATATATATTATCAAGAGCATATATAAAGAAACCTTCTTTATATGCTCTTGATATTATGTGTCATGTGTATATTCTTCTTGCGAGATATTCTAGCGATTTCTCCTTGCTTCATACACTTATTTCTGTTAGGGAGAGATTGAATCGTGTATATGTATATAATATATATATATATATATATATATATATATATATATATATATATATATATATATATATATATATATGTAATGTGTTGAGCAGAGTTCTGAGTGTTTGCGCTGTAATGTAATAGAACTGTGGCTAGCCTATACGATACGCTTGTACGTAGGATATGTAGGGTATGCGTTATTGTATATAGGTATTGTGTGTTATAGGTTGATTTCAGTTTTATTTTTCGGGCCTTCTATTTGCAATAGTCTGGCCTTGTACTCATTTACGCGCGCTTGACGTCTGTTGGCTTATCGTTTACATCTTAATTAACAAGCCGTAGAAGCACGGATTTACTAGCGCACGCACGCACACGCGCATGTACGCACGCACGCACGCACGCACGCACGCACACGCGCATGCAGGCCCGCGCGCACGCATTTGTAAAACAGTGAACTCATTCGGAGTTGGTTGTATCTATAATTATTGTCACGAGCAATGATCGAGCGAGTGGGTGAGTGAGTGAGCGAGGGAGCGAGTGGCCAGGTGCATTCAGGTAAGGATAACTAAAGCTCGCGCTGTTCCAAATTTAAAACTTGTTCTATGGGACGTGGGGAGAGATCAGCATGCTACACTTACACTACACATACGCCTAATTAAACACAATGACACGCACCCGTACTCACACACACACACACGCACACACACACACGCACGCACGCAAGCACGCATGCACGCACAAACACACACACACGCACGCACGCACGCACGCACACACACACGCACATACATACACACTCGTGCGCGCGCGTGCGCGTGTGTGAATCGTTGAATTTGTTGGTGAATCTGTTTGAGTGCGTGTATTATCTGGAGTAAATAATCACAAAATAAATGTGTGTTTATTTACTCCTGGTATTATTATAATACATATAAGTATGAGTGGACCCGGCACGCTTCGTGTTCATATGCTCTTACGTGTGCACTTGGGTGGGCGTGCGTACGTGGTAGCAGGGGTTGGTAATAACAAATATTTCTTGTAGATTTGTCGTAGATATTGTTGTAGATTTGTCATTATTAACCCCTGGTGGAAGGCGGTTTATGTTCCGTTAACGTAATTCTGCGTGCGTGCGTGCGTGCGCGCGTGCGGACGTGCGTTGCTTACGCTGTCATGTCGCGTGGACCTGTGATTATACGTGTACGTGCGTGCCATCTTCACCAGCTAGTCTGTCATCGGCGTGATGATATAGTGAGGGGGTGGGGAGAGAGGGTAAAGCCTCCCCACGGTGGGAGGCCACCCCGACCCCCTGACACTATTCAGCTCAACTCATCTACGTGATTATGTACGTATGTATGTAGTCAGCGTGCCCGCAAGGTATCCGCAGTGACACAGCTATGTCACCAGCCACCATACCCTTGCACCTGAGATGTTAACAGCACAAGGTTGCTGCGTGGAGGAATTTGCGCAGTACGTGTTGGAGCGCAGGAAGTCGCAGAGGAGTGGTAGCCGATTTGAATGGCGACAAAAGATTATTGTCGTCGGCACATATTTGTGAAGAAAACGGTGTCTCTGTGAGAGAGCTCCCACGAGATGGGCGAGGTGGTTAGGTAGAGAGGCGTAATCAAGTGCATCGAGTAGTGAGCTCTTCCAGCATACATCAGCTAGCGAGATCTGCATCAGTGCCAACAGGGCAGGCCTCTCCTTTCGTACATATAGTTGCAGCCTAATGTGATGAATGTTGAAAAATTACGGGTTCAATTCACCGTGATTGGAAGAGACAGATGTTACCAGTGATCTACGCAAATCAGCGCAAGCTACTTTACACAGTTTGATAAAGACAAAGACCGGTTGTCGCAACTAGTCGTTAACAACACGTTTATGTTTGGATTTTTCTTTAAGTAAAATTATGCTTGACATTATATTGAAGCCCGATGCACTTATTCCGAGAGAAATTAGTATTATTTCTGCCCATATCTCGAGTATTCACGTGATGGTACGCTTTCATCAATCTGAAGACATTGTTGACAAGAGCTTGTTGTGCTGTAGCGAATTCCTGTCAGGAGCATAAATTCGTAGTATTTATTCCTCGCAATGTCTTATATTACGGTCAAACAGTAGAGTTTTCAAATATATAATATTTAGTAGCTGGGTTTGAAGTATTTAATATTTAGTATTAATGGTTTGGTTATTTTTTAGTTTATGTGTGTTTAGTTAGGTTCTCGTCGTAAGATAACGCAAGTCACTGTCATCGGCGCGTAGTCTTTCTGCAACACCGTTATTTATATGCGGCAGAGATCATAGATGACTGTGCTATAACAGGGACCATTTCAACAGGCCAGGCTCTGCTATAACAGAACTCTCTCAAGACGATGAACGCATCGTTACGCACACGTACGTATTACAAGTTTCGAAGCGCATCAAACTAATTTCCCCCTCTTGTTTTTTTCCATGTCCTGCGTCTCGCCGTGCGATTCGTGGCTGACCACAAACTCTATCTTCCGTGGTGGACACGCCCCGAGTAGCGGTAAGTAGGCAAACAGATAGATGTGTGTTCAGAATTTCAGATAGCCGTGACCGCGACACCCGCGCGCGAATTAGTTCCTGGAACAGGCGGTTGTTTTCTAAGGAAAGTCGGCTGCGCGTCGTGTGTGCGCACGGGCGTAGACGACTGCTTTTACGACCTTGCGAAAAGTTGCGATGATGTTGGAATGTGCGCATACTGACAGGTAGCACTGGTGGGTGGGTAGGTGGGTGGGTGATAGTGGCCTGCGCGTTGTCACCACGTAGTCACAGTTGATGGCGCAACGCGCTGCTGCTGCTTATATTTCTCTCTCACTGGTACGCTAGAAAGGTCAAAGAGAGGTGAGCTCCCTCCCCACCGCCGCCCCCACCTCATTCATACACACTCACCACGTCACACTTATAAATAATAGAGGCAACTTGGGCCTGCATTTACGCGCTTTAATAATGTGACACATATATTACTGGTATATGTGCAGCGGGTACTTGTGTCTACAGTCAAACCTGTGTTAGCGGTCACCTCTGTAGAACGGACATCTGTCTACAAGGTACACTCTTCTGTCATTCCTCTCGCGTGACAGTTGTATGGCTAATATTTACCTCCATAGAACGGATAGCTGTCGACAAAAGACATTTTTGGCTTTTCCCGGAACTGTGTGACCCTTTCCGGCTACTTGTACGAGGCAGCTACTATAACCATCGTGTATAGGTTTGACTGCACAACTGTTCTAAAGTGGTGTTTTATGTTTCGCTGTCATCTTTGCAAATACGGATTTTATACTGTCCCCGTTTTGCTTCCAAATGCGGGATTTGCTTCCATCGACATGTCTGGAAAAACACAACAGCTGTCTATACCACCAGTAAATGATATATATCGTCCTGTTCATTCATGGGGATTTGTAACCCATTCTCACGAAGCTGCAGCAATAACAGAAATCCTCTCTGCGGTAGAGCTTTCTGTATAGAGTTTTCCTTCAGTGAAATAAGAGCATTGGTTGACTGTGTATATGTAGATATGTATATATATATCATGGTTTGCACAGTCCTTGAAAAGTCCTTGAAAAGTACTTGAAATTAGTAAATGTTGATTTTGTGCTTGAAAAATACTTGAATTTTATGAAAATGCCCTTGAATTTTTAGAAAGAATCCTTGCCTGTAATAAAAAGTAATTTTTTACCATCAATAATGTGCAAACCTCAATAAAAATTGCGTTAAATGAGCTTAAAAAGCTATAGACACGATAGAAAGTTAAATGATGATACAAATTACAAATTACAGTAAAGGCCGCCGCACACCAGCCGATTTTACAAACGATGAAGCGATGAAGCGATGAAGCGATGTAGGTGTGCGGCGGCCTTAAAATCGGCTCATCGGCTCATCGGCTCATCGGTTCAAAATCAAACATGTTTGATTTGGAACGATCACCCGATAAAAATAAAATCGTCTACAAATGAACGCGCACACCTACATCGCTTCATCGCTTCATCGCTTCATCGCTTCATCGCTTCATCGTTTGTAAAAATCGGCTGGTGTGCGGCGGCCTTAAGTCAGTAAA
Organism: Priapulus caudatus; assembly: GCF_000485595.1. Classification (NCBI taxonomy): domain Eukaryota; kingdom Metazoa; phylum Priapulida; class Priapulimorpha; order Priapulimorphida; family Priapulidae; genus Priapulus; species Priapulus caudatus. The sequence goes on along the minus strand of NW_014577067.1, from coordinate 1,127,965 downwards.
TCAAGATATGTTGTAGAAGTGACAGTGTTTAGAAGGGTTTATTGATGTGATCCAGGTAAGTTTTAGAGGTGACAGTGATTAAGAATGGGGTTATTAAATTAATCCAGGTATGTTTTGTTCTGTGTATAAATAACGATAAAATGTCCGATAAAATGTCCTTGGATTTCTGATAAAATTTCCTTGAAAAGTCCTTGAAAAGTCCTTGAAAATGTTTCAGTCCTCCTGTATGAACCATGTATATGTATATGTATATATGTATATATGTATATGTGTATGTATGTGTGTGTATGTATGAGCGAGTGCGTAAGTGCGTGCGTGCGACTGTGTGTATCAGTGCGTGCGTGCCTGCATGCGTGCGTGTGTGTGTACATATCCAGCCTCAGGGTGTGCGAGTAACGAGTGCAGAAGCGCACGCAGTGTCATCAGGGGAGCTCTATAATACAGTGATGGTCCCACCCACGAGTATCGGCACGTGTCTTTGTAGTGTACTCTGTTTACACAGAACCTTAACGGAAAATCTAGGTTGTTTTTTAAGCGATTCCGTTTAAAAACGACTTCGCGACAGCGCGACGGACCATTGACCTGCTCGCTGCGCGCGCGATTAGGTCAATAGTGCAAACTTGTGTTTACCCGCAGGATTAGTCCCCCCCCCCCACCTCAACTCACACACAATCATCTAAATTCAGTTCTCAACTACGTAAATGCAATGATTGTCTCCGGTAGGCGGGTTACATTTCGATTGATAACCGCCCGGATGAATTCCGAAATCGATGCTCGGTGAGCGGGGTTAATGAAGCGGATGCACGTAGCATTGATATCGCAGAGATCCGAAGCATAGATACAGCGGCCTCGCTTTATCGGGCCTCGGATAAACGGTCGCATCGCTTAAACGACGCGTAACGTAACTAAAGCAATTTATAAATTTTGACACATAATTTTGTTATGTGTTGACCATATAACTAAGCGGGATCACCGCTTAATCGGGACATTTTCGTGGTATGGTTCCCGACCTGTTTCGATAAAGCAGGGACCATCATATTTGCAATTAGGAGTCGGGTCACACGAGAGACACTATCATGCACATATATGACATGTCATGTATATATACATATTATCTGTACAGTGTACATATCTGTACATATCTGTTACGAAAATATAAGCGACGTGCATCTACGTACAGTCAAACCTGTATTAGCGGACACCTCTATAGAACAGACACTTTATCTATAGAGGACACTATTTTTCAGCATTTTCCTTCAATGGCAGTTGATACAGTGAAACAGTCTGTATAGAACGTCACACCTGTCTATAAAGGACACTTTTCGGATTACCCTTGCGTGACCTTACGGATTTACGCATGTCTTCGTGTTGCGTTAGCCTCCATTCGTGCTTCATGTGTTCACGTACCGTCATGTACGTGATTCATCATCCTTCACCGTGAACACGTGATCGGATCAAACAGTCATTGAAGACGTTGCCCGCCAGTGTAATGCCGCTGCTGATTTGGCCTTGAGTCGATCGATGATGACGGCTGCTGTCGTAAATTCCTGCGTGATATTTTGAGCTTTCTCTCTTCTTACCAACGCGCTGCCGCATCAGCAGCCAGACATCTAGCAGCAGCGAAGCCTGAAGCTGTATGAGGATGATGGTGATGATGCTGCTGTGGCTAAAAGTAGATGCGACGCACTGCCGCGAGCGGGGTTTTTTCACGTCTTTTTGCAACGTGCGTGAATCTTACAGTAAGGTAGAGAGCGCTCCCTGATTCTATTCCGCTATTCCGTGCTATGCGGGTCTGATTCTACTCTGCTATTTGTTCTGATTCTATTCCTCTATTCCATGCTATGCGGCTCTTATTCTATTCTAGATCTGCTATGCTGTTCTGATTTGATTCTGCTATTCTATAATAGTTTTTTTGGTTCTATTCTGCTAGTCTAATCTACGATGTTCTGATACTATTCTGCTATTCTATTGTATGCTATTCTGATTTGTGCGTGTGAATGCGTGCGTGTGTATGCGTTCGTGCGTGAGTGTGCAACTATTCGTAAGAATGATGCATTTGCTTACATACGCACCAACTCCGGGCAAACCAATCAACGTGTGCCTCGTTCACCGCACAAAAAAGGAACCATTTGAAACTTCACGCCTGAATCACAGCTCGTGTTTCACAACGATTCCAGTGTCGTCAGAGCCACTTGATAATTAGGAGTGGTACTCCTTGAATGTGGTATCAACGCATGAATGCATGCGTGCATGTGTGGAGAATGCAAGGCCCAGTGCAAAACCGGCTGAAGAGGCCTGCACAGATTAAAGACTGAAGTGCATTTTAATGCCGTTGTATATTCTACTAACAGCAAGTGACGAAAATGAAGAGACAGTCACCGATAAGTTTATTTGGAAGCGTCACACGCGAACTAGAATCTAGCTATGGGAGTCGTGCTCTTTGCCGACGCAGAGAGTGAGGGTAGTTCGCGTTTCGGGGGCGCCGTGTGTGGGTGCGTTTTTAGCATATGCCTCTCCATTTATTTGCTTGAGTTTTTTCGGCTTCGTAGACGTATTCCTGGTATTATGTTGACAGGCAAAAATGTTTGGTATATATAGGGTTTAAATGTTGTTTTTGGTATCGCATATGTTAGGAAGCATGCAACTGGATCTACCAGTATGTTGTAGTTGCGAATTATTGCTATAGAGACATTCTGTTAAAACTCACGTTGCATTCAAGGAGCTGAAATAAGCCACTGAGAGAAACATACCCGAAAATGTTTACCTGATTGATATTTCCTCATGCTCTAATTAAATTGAATTAAAAAACTGAATTAATCAGAAGCATTTTAATAAATTGTCTTTCGTTAACAATATACGCGGTCCCAGCTCGATGACCCCGGGATGCAGTTTCATCCGGGAAGCTGCGTGTTCCGCATCCCTGTTTTCCCTGTACGTTGTTCCCGTGCCAGTGGCCGCGTTTCTGGTTTCCAGCGAAGATGAAATGCTCTAGTGTATATGATGCGTATCATTATAAAGCGATAAACGCCATGCAGTATAGCGTGGGCAGCGTTCATACACACAAGTAGAGTTGATGAGTCGAGCGGAAGCCATTTCACGTTTGATAACACGAATATATCGGAGTGTGTAATCGACAGGGCTTCCACGGCGGTCCTCTGTCGAGCTGTCGCCATCAGCTACTCGCCTCCCACTCTATATCGATCCAATTCAATCCTTGTATTCCACCTATGAAGCCTATTGATATTGGTTCGAATGCAGAATCTATAGTATACAGACATCGCGTGCAGTCCGAGCGGGAGAGAGTGCTTTGTAAATTGCTGTGTATTACTGGTGGCATGGAGAGGGAGTTGAGAGAGATAGAGAGGAGGGCTTGATGATCGGATGTGCACTGCTGATGACTGTGTGAGAGAGAGAGAGAGAGGAGAGAGAGGAGAGAAAGAGAGAGAGAGAGAGAGAGAGAGACGAGAGAGAGCGGAGGGCGCGCGCCTTGTATTGTAGTGTATGTTGTTAGTAAGGCTGAATTAGAGATTTCAACTGACGTTATTTGTATGCGATAGCGTAGGCTACAGCCCGCTAGAAACCGAATAGCGTTAGGTAACAGTGGGGCAACAGCAAGTGAAGTATTCGCAAATATTCTGATGTAACATGAAGTGAGGTCGTGCAGCCCGTTCCCCCCCATCGGCGCAAGTCAAGTAGACAGATCAGGCAGTCATGTAGATGGCGGATCGCTTATACGGAAAACAATGCCCAAGCTGTGCACAAAAGGAAGCGGCAAAGGCAGCCGCCTGTCTGTGTAGTATGCGTAATTATTTAATTTATTTGTAGTTGGAGTAGCTTAATTTGATAGATGTTTTCTCAATAAATAAATGCATGCGCGCTATGCTGCGAAAACCTGCGGAAATTTCGAGATGGGTTTACGGCACCTCGTCAAGCGCTCGAGTAGAGTTACGCAAAGAGTTTAACGTAAATTGTAGCTTGATGAATCGCCACACCTAAAACGGGCCTCGTTGCGTACGCGAAAATCGGACGAAAATTTACTAAATAGCTGGGGTTGATGAATCGCAACTAAGCAACGTCGATTGGCGTACGCAAGATTTACGCAAAATATTTTGCGTACGCAGCTTGATGAATCTACCCCCTGATACGTAGTATAGTATAGTAGAACCAGCTGCATGTAGTACCAATCATGCTATACACCACACCTGCTGGGTTGCTAGCTGTCTAGATCAGCCGTGTCTGCTTCAAGCTGCTGTATCAACAAATCTGAGGCAATGTAACAGCTTTTCTACGAGTTGTCATCACGATTTAGCTGTTTCGTAAAGAATTTTTTTTTAGATTTAGTTAGTCTCAATACGATTCTAACGCTACGGTGAACGCTCTAGTGACAAAATTCTAGCGAAATTCATGAATCTTTCCTCGCAGCACGAGGCAACGACTTCCCCCGGGAGCTCTCAGGTGACTCGCCGTGAGCGCTTTTTACTGCAACTTCTCACCGCGTACTAGCATATCGCTTCTCCTCTGTATGTAAACAAAACTAGAAGTATAATATGGCGTTCTGACCTGAAATTGAACGCGTACTGTTGCCCACTACGCGTTATTGGCTTTATCCCATTTGGCGTTTCGTTGACGTGCACCAATTTAATAAGGATACCCTGCTGGTCCTTAATTAAATAATTTCACTGACACTAACGAAGTAATGGTGATGAGTCAGTATAGAGAGAGAGTTTTAACGCCCTTCCACTCATGGGTTGCTGGTTGACGCTACCTTGCTGTATAGTCAGCATGGGCGTATCACGTCCGGTTGATGTTGCTGTTAAACCCGGCATTATATTCTATCGAGTAGCACAGACAGTAACGATACAAACATGCTCTAAATAAAGGACATCCTGGCAGACTGCACTCCGGGAGTGTCACTCCCTCTATGCTCTCTACTCTAATTGTATCCCCCGAACGAGTTCGGGGGGGGGGGTACTATCAAGAGTAGATAATAACAATCATAATGTGTAATATGTGTGTCATAATAAACTCTTGATACTATGGATTTGGCCTCGTCGAGCTGCCGCCGCCGCAGATATTTCCTTGTGAGCGCTCTACCGGCTGCAGTTCTTCTCGGATCATTTTCAAATTTCGCATGGAGGTGCGTTATCGTAAAGCGAAGACGCCAATCGTTTTTGGTGTGGGCGGAGTCATCGCTGCCATGGTAACAACATTTTTTGTCGAAATATTCTAGAACCTGTAACTTCTGCAGTTTTTACCCGATTGTCATGAAATTTGGCACACAGGACCAATATATACATATATATTATTCATATATATACATATATATATTCCCTATTATCTACTCCTGATAGATATAGATAGACAAGAGCGTATAAACTTTATACGCTCTTGATTATATCAGCAGCTTGATATGTTTACAGCAAGCACGCGGAACATCGACAGTGACTGTGTACATTGTCGACGCGTCTTGAGTCCGTGTTATAATGCGATTAGTCATCTTCACGAGCAGCAGCATGCTAGATAACCATAGCATCGCACATCGCACACATCGCATTGACAGCTGTTTTGTACGAAGTCAAGAAATAGAGAGAGAGAGAGAGAGAGAGAGACATGCCGCTTCGCAGATATGCGTTCTTAACTCGAGCCCAGCTTAGGACGTATAGCTGGCCTGGATAACGAGGCATGCATGGCGCCTCCCCTTTTCTCAACGTCTTACGAACGTTTGCGACTTTTATTGGCAGGCGTCGTTTCCTACCGGCTTAGCGAGCTGCGCTCGAATTCAAAATGTGTGATAACTCATTTTTTACTACCCTGATCACGTAACGGGCGATATCTCAAAGATGCGGATGCGATAAGATGCTGCGGAATCAGCGGAGGGTGGGTGTGGGGTGGTAGGGCGTGTGTGTAAGCTTTATATGGCTGGCGTTAAAACCTACTTCCTACTACTGGATACCAGCCAGCACAACGTACTCGAGCGGCCGTGGATCGGAGCACTGATGCATGATGTAAGAGGAGCGGGTGGGGGTGGGGGTGTTAATTAGAAACGGAAATCACGGTCTCGCGTACGAATTGATGATGCACTGAATGTAGAGAAGAACGCGTCGTGTGCTTCTCTATACTACTACTTATACAACGCATTGGCGCATGCACGGCCTTGTTCTAGTGGCGAGGTTACGCGGGGTATACAAGCGAGGAAATGTGAACAGGGAATACTGTGCGTGTGTAGTGGCATCAGTTCTTCTTCCCGACGGTAGGGCGGCTCTCTTCATGAACTAGCACGTGGAATACAGTGTATGATGAGGCTGAGCTTGGCAGAGAGTTGGTGCACTAAATGCGTCAGATGAAGATTTTGCGTGTGTGTGTGCGTGTGAGAGATTCTTGTTGTTTGTGCACAGCGGCGTGCGTGCGGTGTACCTGTGTGTTGCGGAGGAGTATTTAAACGGCATTTCCAGGAAATTCGCAGTAATAATAGGCGAAAAGAGAGTCAATAAACATTAAGACTTTGGTAATAAATACGTTTCGTGTTTATTTACTAGCAATTTATTATTGATACGCTCCAAGTGCCTGTGTGTGGTGTAGTACAGCAGGAAGCAAGGGTATAGCGCTAGGGCCTGCGGGATTAACGGCATCATATTTCGACCGATATTGATTTTTCTATTTCTTATATTCCTTATATTTCGGGGAAATATCACAAAGACTCGCAGCGGCTTTCAACCCCCCCCCCCACTCACCCGCCCACCTTTAGCGTAAACGAGAAGTTTTTAGCCTTTGTTTTTTCCTGGGGGCGCACTCGAGTCACCGACCTTTCCTCGAGGTGACGTAATGGTGACGTATGCACGTGTGGCAGCCGACAGCTGCGTGTGTTGATTGGCGTGACAGGTTACACAATCTGCGACAATTCTGTAATGTATGATGGATGCGCAGCAGCAGGCCGTCATGCAATGTACACCGATTTTTTTTTTAAAGAAGCAAGATGGAGGTCACAAATAAGCGTGGGAGTAACACAGGAGCCGATCAATGTACGCGAATCGGGTACATGTGTAGTAATAGAACGTGAGTAAATGCAGTCTTGGAACTGCCTGAAGACCCAGATAGTCGTGATTTAGAAAACTTTGATTTATAAAATAGCAAAATCTATAAAAATTAGCCAGTCATGCTCAAAGGTCCCGGACTGAGTGATTGGCTGCTATATATATATACTTTCCTACCTAGCCATTATCTGCCCACAATACACAGCAACCACAAACACACAACAAACACACACACCTTTTAAACCATGGCCGCAACCTCGGCAGAAGAGTGAATCCTGTGCTCAAACTACCGGTACGATTTTAACACACGAAACCAACACTATCACTCACGCAGATTAACCTAAATATTTTTTTTAAATCACCAGTCATATATACCGTTAACAAATTGTTGACACAGTAGGCATGTTCGAGTTCGTGAGCCAACTAGGTCGATTTTAATACGTTATCACAGGTAATTGTGATTTTTTTTCAACAAGTTGACAATGATGTTCATGCCACCTAAACGTTGCCCTCTAAACAGGCCCGCCGTTGTCTATTATTTATTACTGCGAGCAAACATACAGCCTGTACAACTCCGCGCTGAGCAAACCCTGCGCCACGCCACTTCACACACACAACACACACACACACACCACACACACGCATGGAGAACATACAAACAAGAAGATATAGATAGATAGATAAATATGATAGATACGAGAAGAGCGAGAGAGAGAAGAGAGAGAGATGCGAGACGAGAGAGAGAGAGAGAGAGAAGAAGAGAGAGAAGAGAGATGAAAGAGTGTGTGTGTGGGGGGGGGGCGGAAGACAGCCAAGAGGACAGGAGAGATCAGAGAGAGAGACAAACACAACCAAGACTTGAGATACAAACAGAGACAAGCGACGAGATGTGACATCATCTATGACGCGCCTCGCCACGCACGCACCGCAACACACACACGGGTATATCAGCCCAATAATCCGAAGTTAGCGCACGCACGCACGCACGCAAGCACGTAACAAAGACCAAGCGCCGATCGTACGTACGCGCGCATGCACAAAACTGACGCAACATCATGCACGCACGCAACACACCGTAAACATACAGCGCAGAAGTATACCTACGCGCTCACGAAACACACACATTCACGCAAACCACGCCGCACGCACACACACACGATACAACAATCCCGAAGAGATCACGCCCCCGGCCCACGCACGCAAGCACGCACGCGCGACGTACACAGACACGTGCGCGCACGTACGCCACACATACATCGCACGGCACACGACGTAACCAGAGCAAGCGCAGGAATGTCGTATCGCGCCACGTACCGAGCACACATACACGCAGCACACCGACCGGAAACAGGATATCTCTACAGGCGCCAAGAATTACTACGCGCCGCGCACATCCGCAACGCACACATACACGCCACGTACAGCACGTAAACCGGACAAGCGCAGAAGTATCAGCGCCCCTACGGCGCGCAGAACACACCGACACGCGAAACGCAGTACAGTCCACTCGGCGAACACCAAGCACGCAGACGCACCAGGGGCGCAGCAAGTAGACTCATGCGCTTCATTTCTGCACGTCATTCCTATCGTCTCTTTACAAGAGATCATCCATCGCTCCCACGCTTACATTAATACACTCGTCTACTAAGTGCTGACCATCAAATCGCACGTGTTCTAATGTCGGTGCCCAATTTCCTTCCGGCTCTCTCTCTCTCTCTCGTCGCTCTCTTCCTCTCCTCTCCTCTTTGTCGCTGCCTTCTTCTCTTTTCTCTGTTTATCTCTCTGCCCCCCTCTCTGTCACATCACAGGCGTCGCTCGCGACGTACGTCACCACGCACGCACGCGCACACGCAAACGCACACACCTCTCACACACACCACGCCCGCACACACACACTCGCCGGCATCACCACACATACCAAACCCACACACACACACACTCTCACAAGCACACTAACCCCGGCGTCGCAACGCACGGACACACACACTTCATCAACTCACACGCACACACAACGCACACACACATCGTTATGGCGCAACACACAGCACACCACACACACACGCTAACGCACCACAGCACACACTACACACACACACACCACAACGCCTGCACACACACACACACACACACATGCTCCTCCCGACAAACACCACACGAGCCACACAAACACACACACCCACACACCACACACACGCACATCACACACATCACACATCACCACACACACACACACACGCAACTCGCCGACACTTGTCGTCGCCAAAATCGCAGGGCCGACGGAACGCCGCAGCGCGCACGCGCGTCAGCACTGTGTCTCCGCCCAGCGCGGCTAAACTCACGGCTTTACGCACCCTCCCTCCCCTCCCACGCCCCCGCCACCCCTTCCCACCGCCGCCAACTCCCCCGCCGCCAGCTGACCAACGAGATACGGAAGAAAGACGGTATAAAACGGGCCCGGGGTCGCGCGTGAGATGAGCACTAGTTGTTGACGAGTAAATGCTGACTCCCGTTCAAGGCCGCACAGCACCAGCGGTAAACCGTGCGACTTCCCTATAGCTATAGTGCCTGCAGCCGCTCTTTATAGCCCTATCAAACGAGCTAAATAAACGCCTAATTCTTATTATATTACGTAATTTATTAGTCTTGATAGCATAGCTATTCTAGCGCCGCAGCCCGCTATAGCTGCTTCGCTATTCTAGCTTGCCGCAGCCGCTATTAGCTGCTTGAGCCTATTCAGCTGATGTAGCCGATATAACAACCAGCTTATATAGCTCCTTATAGCTGTAGCCTCCTGCTATACGCTGCTATAGCTGATCTAGGCGGATATACGCTGGTATACTACTATAGCTCGTATAGCTTGAATATAGCTGGTAATAGCTGGTATAAGACTTATATAGCTGATATAGCTGAATTAACTTCTAATAGCTGATATCTCGAATATAACGTCTATAGCTGATTATAACTTCTATAGCTGAATGAGCTGGATATAACGTCTATAGCTGATATAACTTCTATAGCTGATTATAGCTGATATATAACGTCTATAGCTTATATGGCTGATATAACTTCTATACTGATATACTGATATATACGGTCTATAGCTTGAATATAACTTCTATATGGCTGATAAGCCTGATCATAACTGTCTATAAGCGTGATATAACTTCTATTACTGATATCGCTATATATACTTCTATAGCTTGATACTAGCTGATATAACGTCTAATATGCTGATATAGCTGATATACTTCTATAGCTGATATAGCTTGCTTATACACTGACTATCGCTGATATAGCTTGATATAGACGTCCTATGACTGATATGCTGATATAACTTCTATAGCTGATATAGCTGCTATAGACTGATATATGCTGAGTATATCGCTGATCTAACTGTCTCTAGCTGTATAGCTGATTATACACTTCTCTAGGCTGATATTAGCTCGCTATAACTGATATAGGCTGATATAGCTGATATAACGTCTATCAGCTGCATATAGCGATATAACGTCTAAGCTGATATAGCTGATATAACTTCTATATGCTAGATATCAAGCTTAGCTTATATACTGATCATAGCTGAATATAGCTGGATATAACTGTCTAATTAGCGTGATATAACCTCTATAGCTGTATTATAGCTGATTATACTACGTCTCATAGCTGATATATACTCTATAGCTGATATAGCTGATATAATTCCTATCGGCTGATATAGCTGATAAGTAACGCTCTAGCTGATCATAGCTGATATAACTTCTATGCTGATATACCTGCTATAACTGATATCGTGATATAGCTGATATAACGTCTTATTAGCTGATTATAGCTGATATAACTTCTAATAGCTGATATTAGGCTATAACGGATATAGCTTTGATATATGCTGATAATATGACGTCCTCATAGCTGATATAGCTGATATAACTTTCTATAGCTATCATAGCTGCTATTATACTGATCAAGCTGATATAGCTTGATATAGAGAACGTCTATAGCTGATATAGTCTGATATAACGTCCTAAAGCTGAATTAGCGATATACTTCTATAGCATGATATAGCTGCTATAACTGATATAGCTGATATAGCTGAGTATAACGTCTTATAGCGATATAAACTCTATAGGGCTGATCATAGCTGCTATATCTTCTATAGCTTGTCTCATAACGTCCTGATATATATATCATATACATATTTTATAACTATATATATATATCATAGTATATTATATATCATATATACAAGGAATGAATCATATACTAATATCTATTATTCACTCCTGATATATATTATAGTATAATTATATATAAGGTTAAAAATCTTATCCATTGGCGGAAATGACACTTGGCTTATCTATATATCCCGGTTTGTCGTCGCGAATGGGCTTGGTCTAAAAGATAATAGAACGAACACGACGATTCCGTCGTGCATAGTTATCACACGAAAACGTCGTTGTTCTCTATCATCTTTGGACCCACCATTGCGAGACAACGGGATATATTAGTAAAGCCAAGTATACTATATATATATAATATATATATAATATATATATAATATA
>NW_014577067.1:1105508-1116350 GCF_000485595.1 Priapulus caudatus | reverse complement strand
TCTCTCTCTCTCTCTCTCTTTGTCCTTCCTCTCTCTTTCTCTGTCTATCTCTCTGCCCCCTCTCTCTCTGTCACACACACACGCGCGCACGTACGGCACGCACCACGCCGCCACACGCACACGCACACACTTCACAAACACGCACGCACGGCACACACAACTCGCACGCACACACACATACAAAACACACACACAAACAACACTCTCACACACACTAGACACGCACGCACGCACACACACACACTACACGCACACACACGGACACACACACACACACACACCACACACGCGTACGCACACACACACACACACCACACTAACAACACACCACAACACACACACACACACACAAACACCACACACACAAAACACACACACACACACCACCACACACACACCACAACACACACACACACACACACACCACACACGCACGCCGATCACGTCAGTCGCCCAATTCGCCAGCGACGGAACCCGCAGCCGCACGCGCGCAAGCACTCGCCAGCCGTGTGTGCTAAACTCACGGGCTTACGCTCTCCCCCTCCCCCTCCCACCGCCGCCACCCCCCTCACCGCGCCACCCCGCCGCCAGGCTGACGACGAGATAGGAGAGAATGACGGTATAAAGGCGCCGGGGGTCGCGCGGTGAGTCATGAGCAGCTATAGTATGTTGACGGGTACAATGCTGACCCGAGAGAGAGAGAGAGCGGAAGGAAATTGGCACGACATTGACACGTGCGTTTGATGGTCGGCACTTATAGAACGATGTGTTTAATGTAGCGTGGGAGCGATGATGATCTCTTGTAAAGAGACGATAGAATGACGTGAGAAATGAAGCGCATGAGTCTACTGCTGCGCCCCCTGGTGCGTCTGCGTGTTGGTGTTCGCCGAGTGAGACTGTACTGCGTGCGTGTGTGTGTTCGTGCGCGCGTAGTATACTTCTGCGCTTGTCCGTTTACGTGTGTACGTGCGTGTATGTGTGCGTTCGTGCGCGCGTACGTACTTTTGCGCTTGTCTGTTTACGTGTGTGCGTGCGTGTATGTGTGCGTACGTGCGCGCGTACGTACTTCTGCGCTTGTCTGTTTACGTGTGTGCGTGCGTGTATGTGTGCGTACGTGCGCGCGTGTCTGTTTACGTGCGCTCGTGCGTGCTTGCGTGCGTGCGTGCGTACTTCGGATTTTGTCTGTATACGTGTGTGTGTGCGTGCGTGCGTGTGTGCGTGAATGTGTGTGTTCGTGCGCGCGTAGTATACTTCTGCGCTTGTCTGTTTACGTGTGTGCGTGCGTGCATGTGTGCGTTTGTGCATGCGCGCGTACGTACTTCTGCGCTTGTCTTTGTACGTGCTTGCGTGCGTGCGTGCGTGCGTACTTCGGATTTTGTCTGTATACGTGTGTGTGTGCGTGCGTGCGTGTGTGCGTGCGCAGGTTTGCTCAGCGCGGTTGTACAGGCTGTTGTTTGCTCGGCGGTAATAAATAATAGACAACTCGGGCCTGTTTGAAGGCAACGTTTTATGAACACTCATTTTCAACTTGTGAAAAAAATCACAATTACCTGTTAACGTATTAAAATCGACTCTGCTCAAAACTCGACATGCTATGTGTCAACAATTTTAACGGTTTATACGGTGATTTAAAAAAAAATATTTAGGTTCATCTGAGTTGAAGCTAACTAGGTTTCGTGGTTAAATCGGGTAGTTTTGAGCACAGATTCACTCTTCCCGAGGTGCGACCATGGTTTAAAAGTAGGGTAGGGTAGTGGAATGAAATTATTTTACGTGATATATTAGTAATCGTGTATATAGCATCGATATATAGCAAATCGTGTGTGGCTTTGTAGTAGGAGAGGCTGTATCGATAAATTCTGTTGCGAAAATTCGTACGAACAGCGAGAGATTAAAATTACTTCCGATAGAAGTATTCCCCATTCGATTTCAACTAATGGCGTAGTCGCATATCTGATTCTGTGCGGTGCAAATTGCAAAAAAAAAGCAAAAATGGCGCACTTTAGTGCAGTCTGAGTTGTTTTGACCAGTAAATGGCTTACTGCGTATTTTATTAACGTTAACACATTATTGCAGACAATTCTGTTGCATGATGCAAACTCACATATCCTTTTGAATATTTTGTATAAGAATTTGTTACGTATTCAAGAACAAATTGTTTGAAATTTTGGAACTGAAGGATATTTAGGATGCCGCATTCATAATCTAATATATGCGTGATTGTCAGTGGATTGATTTAAGCGTATTCAATCGTAAGGTTGCCACGGCTGTCTGACGCAATTAACCACTCAGTGACACCCTATCGGGACAGGTCGGGAGCCATGTAAATGGCCCGATTAAGCGGTGAATACATATAGCGACTTCTATAAGCAAGGATTGTTTTCAAAAGACATGTATCATTAAAACGATGCGTTCGTTTATCCGGGGTCCCTATGAAGCGGGAACGACTGTATAGTGTAGCGATGGCGCTGCGATCGATCCACCCCCTGTCGGACGAGTACGTGCACTCCCGATGCATCTCACACTGCAATAGTCGTCCGCGTCTCGCGTGACTGTACGGGCATGCGCGTTACTTCGGCTTTTTCTTTCGGGAATTTTCTGCAGAAATTGCGCGAGACCGTTACATGAAAAATCAACGAAGCGCGGCTCACGCAGCTCCTTTGTGACCACTATATATGTAAGTAGGAAACAGCAGCAGGGGGAAACACTGCTGGTGAAACACTGTAGAGGAAGACACTGCAGGGGAAGATACTACAGGGGGAACACTGTATGGGAACATACTACAAGGGGAAACACTGCAGGGGGAGACACTGCAGGGCAAACATTGTAGAAGAAGATACTAACTCCCCCTACAGTGTTTCACCCTGTAGTATCATACTACAGGGGGAAACACTACAGGGGGAAACACTACAGGGGAAACACCGCAGGGGGAAACACTGCCCTGCAGTGGAGACACTAACATGTCACCGGCCTGTTAACCTGACCGAGTGACGTTGACTTCTGCTCGAAGGCTTGTTAAATCTGCGATACATGTATCGTCGCGCCGCCATGCGTCGACGATCGTAAATTGGCGGCGGCCTGAATTTTTCTTTATATAGCGAGCGTGCGCGCACAAACAACCGTTTTCGTCAAATGCTCGCCGGCCGCGCCTCGCTGCCCCCCACACGCATACATACCGCACGCCGGTGACACGAATACACAGCGTGTGTCACGCGTGTGACCCTTGTCCACAATAGCTTGATTATCTTCTCGCGGCTATATATGGGGTGGCCCAGAAACGAACGGCAGCGGGTGCGTGTGCATGTGCGTGTGCGTGCGCGTGCAAAGAGGCCATTTTCCTTCGGAGATCGTGGCGGATTTCAAATACAAATAAAAGTCCGATAAATGTAAATAACCTTAAAATAAGTGTTGACCATAATGTAAGTTATCCGTGAAAGTCTTCATCTCACCTGCGCCCACCCCTGCCACACCATGCACATGTGGTCTGAGAGCTGCGACCCTCCATCGTCCTTACTCAGCTGACTTATGGAATTTTGCCTCCCTCCCCCCTCATAGGAATTTGTTTGGTTGGCGGCACTGCGGATTAGGCTTGACCTTTAAACGGTAAATCCCGGCCGCGCATGTCGCACTAAGTGCCTTTTACACGGCAGTGTGTAACAACAACAACACTTTTCTCTCTATGCACGCGCACAAAACATCACTTCCTGGATCGTGGGCCGTGTTTTTTTCTCGTCTGTTTCTTCTTTTATCTTGTTCGGACGCTTAGCTGGGATGTAATCCGCGCGCATCTCTGTAATCTCGAGCACTAAGTCACGTAGAGCGACACTCGGTCACGATTGGTCATTTGGTCAGTATGTGCGCGCGTGCGTTCGTGCGTGCGTTTGTGCGTGCATTCGTGCGTGCGTTCGTGCGTGCGTTCATTCTTGTGTTCGCACGCGTGTTCGTTCTTGGGTTCGCGCGCGTGTTCGTGCGAGCATTCGTTCGCGCGTTCGTGCGTTCGTTCGGGCGTTCGTGCGTGCGTTCATTCGTGTGTTCGTGCGTGCGTTTATTCGTTCGTTCGTTCGTGCGTTCGTTCGGGCGTTCGTGCGTGCGATCATTCGTGTTTTCCAGCGTGCGTTTATTCGTTCGTGCGTTCGTGCGTTCGTGCGTGCATTCGTTCGCGCGTTCGTGCGTGTGTGCGTTCGTGCGTGTGTGCGTTCGTGCGTGTGTGCGTTCGTCTGTGCGTTCGTGCAAGCGTTCATTCGTGCATTCGTGTGTTCGTGCGTGCGTGTGGGGGCCTTAGTTAGAATTTGCTGCGTGTTTGACTGGTGGTTCAGCTGCACTGACGTGTTGAACGGGGCTCAGAGTTATGCACGGCTATCGGCTATATATAGGATTTCACCCGTCCACCTAGCGTGTGCGCTGCTTGCATGCTTGTACGTACTTGCTCAGATAGCTGGTGCTGGTGCTGCTGTTGCTGCTGTTGACTGTAGCCTGTAGCTGTTTCTGCTGCTGCTGCTGCTGCTGCTGCTGCTGCTGCTACTGTTGTTGTTGCTGGGATGATTTTCTGCAAATTTTCTGCAAACACTGAATAGTTAATCGTATGCATTTCAGCAACTATTAAGCATAACAACTTTATTTCCTGAAACATTAAATCAATAAATGCATGTTCGGTTATGACACACAATAAATTCCTTAATAGTAGTCTGTTGAGTGTGCTTCTATACTGTTCATATGTAATACATATCTTGTTTAGGTCCGCATCCACACTCCATGTTGATTGGTTTGCCATAATGTGTGCACTTAACTTTCCATATTAGCGTGCAAGGCATCTCCATCTGTCAGACGCGTTCCCTATTTTTTACTATAAATAAGCCTGTCAACAATATTAAAGCGATTTCCATACAGCTGTGCGGTCTGGTAAACAGCGTGGTTTATGTGACTTTGTGACTGTGATCGTTAAAGAAAATAGTGCCTACTTAAATTGAAGAGAAAATTGCCAGAAAATCACTTGATAATATGTCCATTTGTCAAATCGATTTCTCAAAACGCTCAAGGTTAGATAATGCGTGTTTGACTTTAAATTCATGGTCAATTTAAAAAAACAATTATTAGATTCGGATTGCATAATAAGCATCCAATTTTTTTAATAACATGATAATGAATTTGCATTATCATGAATACATAATAGCGCGATCCCTTTATTATGTACTCCTAATATTATGAGTCTTTTGCCTGATTTTGTTTAGCTTTGTAGTGCTACTTTTTACGTGGAGTGTATAAGCGATTGCAATCCATTGGACACAAGTCCCGATACATGTAGTTGTGCCTGAAACTACACAAACGTACAACCCCCGTATATGTGAGTTATTGTTTAACACGGAAGAAGACTAGCCAGCCCATCGCCGCACGGAGTGTAGCCTTGCGAATTCTTCCTCAGATAAAGGAGTGCGTGGTCAGTACTCGTCTGCTTCAGCGGTAACAAGAACCAGTTTCGAGAGGTTTTGTGACATAGTTAGTCACATGTTTTGCTCAGGATCTCCCTGTTGCCCGTCTCCCTGAGCTTTCTCTTCATCAGACATGACGTCGCAAGTACCGACGTGTGTGCTTATCCCCAATGAATAAGATCAGGAGTCTGATAGACTCCTGATAAGATGTCTTTACAATCGATCTGGTGTATTCGAGTATCACGCGTGTGACGAGTAAATAAGTGTATTTCAAATCAAAATAGGCCACAGATTAAATTTTGTAACCCAGCACCAAAAAGTAATGGTGATTTGGAAAATAACAGGCAACATAACTCAGGGCTATGTGGAGCGCATTGGCAGAGTCGTGGCTAACTAGTTTTGTCTGTGCGGGGGTGGGGGGGGCATGATTTGTATTCTGAACAGTTGACCGTAGGCATTTCGACATTGGCTGTTGACCGTATCATAGTATCTACATTCGTTTGAGGAATTGGGAAACTGCCCCTTTTCCCCCTTTCTCCGGAAGCTACGGCCCTGGCATGCAACCCGTCTCCCTTTTCTTGGCATTTTATTGGCTTCTGTGTAGGCGGGAGGGCTGTTCCATAAGTAGTACTATCAGTCTAGACTATGAGGCGTTTGTTTTGTTTTTTATCACCGTTATTTATTTAAAAAACGTCGTCGTTAAGATGCAACAGCGACGTTGTGCATTCATATACATCTCCATGTGTTGAGCGCGCAATGCACCTTCCTCCGGTACACGGGCTAGTTATTTTAGGGTCGTGTGTGTGTGCTGCGTGCAGATATGTCATAACATTTCAGCTGATGGGGAGAGAGAGAGCTGAGGAAGAATTCGCGTGTTTACTCTAAGCTACGGATGCTGGGCGTGAATGCACGGCCTTGTCACGGCCACTGATCGCAATATATTGTGCACAACTGCGTGCCGTGCCGTGGCACAGAGTGGGCCAGTGTGCTGAAAGGCCCCTAAAAATGTTCGCTCATTCCTGAAAATACGCATCTGCGCCTACATGCTCGACCGCCACTGTAACGTGGTGCCCTCTGGTGGTGATCTGGAGAAACTAACCGGCTACTCCCAATTTTCCCCGGCTGTAAATCGTTGCAGGGCACTTGTCGATAGACTCGTGCGCGTGCGTGTCGAAAAACCAAGTTGAACTTTGTATCGGTTACATATCACGCTATATCCCACAGTCAGTTAATATCAAGAGCTAATAATACCTATAGGTATAGGTTAATACCTAATAGGTATTATTAGCTCTTGTTAATATGTCGTTATTCTTCATTAGAAGGCTATTGTGCACGAGTAGGTCTACCTACCTACAGTGTCTCTGTGAACTATTTCAACGAAGCAGAACAATTAATTTCTCGGGCAACCATTCTCACCTCATCACCAGCTGATCGATACGCCACAAAATTCTCGAGTGCAGCAGCTGTCATCTGTTTATAAATGTTTGTGTTTTAGAGTAATTATTTCGAACAAATTTCCCGACCGTTCTCGTGTTTTTCCGACTATTCCGATACTTGCCGTTATTGCTTTGAGTAACAGAAACTGTCTATAGTCACGCTAAAATGTCTTAGACGTTCAATCACGTTCACATTCACATTCACGTTCATTCACATTTTTTCACGTTCATAGATTCACCAAAACATGCACGATTCTAACTTTGATTTCTCGCTTTGATTTTTTGCCGTCATTGAATTGAATGGTGCGGGGGGGGGGTTAATGGAACGCAGTTCAGAGTTTTCACATCATTTTAACAAAATTCTAAGACTGTAAGCCACTGTGACGCATTTTTGTCAATGTCACGTCATTTTCGCTGGATTCAAGTAACCGTCTGTCAATGTAGCACAGTGTTGTCGCGTCGTGTTCACAAAATTCCGGTGACTGTCAGACCATCTATCGTAATGACACACTATTTTCACGACAGTGTGACATCATTTTCACAAGTTTCAAAAGACTGTCTGCGAAGGTGACCGATTATCGCCACATCAATGTGACATCATTCGCACAAGATTCGAATGACCGTCAAGGTGACGTATAATTGTTGTCGCATCGTGTTTACGCAACTCCGGAACGCTATCTGTCGCGATGACACATTATTGTCACGTCAGTGAAGCGACGACATACTGCGACAGGCTGTTACGATAGCTATTATCTACTTCCGTGGATGACAACAGCGTCCGTAAAATGCCGTACTATTATTATATATGAACTTTATTATTATAGTATTACTTACTATATTAACTAATAGCTTCGCTTCACCGGTGAGCATTTATTACTGTTTGAAAATGCCGACCGGGTCTCTCTCGGCATTCTCATCCACATGCCAGAACGCGCATGGCGGTGGCAACGTCTTTGTAGAGACCGACCCAGGTGCTGTTGAAGTAACCTAGGCATGATCACCAGAAATGTTTTTCGTCATTGACACAATGAGGAAACGCTTGGCGGCGGCGCGTTGGCAGGCGAGTGCGTTGCGCTGCGGGCGAAGTGAGTTGCGTGATGCGAGCCACGCTTGGTGTAACATGCTGCTGACCAGTGGCACATAAGACACGCGCGTTTCAGCTACCGGCTGCGGGGTAGTGCCCGCCCGCTCACTCTACGTCTATATATGAACTATTTATCTATATATCTATCTATCTATCTATCTATCTATCTATCTATCTATATATATATATATATATATATATATATATATATTATATATAGAGAAAAAGCGAGAAAGAGAGAGAGAGAGAGAGAGAGAGAGAGAGAGAGAAAGAGAGAAAGAGAGAAAGAGAGATACGAGTAGTGGCAGCAGGCGGATATGATCATCTTGTAGCTAGTGGTTTGACCTGTCCATGCGCATGCGTTGATGAGCAGACATTGATTGCAGGCTAGGTAGATGATTTCCGTCAGGTAGATATATGTGAAGTGCCCGCGCGAGTAGCATGAGCTAGATACGCATCAGACGTAGTCGAGTGTTTTAGTCCGATCTAGATGATGGTTACCATGGTGATGGTGATGTCGATGATGATGTTGATGGCTGGATTGATGTTAACAATGGAATAAAAATGTTACAAATGTTATCTGTGAAAAACGGGTCCATGGAATCGACTTACGGCATTAGCTAGTAAGGGTTAGATGCCTTGATATAATAAGCTGTGAAAATCTGGATTTGGTTGTATTTGCTGTGTTGTATTATATATTAATGCGTGAAGATTTTGTTATTTAATCTGGTGGTTGCTGCTATTGTTGCTGATGAAATAGTTCGAGCATTATCTTTTGTAATGAACTTTACTATGATTTGAAATGTGATCTCTCTTTTGTTATAATTTGTCAAATCCTATTTGTCTAAATAATTTTCCTTTTGTTACAAGCTTATTCTGTCAAACAAGTTGTTTTTATTGTAATTCACAATTTACCATTTTTATTTTTGTTCACTCCCGATGCGTATCAGGCCCTGACGGACAGTGAAAAAAACTTAAACAATTTAATATGTGAATTCAATTGAGTTATATTGCCGTTATTGTCGCTTGTAGAATTTTAATAAGACATTCACTCTTCGGCTGAACGTGTTTTACTATATCCGAATAAGTAGTATTAGCGTGAATTAACCGGAATACGGTTGTTAAATCTACGATATTACCTCTCCCCATCACATACCTGTCGGCTTTACCATTTACCTGTAAATAAATCTGCTGTGTTATGCGGTACTTGAATGCCAGCGGTGCCTGCTATCGGCTAAGCCAGAGTTTTTTGTTTCTATGAAAAGTGGGCCAGTTTGCTTAATGACTTATGCAAACAGTTTTGTGCACTTGAGGAGCATATTATTACTTTCGTGTAGCAGCGAGTGTGTAAGCCCGAGCTACATGCTAATTTAGTTCCCATAATCGTTTGTAAGATAATTACTGTGTGAGTGAAAAAGCTGCTCGATTCTTTACAACGTGGTATCTGATCAGATCTCGTGATGTGGGTAGACTCTCGCGTAGCCGGTATGCGGCGTTGCGTGTGGGTGCGTACGTGTTCGCGCGTGTGT
The DNA here is from genome assembly GCF_000485595.1 of Priapulus caudatus. Taxonomy (NCBI): domain Eukaryota; kingdom Metazoa; phylum Priapulida; class Priapulimorpha; order Priapulimorphida; family Priapulidae; genus Priapulus; species Priapulus caudatus. The sequence goes on along the minus strand of NW_014577067.1, from coordinate 1,106,875 downwards.
GCGTGTGTGCGTGTCATTTCCCAACAGAAGATGTTATAGCTCACGTAGGCGCATATATACGTGACTTGGCGCATGTGTCCGTGATCGACCTACCAACGTATTCTATCTGCGCATTGGAATATTTTATTATTCTATATGGGGCTATAAACCATGGATGCTTATTGTTTTTTATTCTGCGCACGAAATTTCACAAGAGGTGGTCATTCTCCTTAATATACTCATCTGAGGTGGCGTATAATATATTATTATGATTTGTTTAGCAGACATGATTTAGGCGTAAAATTAACACGCCTCATCATAAATCACATTTCAGAAATGTGAGCTTCGCTACCCGTGTTGTGAATGTGATGAGCTTATTGTATTCGGTGTGAAGGATGCATGTTCGTGTGGTCTTTAGAGCGGAAACATATCTCGCTGTTGTATTGTACCTCTGCGTTTTGCTCTGTTGAAGAAATATATCGTATTTTTCTCGGTGACAGGTTCTTATTTTTCTATTAAAGAAACCTGTAATTTATGATTATTAGTTTCTTTATTACAACGGTGTATCTAAATCACATGTTATCTGCGTTGTTCGTGAAATGGGGAAGTAACTAGTATAATGTTGTCTCTCTGCTCGGATATAGGTCGCACTATAACGTGCGCAGGCTTATTGTAAGAGTTTGTATGGTTATTTGGTACGTGAATCCTTATCGCGAAAGTTTTTTTTTGTTATTTTATTTTGTTAGCATCATATCTATAGCGTATTGGAAACATTTCGTGATTTTGTATAGAATGCAACCGTGTTCGATGTACGTGGCTTACTGTATATCTCATATATTGTTCTCATATGAGGAGCATGCGTATGCGTGTGTAATACACATTCGTTAACATTGCTGACCCACCAATGTTTACCTCCGTACGTTGTTACGTAACATGGATTTGAGATCAAATGTATTTGACTCGCCGCTATTCACGTATACACAATCTACTAACGGTTTTCATTTCAAAATGTTTAAATTTCGTGCTCAAACATGCATCATTCACAAAACTGGTTCTTTATCGATCAATTATATCGAGTCGTCTACGAAAATCCGTCACATAATATGTAGCTTTGCTCCCCGCACGGGTCGGCTATTTTCTGGGCTTGGATGGACGAGCAGACAGATGGGACAGTGTTTGACAGCACTGCTGGGCACGCCTGCTATAATAGCAGCTATTTCGACCGTGACTAATGACTGTTTCACCTTCACCGGGAGATGAGTTGACGCGATGAAATACCCCTGAAGCAGAATCTGCGGGTTTTGTCTCTCTCGCTCCTTCCCTTTCTCTCTCCCTCTCCTCTCTCTCTCTCTCTCTCTCTCTCTCTCTCTCTCTCTCTCTCTCTCTCT
>NW_014577067.1:1100505-1105483 GCF_000485595.1 Priapulus caudatus | reverse complement strand
TCCTTTCTCTCGCGTTTTCTTTCTCTCTCTCTCTCTCTCTCTCTCTCTCTCTCACTCTTTCTCTCTCTTCTATTTCTCCTTTCTCTCGCGTTTTCTTTCTCTCTCTCTCTCTCTCTCTCTCTCTCTCTCACTCTTTCTCTCTCTTCTATTTCTCCTTTCTCTCGCGTTTTCTTTCTCTCTCTCTCTCTCTCTCTCTCTCTCTCTCACTCTTTCTCTCTCTTCTATTTCTCCTTTCTCTCGCGTTTTCTTTCTCTCTCTCTCTCTCTCTCTCTCTCTCTCTCACTCTTTCTCTCTCTTCTATTTCTCCTTTCTCTCGCGTTTTCTTTCTCTCTCTCTCTCTCTCTCTCTCCCTCTCTCTCTCCTTCTTTACCCCCTCTTTCTTTGGTTTTTAATCAATGCGTCAATTATCTTGAGGTATATATTCGCTGCACAGGAGGTAGAGAATGTGCCGACTGATATTTCACCCGTTTTACCCGCCGTACGTCGCCGCGTGGCTGTTATGATTCAGTTTAACAATAGACTGACACCGTCAATCGCTCACTCCGGCGCGAGCGACCGGGCGTAAGCGGCGCGCGTGTCAGTCTTCGCCGCGCCTGGCATGACACAGTAGCCTGCGTCTGTCTGAATCATCCCTGGGCATGGCTGCTGCTGCTGCTGCCGCCGCCGCAGTCCGCACACAGATTAGGAGCAGCAGCTGCCGCGCACTGACGTATGTACCGTCGTGGTGTCGAGCATACAAATCGAGCTGACCACGCGCGCGTGTGAGTGTGCCTGCCTGTGTATGTGCCCTCCAGGATATAGCTTCCCTCCCTGATCATGTCGTCTTCGCGACCGACCCCGGCGACGGGAATGTCGTCAAACGCGCTGCTAGCCGAAGCCCGCGAGCGGAGGCTGAGGAGACAGCAGGAGAGCGCCGCAGTGTCGAGATCCGCCGAGGATGCTAAAGCGGCGGATGCGGCCCGCGTGTCGTCGGCAGTGGGAGCCGGCGGCGGCGGCGGCGGCGGCGGCGGCGGCGGCGGCGGCGGCGGCGGCGCGGGGAAGGGCGCGGACTACAAGGACTACAAGTCGGCCTACTCGAAGTACCTGAGCGAGCGAGAGAAGCTGACGGGAGGCTACCGCAGTCTGAGCGCCAGCAAGGACTCGCTGGACACGAACCGAAGCGAGACGCCGACGACTACGTCGACGAAGGGAGAGACGGCGGCGCCCTCTAGTGTTAGCTCCGCGAACGGCGATGTCACTGTAAGTGTTAGCTCTAGTACTATAGTTCGCGTACAGTTGCCGCAGACACTGCGCGGGCTATAGTACTACTACTAGAGCTATGTAAGTGCGTGCGGTCAGTACTACTACTAGTTTGGGTCAAGAGAGAGGTCAGGACATCATCAGATGACACAGGATCATGGGTTTAGAGGGGACATGGGCGCCTGCGTGCTAGGGGCAGTCGAGTCGTCTCGGCAGTCGAGGCGAAATACGTGATACAACAGCTCTAGGGGGGTTTGTGTGTTCCTTGAACCCTCCATCTCAATCTCCCCCCTGTGTCTCTCTATCTCTCTCGCGCGTTCTCTCTTTCTCTCTCTCACTCTCTGTGTGTGTCTGTCATGTGAGTTCTCTGCCTCCCTCCCCTCATCCCCTCCTCCCCTCCTCTCTTCCTACCTTCCTCTCTTCCTCTCTTCCTCTCTTCCTCCCTTCAGCTCTCCTCTTTCTCTGTCTGACTGTCGCCCGTCCGTCCGTCCGTCTGTGTATCGTTCTGCCTCTCATTTGCTTCAACCTTGCACTCCTTTCCTCACTCGGTCTCTCCACTCTTCTCTCTCTCTCTCTCTCTCTCTCTCTCTCTCTCTCTCTCTCTCTCTCTCTCTCTCTCTCTCTCTCTCTCTCTTGGTTTCTTCTCCCCTTATTCAACTTTCTCTAGCTCATCGCTCTTCGATCTTTGCTGTACTGTGCGGGTGTTGATGATTCAGAGCAGCGTATAGCCTGAGTAAACACGCTTGTTTGCGTACGGTGATACCTGTGCGGTGTTGTCTGTACTGTAACAGTTAGATAGTGTGCATGATTGTCTTGCGCTCTTGCCTTGCGACTTATTTTACCAGCTGCTAAAGCCTTCACAAGTAAAGTTTGTTGCATAAACTAAAAAGAGGAAGATGTCGAAAGGAAAGAAGAAGAAGAGTAAGAATAAGAAGAAGAAGAAAAAAAGGAAAAAAGAGGAAGCAGGAGAGATATACACAAGAAAGGATAACACTTATAACACCATGCTAGCCTATAGTTTCAACAAAATTAATCTGATGTAATTGCTAGTCTGAAATAAGTGTTATCATGAGTACGTTAATAAGCGATTTTCTACTCTTTCACATCATCATCATCATCATCATCATCATCATCATCATCATCATCATCATCATCATCATTCATGTACCTCTGGTATTATCACGCTGTGTACGCAATGATAATGCAGGCAGACAGACAGAATCCTTATAGTCATTTTATCGCATAGACATAATGCACGCAAGGCTTTGCCAGACATGGCTGCAAATCGAACAATAATGAAAATTAACGTTATGGCGGGCTATGTATTGTTTCTGCAGTAAGGGAGAAGGGAGGGAGGGAGGGAGGTAGCGGCTGAGGGGGTAATGTTTCTATTGTCCTCCCTCACGCCTGCTGTCATTAACGCCTATAGATTCCAGGCCAGGGCATAGACTGACTACAGCAGTCGCTGTGGCTTTTCCCCATTGCTCTACAACGCCTTAGGGAGTCCGTCTATGACAGGCTGGGGCACAGTCTTTGTTGCTCGCCTCCCGCGATGGGATTGGATGGTGGCCTCAGACGTCACCTCACGTCGTCGGTTCAAACGATCGCGTTTGCGTGCTACGTAGCGGCGTCAGTCTACGGAAGCGGTTTGAATTCGATGCGTGCCCACTTCGCTGCGTAAACGATCGAGACAGTATAACTGTATTTCAGCAAAGCAGCAGCTGCTCGTCCCGTAGTTCTGCATCTGTTGCATCGATATGAGGTATGGTCGACGTAACACCGGCTGCACTAGCACTGCCACGCCTTGCCGACAGCGAGCGCTCATATCTCTTCTACGCCCCGGCGTAAAATACCTCACCCGAGCCACCCCCATATGTACTTACCCTGCGGGCCGTACACGCGGCGAGTTATCGCGTTGTTTACAACCGGACCGAGCAGTAAATGGTGGCGATACTGTAAAAGTAGCGATTTGTTGTGTGTGCGAACGAGCGAGCGTCGCGACTTATCGCCGACCTACTGGTGGAGTTTGCTTTCGACGCGGGCGTTTATACTTAGTGTAGCAGACGAGTGATATCGCATGCCTCGCAGAGGGACGGTTGCCGGGAGTAGGTGGGCAAGTCCAAAGAAGGTCCCCTTGCGGTCCCGTGCGTAACGCACCATGTTCTCTTAATTACATAATCATCCCAAAGACAAATAACATATAAATTCTTGTTGGTATTCTCCTTGCAGATGTCCAACCTTGGATTAAAAAAACTGAAATCAATGAATATTTTAATTGCTTTTCAGAGGGTTAAACTTTCTGAATGTCCCATACGTAACGTGCGTAAACTCGTGGACTTGCCCACGGTACGATAATGTACTACCCAGCCGAGAATAGGGTTCTACGCAAATGCAATAATGTAACCAAACACAAGAGACACGAGAGTAGGGTTATACCCCAACTGAACACATAAAATAACCAATGGTACCATATTCGTGTGTTACGCTATTGTATCTAGATTCTGCTACTCTGTTGGGCTATATTATTTCATCTACGGCTGTGGACATCCTCGTGCGAACGAGTGAAACTGAGGAGGGGGGGTGGGGTAGACTTATTTCAGTAGTCATTGACGAATCGAGCCTCGTTGGTTCAGCCGCGGGGACTTTTGCAACCGGTATGGGGTTAGCCGAACCGCTCGCGCGTGCTGTCGAATGTCAAAACATTCAACAGCCTTGACGTGCCTGTCTCCTGCTGCTGCTGTTGCTGTTGCGGCTGCTGCTGGTGGTGGTGATGCTGCTGATGCTGCTGCTGTTGCTGCTGCTGGTGGTGGGGCTGCTGCTGTTGTTGTTGTTGTTGGTGGTGGTGGTTATGGTGGTGCTACTGCTGCTGCTAATGCTGCCGTTGTTGTTGTTGTTGTTGTTGTTGTTGTTGTTGTTGTTGTTGTTGTTGTTGTTGTTGCTGCTGTTGCTGTTGTTGCTGCTGCTGCTGATGGTGGTTGTGGTCGTCGTGGTCGTGCTGCTGCTGCTTCTGCTGCTGGTGGTTGTAGTGGTATTGCTGCTACTGCATCTACTGCTGCTGCTGCTGCTGCTGCTGCTGCTGCTGCTGCTGCTGCTGCTGGTGGTGGTGGTGGTGGTGTTACTGCTGCTGCTGCCCCAGGGAGTCCGGGAGGCAGACGGACGCAGGCGTGACTAATACTCGCGTTTTACCCCCTGGCCGTCGCTAATCGGGCAAGTGCGACTGTGATGCATGCCAACCATGCAGGCGTGCTGCCAGCAGCCATGCAGCACGGGTCGCACGTCACTCCTGCCGGCCGCCGCCGTCGTACGGGACTCAGACTACTCGTACGGGTCAGAAATGATGGTCCGCAGTAACTCGGTAAACGCGAGAGTTGTAATCTCGTTTGGTGCGCAATCCGGCACGTCAACCGGCAGTCCTGGTGTATGTTTGTGTGTGATTGCGCGCGCGTGCGTGCGTGTGTGTGTGTATGTGTGTGCGTGTGCGTGTATGCGTGCGTCCGTGCGTGTGTGAGAGAGAGTACAGCTGACCCATTTTTCAAGCCTGTTTAATCCGCGTACACGTTTTCACAGTCAGTTGCCCCGGTGTCTGAGAGCCGTGGCACCTACACTCACACGCACGAACACACACAAACGCGCACACATGCACGCACACACACACACACACACACACACACACACACACACACACACACACACACACACACACACACACACACACACACACACACACACACACACACAC
>NW_014577067.1:1087864-1100088 GCF_000485595.1 Priapulus caudatus | reverse complement strand
TGTGTGTGTGTGTGTGTGTGTGTGTGTGTGTGTGTGTGCGTGCGTGTGTGTGTGTGTGTGTGTGTGTGTGTGTGTGTGCGTGCGTGTGCGAGCGTGTGTGTGTGTGCGTGTGTGTGTGTGCGTGCGTGCGTGTGTGTGCGTGTCAACTGAAGAGATGAACCTCGCAAGAGCACGCAGCATCATCGCACAGTTATTCATTCGTGTACGTGCAGCGTGTATAGGAAGAAGACTCGGTCGTACGCATATACGTCGTAACCGAAAGTTCACACCGCGTTAATTATTTCCGTGCGTGCAGACCTAGCTATTGTTCGATGCGCAATTATTTTTTTAATCGTAGGCAAACAAACCTACCGTCGATTACGTCAACTCTCTACTATTTATTCATCGACGAACCCCTTCCTTGTTTGAACATGGCGATCAAATGTTGATCGTCATCCATCCGCGTGAAATTGAAGGGTAATGTCTCCGAAATTCATGTTTTTGCGTTGCGGTACGTCATCATACGGTCAGAGCATCCTATACTGTCTATCATCATCATCACCAACGATGTTACATAGACGATCGCGAATATGCGTGAAGTTCACGTAGGGTATTTTCGCATAGAGCGTGACGTAAGTGGGCTTTGGGAAGTGGATACATCGCACGGCGCTCGCAATTTTCTCGGCTTGGTGGTTGGATTAAAAAAGCGCGTTAAAAAGGCGTCGTCCGCGATACAGTTTCGATGGAGGGACTAATCAAATGCCCTTGTTATGTACGACTGTACGAGAACGATTGCTAACAAAGGAGCATGGGATTGTTTGAGCTCGTGCGCTTGCGCAGATGCATCTCACTCGTCATGATTTACATAATCATCAGCTATGTATATAAAAGATTTATTTACCCGCGAGCAAAAAGTAATAATTGCCATCAATCTCTTCCCGGTGAGACTTCTGCTTCATTGTCTGGTCTGAGCTGAATCTCTCGTGCTGTGTGAGCGAAGCCTAGCTTTGGTTATTACGCTATCTGCTTCTTTTATCTCATCACATGCGCACGCTTACTGCTGCTACCTCTGCTGCTGCTGCTGTTGTTGTTGTTGTTGTTGTTGTTGTTACTGCTGCTCCTGCTGCTGTTGTTGTTGTTGTTGTTGTTGTTGTTGTTGTTGTTGTTGTTGTTGTTGTTGTTACTGCTGCTCCTGCTGCTGCTGTTGCTGCTGTACTACTACTACCGCTGCTGCTGCGGCTCCTTCTGCTACGTCTGATGCTGGCAGACGTCGTTGCGTTGGTCGAGATCTCTGAAATGGAAATCGATATAGTCCTAGCCGCCGCCGCTGCTGTTTCTTCTGTACATTCATGGTCTCTTTGTGTTTCTGACTGTCTGTCTGTCTGTCTGTCTGTCTGTCTGTCTGTCTGTCTGTCTGTCTGTCTGTCTGTCTGTCTGTCTGTACTGGTCTGTCTGTCTGTCTGTCTGTCTTCTGTTCTGTTGTCTGTCTGTCTGTCTGTCTGTCTGTCCGTTCGGTCCGTCCATCCGTCCGTCTGTATGTCTGTCTCACTCTCGTTGTTTCCCACACCCTTCCTGGATGTCTCGCCAATCTGTGGCAAGGCACACTCTCCACTTAAAAAACCGGCTGTAATTTCTGCAACGACCGACTGTCAACGTATGAGTGGCTGTCTCCCGTCTTCCCCCTCTCCATTGGACACATCCCCATCTTTCCCCCTCTCGCTCTCCCTGTTTCTGCGCTTCCTATCTCCCCCGCGCGGCTTGTCCTTCTCTCGCTCTCTCTTCTCTCTTCTCTCTCTCTTCTCTCTCTCTCTCTCTCTCTCTCCTCTCTCTCTCTTCGCTTTCTCTCTTCTTTCTCTATCTCTATCTCTCGCTTTTCTCCTCTCTCTCTCTTCTCTCTCTCATCAGCTCTCTTTACATCTCTCTACATCTCTACTCATCTCTCTCTCTCTCTCTTCTCTCTCTCATCGCTTATCTCTCTCTCTACTCTCTTGCTCTCTCTGCTCTCCCTTCTCTCTCTCTCTACCTCTCTCTCTCTCTCTCTCTCTCTCTCGCATTTCTCTCAATTTCTCTCCTTAATCTCTATCTTATCGCTTTCATCTCTCATCATTCTTATCGCTTTCTCTGCTCTCATCTCTCTCTCTCTACTCATCATCTCTCATCTCTCTCTCTCATCTCTTCTTCTACTCTCGACTTATCTCTTCATATTCTTATCTCGTCGACTATTCTCTCATCGTTCTCTCTCTCCTTCTCTCGTCTTACTCTCTTCTCTCTCATCTCTATCTCTCATCTCTCATCGCTCTCTCCTCATCTCATCTCTTCTCTCGTCCTCTCTCAATCGCTACTCTCTCTCTCTCTCTACTCTCTCTACTCTCTCATCTCTCTCTATCCTCTCTCGGCTTCTCTCTCGTATCTCTTATCTCTCGCTTTCTTTCTCTCTCTCTCCTCTCTCTCTCTCTTCTCTCTCTCTCATCATCTCATCGCCTCATCCTCTCTCTCATATCTCTCTCTCTGTGTTATCGCTCTCTCTCTCTCTTCATCTCTCTCTCTCTCTCTCTCGTCTCTCTCTCTCGCTCTCACTCCCTCTGGCTCTCACTCTCCCCCTCCCTCTCTCTTTAGCCGTGCACATCAGAGGCACATGTCGGATAGCTTGCTGCTAACACGTGTGGGCTAACTAGTATGCCTGACGCGCAGCCAATTCTGGACCAGACGTGTGTTTCCTATTGTAATGATCTTGGAATTGATCGTAATCAGAGTCTATCAAATAATCAATCTCATAATCTATTAGTCTAATCAAATAATTGATAGGAATCCTGAATCGTCAATAATAGTACTCAGAGTCACATCTCGTGCCTGTGCAGAGATCAGGCCTGCCTGAGATCAGCCAGTGATCAGGTCAGTGCCTGTACCTGCCTGAGATCAGCCTGAGATCAGCCAGTGATCAGCCTATGAGATCAGCCAGAATTGATCACGGTCAAGTGCCTAGTACCTGCATCAGCCGTTCGTACTCTTCGGGCGAGTTGTAAGAAATTTACACTTAGATACACGTGACTTAATATGAGAGAACATCGATAACGCATCTATGACAGAAACAAAAGATGTTTAAACGATACACCAACATTACTAGTTCTATTAATACTCTACAGAAGTACAAACTAGATACGCAATTATTATATCCCTCTATGTGCATGACGCGTACATCAGGTCCTTAAACTAAACGAATAACAAACAGCACAAAGCACACACTACCGTAATGTAACACCGTATCAAACGTGTAAGTTTTACACATTACTCAAGTAGTTTATACAACAAAGTACAACCGCAAGCAAAACAATCAATTGAAAAACCAAAACTATACTCACATCCTAGGACCCTAGCCCTAGTGACTCTCGTCTTTCTGTTTCTAAAACGTCCCTTTTTATTCTACTTTCCTCGAATTAAACCTGAGCCATACCACGCTGATATAAGTAGTTTTTTTTTTTTTTTTTCACTTGTCACGCTGGTTGGTCAGACCAGTCCACTTTCGAGAGGGCGGGGGCGTATTTCCTTAGGCTGAAATCCGCTCGTGACGCCCTGTTTACTGCTAACCCTAACCCTGACACTAACCCTGTGTGTTGGGAAATCGTCGGGTGTGCGTGAGCTCCTAAACGAATTATGGCCCTATAGCCGTTGGTTAATGTTATGCAAATGCGTAGTTGTCAACGTTGATGCGGGTGGCACAGGAGTGGAATACTAAACACGCACGCACGCATGCACGCACGCACGCACGCACAGACCACACAACACCACGCGCGCCGCGCACGCGCGCGCACACACACACACACGGCGCGAGCCAGCGGTATCGACGGATTCTAAATCAATCGTATAGTGCGTAGCAGCATTTCCTAGCTCCCATCTATCGATCCGTTTCAGCGCCGCAGAAAATTGCACGCGAAGCAGTAGTTTTGCAAATTACTACGATTTGCATATAAATTGCACACTTCGCGAACGTGTAGCTACCTACGTGAGTAACTCTCTGAAACGTCGTCAATTTCATGTTTGCTGCTCGCTGCAAGTCGTTAACAACGTAAAACGATGTTTTAGAATTGAAAAATACAGAGAGACAGGCTGCTTCATTGGCTCAGGAAGCAGGCGGCCCGTGGCGGGTCCCCAAATCCACCGTGGTAATGTTTTGTCAGTGGGCACATTCTGGTTTGTTTGAGAACCTATCACTCGGCGGAAATGTTGCCAGACACTGACAGCATATTTCATTTGCTCGAGGATGGGGACGGTTGGCAGATTTGGGAGGAGGGTTGGTGGGTGTTGCCAACTTGCCAGACACCGACAGCACTGTTGATTGAGGGAGGGGTATAGTATGGCAAGTTGTTTGTGTCATAATTCGATTTTTGTTTATGGTTGATTTTATAACATATAACATTTCGATTTTATCACATAATAACATTCGATTTATCACAATTACGATTTGATTTATCGCATATTATTTGAATTTTATATCAGAAAGATAATCGAAATGAATTCGGATGCGTAAATCGAATGATTCGATGCGTGAATCGAATGATTCGATGCGTGAATCGAATGATTCCGATGCAGTGAATACGAATGATGCAAATCGAATGATTCGATTCACGCATCGAACTGATGCATCGAATATTTCGATGCGTGAATCGAATCATTTCGATGCCACTGTGAATCAATGATTCGATGCTGTGAATCGAATGATTCGATGCTGAATCGAATGATTCGATGCGTGGAATCGAATGATTCGATGTTGCGTGAATCGAATGATTCGATGCCACGTGTAATTCGAATGATGCATTCGAATCATTCGATTCGTCGCATCGAAATCATTCGATTCACGCATCGAATCATTCGATTCACGCATCGAATCATTCGATCACGCATCGAATGGAATTTGATCGGATATGAAACAGAATTACACACCATAGTATAGACGTAGTGTGGGATTTACAGTGTATACACGTTAGTATCAAGAGCGTTATTAAAGAAGGGCCTTCTTTTACGCTTCTTGAGTTAGTTACGGTATGTATTGATCGACACAGTGCCAATCATATGACAGCTAAAATATGCAAAGTAGCCTTTGTGTACGTCTGTGTGCGACAAGTAATTCCATGATCCCCTCTTGTATCGCGGCTCGGATAAACGGGCCATCGCTTAACGGACATGTCTTTTAAAAAAACAATCCCTACACACGTTCTTCATGTTGTCTTCACCGCTTATCGAGAACATCGCTTAATCGGGACATCATTGTGGTTCGAGGCCTATCCCGACAAAGCGGATTCCACTGATACGGCGGCTTCATGCTCGTGCTGCTGCTGCTGCTGCCTCTGGCTCGTTCTTCGAAATCAGCAGTAGCTTTTTTCTTCTGTCGTCAGCAACACGCGATGATGGGATGGGGTAGAGAGGTTCTCTATTCTATACATCGTTGACACTTTGCCCCCGGCGTCGCTCGATTTATTTTTATAGCTCCATTAAAAACATGTGGGTTTATCGGTGTTGGAACCAGCGCTGTTCTGCCGCCGCAACAGTACAGTAGCAGTAGCAGTAGCAGCAGCTAGCAGCATAGCAGTAGCAGCAGTAGCAGTAGCAGTAGCAGTGCAGTAGCAGTACACTAGCAGTAGCACTAGCACTAGCAGTAACAGTAGCAAGTAGCAGTAGCAGTAGCAGTAGTATCGGCCAGCAGCAACGGGCGGGCAGCGGCAGGAGCTGCAACACACCACCAACAACGACTACAGCAGCAGCAGCAGCAGCAACAGCAGCAGCAACAGCCAGAAACAAACAAACATATAGCAGCAGCAACAACACAAATGCAGCAGCAGCGGTAGTGGTACGGTGTGTAGAGTATGAGTACATACCCGGCGCAGGAGAAAAAGGTTAGAGGAATACAGTGCGCCGTTCTGCAGTAGCTGTAACGCACGCCTGTGTATGATATTAATTTCACAACATAATCATCGTATATGAGACTAGTGTCTTGTCTGCTTCCACCATCCCTGAGAAATAGTCATCCCACATGCCAGACCAGAGTCTGCGTGCGTCGTGTAGAGGCAATTACGGCTATATTCAGGAGCTGTTTCTATTTTCGCGACGGTGGCCTTCTTGTGTGTTGTCTGCCCCCATCAGTATACTATATTCCTGCAGTCGTCTGTCCCCCCGTCAGCTGGTATACGCCCGCCTGCGGCTGTCCCTCATAGCCGCTATTAGATACATAATGTTAACCCAAACACCATGGATAGGGGCGCTCACCTATCCTGTGGAGGCCTATCCCCTCCAATCTCCAATCCCCAAATGATATCCCACTCCCCAATCCCCCTCCCATATCCCACAGGCTCCCCATTATCCTGTGTTTGGGTTACATTATTGTATCTAAGCCGCTATGTGCCCGGCAACCGGGCTGTCCCCCATCAGCCGCTATGTGCCCGGCAACCGGGCTGTCCCCCATCAGCCGGTATACGCCGGGCAGCCGGTCGGATCTGTGCGTGAGATGTTTATCGGGGCAGACGGCGATATCGGGGAGTCGGTTGTCCCCCAACCGGGTAATTAATGTGCTTGTAACGACAGCCGAGTAGGCATGGAAACAGCTGCAGCGCACGTGACCATCGCTAGCAGACAGACGCCTACTGCCGTACGCCCTTGGCGACCCGGCCAACCCCCTGCTGCTGCCACTCTTTACCCCCGTCTCCGTAGCTACAGCACGCACGCTGAGTCGCTGACTGTAGATTCCTCGGTGTTTAGTCTGATGTTTTCTATTTTGACCTAACCTAGTATTAATCGTTCGATTATTGCTACTTTGTTTTAGCCAGCTCTAGCGCCTTGGTTTCACCATGGTGATACCACCGTCTTCGTTTCTATTAGTGCAATTATTACTTGATAAAATAACAGAATATAAAGCCAATGCCTCGATACATGGGGAAAATATCCACCTTATGTCGCTGCCCTGCTGATGTTGCTCTCCAGATTTCACTTATCGCTGTTAACGGATATAGCTTTGTGAAATGTTGTGGTGTTGGGTCGGAAAACCGATGGATGTCGCGGATATTCTCATTTTTTAAGAACAATTCAACATAGGCCTACATTTCTATTTTTCCAATACACTGAAAGATTTCACAATCAATTTATTTCTCAAACACTGTTTAAAACTCTTCGTGTGAAATTCGCAACGAAGAGTAACTGCTTAATACATTTACTACAATTAAATATCAACGTCGTGTAAACCTAGAAAACGTCCATTCAACGTTTCACCATGCAGAGTTGGATGCATCATGCGTGTACGTGTAATACTACTTTATACAGAGCACGTTCCTCGTTGGTAAGGCGCAGCCGCAAGCGCGTGCTAAAATCAATTTGTGTGACAGGCTCTGTCTCTGTACAGAGAGGGGCTAGCTCATTGTCCCCCGCAGCTCTGATTCATCTAGTAAAAGTCGATATGGAAAATGACATTACGAAAATATGACACCGCCGCGTAAAATTACTGTCACCCCATCTAGCGGTGGGAGCGAAATCATAGAAGTAGATAAGAAAATAGAGGTGGGAAATCTGTTTCGCTCGTCTATGCTTGATTGTGGGTTGTAAAGGTGAGCCGTATAACAATATCTATCCGAAGTAAATAACCACAAACTTTGTGATTATTTACTCCTGATATAGATCTATCGTTCTATCCAGAGCAGTAAAGCTCATATGCTCATGTGTATGCTGCTATCGGTGTGTAACCTGTACATTTGCTGCGTATGTACATTTTGGCTGGATGTAGCGTAGCGAACCGTACGTATGATAAATTCATGATCTCCCCCCTCCCCTCCAAAAAACCCTCATTGTATGTATATAATCAGGGGGTTAATAATGACAAATTTGTCCCCTGATATAATGCACATTTAATTTTCATACATCATGCATATATATGTATAGGTATGTGGTATGATAGTATTTCACCTAATGAATACCAAGCTGAGATTATTCTGTTATAATTCACAATGTTGTTATTGTGATTTGTGACTGATAGAGGAAATTTTCTGCACAAAGCCTAACAAGTGTGGTTCACTGCCAAATTACTGTTGCAGTATATATGTAGTGTAGTAGTGCGTAGTAGTGTTAACTTATCTTTCATAGTTCAACTACTCCGAACACTCCAATGCTAATCCTAGACATCCCCACGAAGACTGCTAAGGGGTGGTGTATACTTGCTATTATTGAAGTGTGCCACTGAAGCTAACGAGCACATAAGCCACATATGGTTGCAGTTAGTCATAGAACAATACATTAGTCAAACAGACGGTGTGCCAATTGTGTGTGGAGCATACATCTGCACACAACAAAACCAATGGTGCATGTTCTACGTGCTTACCGTGCAAATCAACCAATCAGCATCGGAATATAGGTCAGAATAATATGATCTTTGGCGTAGACGTGTAGACGTTTTATTTTTTATTTCACAAACCCGTTACGAGCGGGGGAATTCGGTGGTTGTACCGAAAACTATAGAATTTTTGCTGCGTTCGGCAAGGTTATTAGGGTTATTCGGAGTGCAATGCTGTGACGGCGGGAGTAGGCGTGCAGGAAACCGACAAAACGGCGTGAAATCTGTGTAAACACGTCGTAAGTTGTCCGTCTTATCGTGCGACTCGCTAAAATGTTCCTTTACATTATGGCAAGAATGTTTGAGTTAACGAAATATGTGTTGTGCCTTGCAATGGCACATAGGATGATAAGATGGTGATTCATGACTGTGCCTAACTTGGTAGGGCCGCCAATGGGATGTGTTTTGCGACCGTGTTACACTATCTTCTAATTTTGCATGACCGTTGGTAACCGTCGAGCTAAACACGACTCACTCTGTACACACAGCTTTTAGCAAATAAACCCGCCGCCGGGGCTGTTGGCAATAACCCTAGCGAGAAAGTGTATACACATCCATGTTTGTTGTACATGAATAAACATACTCAGTGCGAACGCTCTCGTTAGAACATCAACCGACACGTGTGGCAAAAGGCAGCACATGCGACTAGATTTTACTGTGCTATTCCTGCAATGCGTCGGACGGAGGTCAACCCTCATAAAGCCTCACAGCGGAAGGTTGTTATAACTTCATTTTCAATTCACCACCAATTATTAAATAATCAAATATACTTGATATACTAGTATTCGTTATCACGCACGTTGATCAATAACATGGATGCGGCCATGTTTGTTGCTCATGCTATGACGTAGCTCTAGAACAGGGTGTGGCAGAGCGAAGGGCAATAGTTCTAGAGCTAGCTATGACGTAGACGGAATCCACCCGTTTTGGTAAAACTCACGGAGTACCAAAATTTTGAACTACTGGAATTGCTCACGGACTATCAGATTGCAAGATCTAGTAGTCCGTATGATTACGAAACAAGGTAGGTTAATTTCGCACCCTGTAGCGGAAGTTTGCGTGAGCTCTCATCTAACGTTCGTACTCAGACAGAGGGCACTGCTGTGCCCGAGAGACTCGGCTTAACCTTGCAGAGGTTATAGTCGTATCTATGTTATAACGTAGTTGCGTTGCTATAACTATCTTTGCTACTCTTCTACGGCACCTTGCTGCAGCAGCGGCTGCGGCAGCAGCATCAGTAGCGCTGATAGGGTCTATGTCCCCAGGGTACTGCCGGAACGTACCCTGGGTACGGTCCGGTATACCGGAACGTATCCTGGTAACTATCTATATGCCGGAATCGGACCGTACCTCGCCTACTCCAAACCGTACCCTGACTTTCAGCCGATGTCGTAATACATACCGCTTGTCGGCAGGAAACGCGCCGCTTTATGCTCCCGTTCCTTGTTTCCGGGTCCGTTCCCGCAAAATATTCGTAACCCTTACCCTGTTACGTTTCACCTCCCGACCCTTTCTGCAAGTGTCAGCGAGTCTATACGTTTCCAACCCATTAAGATAATCATACAAATTTTCCTGTTCCACCACAACACTTGGAGCCATCTTTCAAAAATCTCGCGCGAAAATGCGCAAAAATCTCGTAAACATTGCGAAAGGAAAACGTATTCCCGATCATCGCGATATTTGCAAAAGGATTGCGCGCATCAGTGTATATAGGTTGAAATTTCTTCTTGGTTTCACAGTTTCATACTCCAATCCAACTTTATAAAGATATCATACAGGTCTGTATGTATATTTCAAATTTTGCGACATCAGTAGTGGGCGGAACAGGGACAGTCATGGTACGGGAGTAAGCGATGTACGGTCGGGCATATCAGATAGTTACCAGGGTACGTTCCGGCAGTACCCTGTGGGACATAGACCCTATCAGCATCAGTAGCAGTAGCGGATGGTTTGCTGCGGATGCTGTTGGAAATGTAATTTATGAAGGATATGGGGTTTATGCTTTCATAAATTCATATATGTATTTCGTATACGTCTGACCGTGGTCTGACGAATACACACATAAAAGCATTTTTGCAGAGTAGCTCCACTTACAAGCAATCAACCCTGGGTTCATGGTTGGTAGCAAGACAGCTAGACTTACACCATAGTCGTTGAGAATCAGTCTGTTGCCTGACAACCCGACGGTAGCCATGCACTTGGCCAGTCCCGGTATCAGTCTAAAAGTAAGCACGACGATTCATGATCACGCACGCGCAAACTGCCCGTAGTCACGCAGCTCTAGTCATAAAGGACGATTTCAGTATGTTGCTGGTGAACGCGGGCACACATCATCATATCTAGCTCGTCTGCTTTGTCGAGGTTTTCACGAGTAGCCCGTGTAGCATAGTGTATACCCCACACCCACCCTCTACATTGCGCGTGGGCCTGGGCATGTCACGCGGGCGCGTCATAACCGTGACTCAAATTTCGCCTTTATTGGTCATGCACGATGTCCATGGGCGCTTATACTTATAGCAATACGGAGTGATGCATAGTACGCCGCGCTCGTACGCCGCACGCCGTGGAAACGATGTGCGTCGCAGTTTACGCGTTTCCCGCGCGCGAAGCAGACATCATTGATATGCGTGCGACGATGACCCCCCCCCCTCCTCCTCCCCCTACTCCTTCCTATCCAGGCGGGTGCTAGCTGTTGTTCCTCTCCGCCCACCTGCCCGCCGTTGTTGCTTGCTCACAGTCACAGCCTCACAGTCGTTGTTACCGGCGGGGCATGGTAGGAACTGGTGCGTTTGGCAGCGGCTGTTGTGACACCTGCTCTTCTGGGCTATAGTGAGTGAGGAGGGCGACGTGAAAAGAAGGCGCGCGAAGGGGGGGGGGGAAACTACCAGGATCATTACCGCTCGGCCTTCCACTCACTCCTGACGCTTTGTGTTTGCACCTTTTTTTCTCTCAGAGGGAGACCATTATGTGATGCTCCGTGAATGTGTTCCCGTGTCGGAGAGCGAGGTCCTGCGTGTGTTCGGCGTAGCATGAAATTGGCACCGTCTATCTCTGTGGCGAGGTGTGGGGATGTACTGGTAGATGGGGATGTACTGGTAGTGTGTGTCTGTCCCAGACGAAGGTATTTCGAATGGGGTAAACCCTGCGAAAAACTGTGGTATGGTGGCCCCCGACTTCTATCATATCCCGGGCTCTCGGAGAAAAAAGCAGAGTAATAGAGTAGTATAGTATAATCATGTCCACAGGCTTTATACTGCAGCCATCGCGGGCTCTATCGTTTCGACTGGAGTTCTGGAGACTCGGTGGACTGCTTTACTTTGTGTAGTGTTAATTTGCAGACTGCAAACTTGCCGTCGACGTGTCACTCGCTGTCTGTATTGCTGGCCTGCTTGAATAGAGGTGGCATTTCCACGGTGAGCGTGGTCGTTCGTTATGATTGGTTACAGTATACGAGTTGGCGTCTGTGTCTCTGTTCTCGCACAGGTGGGTGCATGCAGGTAGCTACCGACGAGTCAGTTACAATACTTGTTAATCGTCACTACATCTGTGCGTGCAAGTACGCCTATGTTATATCCGAGAAAAGTTTCATCGGCTCCCTCTTCGCTCGTAGATGGACACCCGAACCTTCTTTGAAGTAGACGCACAAGCGTGCGCTTAAAAATCAGGGGCCAGTCTTAGAGAAGGTTAGAGTGAAAGAAAGCGAGTGGCGCTCGAACTCTCCAGATATTATCTCATCGTTGGCAGCAATTTGGGAGGAGGATTCTCCATGCTCTACTGGCCACGGATTGCTACATGCCTGTAGCTCGCTCGGTCTCTCTCTCTCTTTCTCTCTCTCTCTCTCTCTCTCTCTCTCTCTCTCTCTCTCTCTCTCTCTCTCTCT
>NW_014577067.1:1084340-1087000 GCF_000485595.1 Priapulus caudatus | reverse complement strand
TGTAGCTCGCTCGGTCTCTCTCTCTCTCTTTCTCTCTCTCTCTCTCTCTCTCTCTCTCTCTCTCTCTCTCTCTCTCGCTCGCTCTCTGTGTGTCTCTCGTTGGCTGTGCGCGCTCACACGTACGCTGCGATTTAGCCCGTCAACTGTGACTCCGGATGTGCAGGTGGCGTTGTCTAGCGAGTTTTCGCGGTCAGATCGAGTCGAATCGTTGCCGGTGGCTGGTTTTACAGTGATGGTCGGCACATCAATGCAGCGTGGATACTACAGATCGCGACTGCGCTCATCTATTCCCACCGCTGTCTGCAATGGCTCGCAGGTAAGTTACGCACGAAGGGTCGTTGTCGTATAATGGCGTATAATATGTACCCGAGGTAACTATTTGATATGGTTTGGGTTAGGGTTAGGGTTAAGGTTAGGGAGTAGGCGTAGGCGACATACTCGCCAACACCTCGGGTACTATGCTCGGGTACATATACGACAGCGACCCCTTCAGCGTAAGTTACAGGTGGCTAGGCTAGGTTGCAGGTAGCTCTAGAACTATAACCTTTCGGTCTGCCACCTGTGGCGGAGCGAAGGGCTATAGTTCTAGATCTAGGTTGCAGGTACATGTAGCTAAGGGCTATAGTTCTAGAGCTAGGTTGCAGGTACATGTAGCTAAGTAGCAGGTAGTTAGAGATAGGTAGTGGACAGTTATAGCTAGGTAGTAGATAGTTATAGATAGTTAGCTAGTAACTTTAGCTATGTAGGCACCAGTGGACAGTTATAGCTAGGTGACTATAGCTAAATAGTCGAAATCTTTGGCTAGATAGCAGTTAGTTATAGCTAATTAGCAAGTAGTTATAGCTAGTTAGCAAGTAGTTATAGCTAGTTAGCAAGTAGTTATAGCTTGGTAGTAGAAGTAGTAGGTCGCTCTTCGCACCATGACAGGCGAAATCTGTTGCGGAACGAAGTGCTATACACAAGTACAGCTAGATAGACACCGATGGATGGATGTTACAGCACGGATAGAAAGATTAAACCTACCAGCTCTACGCGTGCGGCTCTTCGCCCCGCAACGGGTCGCATTTTACTTGGCTCTAGAACTATAGCCCTTCGCTTTACTCATTCATTTTACTCGGAGGGGAGGCTATACAGGTAGAGCTATACCTCGCATCAGCTAGGTTGGCTTCACTCGGAGATCATGTTTTCTATATGTTCAGCGCAAGAGTGGCAACAGCAACGCGGGGTTTCAAGAGAGAGTCACACGGGTGTTTGGCTGGACGCCATCTGTTGTCTGGGTGACGATGTGTATATATGTAATGTAACATGCCGTGATCAGCACGTATCATGTGTCTACGCGGTTGCAGTGGCGTGAGATCTATAGGGGCATTCTTGCAAATCCCTCACGGACTTGAGTTTTTGTTGCCGTCTCTACGTGCCACGTGGAAGCGCATGTCCGAGTAATGTTTTTCGCGAGCACTTAACTTGGAACGAAGAGCGGGCGTGGTGGATGAATCTTACACACGACTACATCTGGAAGACCTAGATGTGTACGGTGAGTGCACGTAGGCATGAATGTAACAGATGAACGCACGCGTTTGTCGGTTATAATATCATAACCGGAGGCTACACGTGTTGATAGAAGTGGTTTTCATCGCAGTATTTTCGAGCGGTCTTCACCGAATGTGCGTACGGTGCTTAAGTAGGGGGTTGAGCTATGATGACAGCGGTGTGCTTTCATGTAGTCGGAGGGCATAGGCTCCAATTTGAGGGCTGTCTAGAGTTGCCCGAGGTTGTCTCGCAGTCGTGACGGACACGAGCGGCTTGCCACGGCGAGGAATCGTAAACACGTTCCTTCCTCGCTTCTGTTTGTATTTGCGGAGATTTTTTGGAAAGTCAGCGCGACCCGCGTCCGAATCTCACACTTAGAAACAGCGAGTACTGCTGGCTTGTACCACGGGTACAGCTATTGAGGGAGGGAGAGAGAGAGCGAGAGAGAGAACGAAATAAGCGTGATAGAGCGAAAGTAAACGGAGAGAGCGAGAGATAGCGATAGATCTAGAAATCTAGAATACCGAGAGCGAACGAGAGAGAGAGAGAGAGAGAGAGAGAGAGAGAGAGAGAGAGAGAGTGCAATATACATAATTATACATATTAGAGCCAGAGAGAGAAAGAGAGATTTATGGTTAGAGCGGGAGAGAGAGAGGTCTATGGTTAGAGATGGAGAAAGAGAGAGAGAGAGAAAGGATGAAGACAGAAGACCAGACAGTTAGCGAGAAGGGCAATCGGTACCTGACCAGGACCAGGACTATCGCCGCGTATTTAATCAACAGCGATTCTCGGTCTCAGTCTAGATTCTCTAGAACATGATTAGATCGGGCGCGACAGGTGACACTGACTACTAAACCACGAGCAGTCGGGCGTTGTTGCTAGCGGGTCTGTCACTGAGTCGGTCACTTCCATCCTAAGATGATTCATAGAAGATTATCTCACGTAGCGGATCATCCGCCGTAGCTTGACGTGTCTAATCAACGCAGGTGTAACGATCAGTGGTAAGACTCGCAGCTGTATTTACCTGAACCCGCACACGCACACGCACACGCACACGCACACGGCCACACGCACAGACCTGTATTCACCAGTACCTACACACACACACACACACACACACACGCACACGC
>NW_014577067.1:1083445-1084330 GCF_000485595.1 Priapulus caudatus | reverse complement strand
CACGCACACGCACACGCACACGCACACGCACACACACACACACACACACCACCTATGTAGAACACGTACCTGTGTAAAAAGGAAGTGTGCGAGTGTTCCCTTGAGTAGTAGTTATGCAGTGCAACCACCTCTATAGAACGGGAACCTGTCTATAAAGGGCGATTTTGGCGTTGTAACCCCATGAACGATCCTTATATACATGGTTGACTGTAGTTGGATGCCAGGGAGCCAAGGAGGCTGGTAGATTAGAAGATGAGGTGACAGGCTCGTGTGGATGGTCGTGGTGGTGCTAAAGTCAGGAAGGGTTCACAGGTGTCCTGTTTACGGTCTCCGGCTATATATATATTCGTCTCCTTGCCTTCTAGTAGGTCATCTGTCTAGAGGTCTGTGATCTCTCACCGCTTGCGTGCGTGCGTGCGTGCGTGCGTGCGTACATGTGCCGGGAATTTCTATCCAACTTTCGTGCTATGTCGTACATCCACCGCCTGGTGGCGATCTATAGGGGTCACGGTGTGTTTTGATAAGGGTGTAGGGGAGCTTTGAACAGTGAAGCAGCGGGGTTGTTAGCTTCTGGGAGCGAGGGTATTGACTGTGGCCCGGCGCACATACCGGTGGTTAGGCGCGTGCAAAGTTCAACATAGACAGCGTGACGATGGCACTGATTATTAGAGGGAGTCAGCAGAGTCTATGTTGGAAGCTTGCCTTTATGTGTGAGGAGGAGATAGCCTGGCTATGTTTGTTAGCGATTGGCAGATTTCTTGCCTCTGCTAGGAAGCGATTGGCAGATTTCTTGCCTCTGTTAGGAAGCGATTGGCAGATTTCTTGCCTCTGTTAGGAAGCGATTGGCAGATTTCTTGCCTCTGTTAGGAAGCGATTGGCAGATTT
>NW_014577067.1:1080839-1083325 GCF_000485595.1 Priapulus caudatus | reverse complement strand
AGAGAGAGAGAGAGAGAGAGAGAGAGAGAGAGAGAGAGAGAGAGAGATGGCGCGTGTGAGATAGAAACAGAGGGGAGAGGGATGGGAAAAAGAGAGAGAAACCTAGGTAGAGAGGGAGCGAGATAGATAGAGAGATAGAGATACGCGCGCGCGCGCGAGTACAAGCTAGAGAAGGGGAGGGAAAAATAAAACCAGCCTGACTCCTCTGGGGGCTAACGCTCCATTAGGAGTGTTCCCAACTTTTATATCATTAATGATTAATGATTAATGATTGATAATCCTAACCCTAACCCTAACCCTAACCCTAACCTATAACATAACCCTAATCATTAATGACATTAAAGTTGGGAACACTCCTAATGGAGTATCACCCCCTCTGGGGAACATTTCCACCATCTTTACACTGTTTCTACTGTAACTGTATAAACTTATTTATTACCCCAAAGTCTCGAACGTGTGTGGCCAGTGGTGCCGGTCACATGCCGTCGTGAGCGACTGAGGGAACTAGCTTGCCGACGTGTGACAAACGCTCTGATAATCACATGCCACCCCATCTCACGTCTCACACGCGCATGTCTTCATGGTGACCGTGCGTCAATCATGGCGTCGGCCTTGGGGGCAATGTAGATATATTGTCCGCTAGAAATCGACGTGAAATTGGCGTGTGCCGTGTTGTAAAATTATATAAATAAATATATAAAATTTTTCAACCCATCTGCATTGTTGCTACATTTCTGCTTGATAGACGGATCCAGATTAAACACAGCGCTATGGGGGTGGGGGGACTAACGCACTAACGACACCAATACGCAATAATCGTCACAGCCCTAAACCGCTTGCTCTAATAATCTATTAGTGGACGTGGCATTGTGAGGCACCCGTTTATCTGTGTCACCATACCAGTGTGCATGTAGATTAATGGCTGTGGGTTAATGTTCCGCGGGTTTGTCGCCGTTAGGCGTCCGTAAATCACGAGCGACAGAGGAGCTAATGCAGCAGACTGCCTGCCACTGGGTGCATGAATGGGTAGTGACATCCTTCAGTGCTGTATTGGGTATGTGTGTAGCCTCGTCGTATCAGACCGGCATAGCTGTAGTAGTATCAGGAGTAAGATAATATAGGTATATCCTATATTATCTTACTCCTGGTAGTATACATACACCATGGTCGGTACCCGTGTGTGTGGTAGAGAGTGTGCGGTCAACTGCACTGCGAGGGATTGGCATGGCTGGGTTCAAGCGGTCAGTTGTGTTGTGAGGTGCTGGCATGAGTAGCTATATGTCCGGTAAAGCTGCGGGCCTACTGTGTGCGCGCGCTCTCTCTATCTCTCTCTCTCTCTCTCTCTCTCTCTCTCTCTCTCTCTCTCTCTCTCTCTCTCTCTCTCTCTCTTTTGCCTCTGTTAGGAAGCGATTGGCAGATTTCTTGCCTCTGTTAGGAGATTGTCTGATTGTGCTAGGACTTGGGAGTTCTCCCCGTTCCTTCAGTGGCGTCTGGTTATACATTGATTCTAAAATGTGTTAAAGATCACCTCTGTAGAACGACCAGCTGTCTATAAAGGACAAATTTGGCGAGTACTTTGAGAGGCAGTTGTATAGGGAAACCAACTGTATAGTACGGGTATGTATAGAGAGTACGTGTTTTAATGCGACCGAGAATCGTTGGCATCATACATGCGTTCATGCAAGGAAAGGTCACAACAAAGGATGCGTGTATATGTGTGTTCTTTTATGTTATATTGACCAAAGATGGCCACCCACGCGCTGCTTATATTGTTGCCAAGCGTTGACGAGATGCGACCATCTCCAGTCTATGTTTGCACTGGTCATGATGACTGGTGGATCAACTATTTCAAACAGCTTGTAATTATATAGGTGTCTAGGCTAGCTGAGGGAGGAGGGGGATACCGCTGCAACAATGGTCTGCTTCACAGCCATCGAAATAATATCCACTGTTGGCTAGATAGTCAATCTATGCGTTTCACAGTGTTCTCAGGTATGTCGTCTGTGTAATTTAGTAATCAACTGTTACGTCTGTGTATTGTACCTGTGAGTCGGAAGTATTTTTGGCGGTATTTTCAGTGATTGGTCCAACGGTATTTCTCCGTGGTATTACACATTTTGCTGCTGGAACTAATTGCTGATGGAACTACCGAATAGACATGTCAGGTTGCGTCTAGCTTGGCAGGCAGTAACGTAGATCCGTGATAAACATCGCATGTACATAGAGCATCAAGAGCGTATAAAGAAGGCTCTTCTCTATACAGGTCTTATACGAAGGGCCTTCTTTATACGCTCTTGATAGCATACATGAGTTAGACGGATTTCTGTCTGCCACCGATGCTAGTTGTATTCTAGTTGTTTTCTTAATATTTCAATACATATTTGAATCGACAGAGTTTCTGTGTACCGCCGATGCTAGTTGTAATCCATTTTATCTTCGCTTTACTCCACTACTAATATTATATTCCAATTCATATTTGAATCGAC
>NW_014577067.1:1069614-1077251 GCF_000485595.1 Priapulus caudatus | reverse complement strand
CTTTCTCTCTTCTCTCTCTTTCTCTTTCTCCCCCGCCCTCTCTCTCTCTCTTTCTCTCGCTTTTCTCGCTCTCTCTCTTTCTTTCTCTCGCCTTCGCTTTCTCTCTCTCTCTCTCTCTCTCTCTCTCTCTCGCTCCCTATTTGCTATGTTAGGGACCTCCAGCTCCACTTCAAACACTGCATTAAACGTTTAACTTTCAAATTTTAAAAATATACTTCAAACGCTGCGCTATGGCGACCTCGTCCTTTTCGGTTCAACACATACGGGAATGTGTCGGCATATCGATAATTGTAGGGTTTTTTTAACGCCGAATGTGGTCTTCACATCATAAGAGCGTCTTCTGGGTTGTGTAAATTTGGTTGGTAGCCTACGCCCTGTGTGGCGTTTAATGTATACAGTTCAACCTGCCTTAGCTAAGTTAGCTGTTATCTCTATAGAACGGATACCTTTCTATATAAGTCACTTTTGTCGTCTCCCTCGAGTGGCAGTTATATACAGTGAAACCATCTCTATAGATCGGTCACCTGGCTATATCGGCCACTGTTGGGGTTTTCCTCGATTGAGCCATATGCGGGGTTGACTGTATATATCGGAAGCATCACCGGTTGGAAAGTATTCATGTTGTTGACAATAGTTTAATACGGTTTGCAATAGAAAGTAAAGTAGATTTGCGTCCTTGCCTTTTAAACTGATGCATATAGTATAGGATTATATGCGTATCGTGTGATGTGACAATGTTTATCGATAAGTGCTGTTGACTCATCACCACTTTACTGTGCATATATGCTCCGCGCGCGTGTGTGTGTAAATGACGAACATGATAAGTGTTTGCGAACGTCCACGTAACTAGAGACATTGATTTTACCTTGTGTGTGTAGCTGTGTTTGTGCGTGCGTATGTGGGCGCGAGTGTGTGTGCGCGCGCGCGTGTGTGTGTCTGTGCGTGCGTGCGTGCGCGCATCCGTTCGTGTGTGCGTGGTTGATTGAGTGAAGCAAACAAGGGATAGCATATGCAAATGTTTTGGCATGCTGAGAATGTTTATCGGGCGTTAGTATACACACAACGGGTACGATATTCAGGATGCAACCCAGTGCCGCGCGACTGCGCTATCTGTCGCACAACATATACGGCAACTGTAAACTTCCTCTGTTTTAACGTTTGTACGCTAGACGGACAGAGGCAGCCACGCGTAAATATCCGTCATGTGTATGCACGTAGCGTGCTGTCTTACGTAGTAGAGGTATGATTCACTTGAGATGGTAGCGGATCAGATCGAAGTCTGCTGGTGAAGACGGTGGATGTAGTTGTAATACGTGCATTTATGTGAGCTAGGACATTGCTGAGTGTTATAAGTGCGAGGTGGTGGCTGGTGGTCTTTGCCGAAGTCTGTGAGTGTGCGGCTGATTAAATATATGGAGGCGTTTCTGCAGCAACAGGAGGAGGTATCACGTTTTGTCGTAACGACGATGTTTGCAGCTCATAACTTATAAGCTCGTCAGATGTTGAATTTCTAGGATGAGTGTCGTGTGCGCGCGTGCGTGCGTGGTTGCGTGTATAAAGGTCTTCTTCACTGTAGGTTGAGCGATAGTCGCATTACTATCACAGTGTGGAGGTTGTGTATTGCGTGACACAGTTATACGGTGTCAAAGTTGGGTTTGGGATGTCGCAGTGGCGTATACTGGTTGACACGGTGCCAGCATTATGTGTCACAGTGGCAGTGTAAACGTCATATACTGGGTGACACGGTGGCAGTATGATGTGCTTACGACCTACAACAACATACAGCAGCTTACTACATATTGCAACAATCAAACTTCACAGCAGCAACCAATTACTTGCAGACTGCCATGTTCAACAAGCGGGAGCTCTTCTTTCTTCCTACCAGCTGCCGTAACTACAACAACATACATCAAGTTGCAACATATTACAACAGCTTACAACATATTACAACAAGCAGACCTAGCAACAACAACCATCTACCTCTCTTGCAGACTGCCATGTCTAACAAGCGAGAGCTGTTACCCCTACCCGCTGCCTTAACTACAACAACATACAACACGTTACAACATATTACAACAATCAGACCTAACAACAACAACAACTATCTACCTCTCTTGCAGACTGCCACGTCCAACAAGCGGGAGCTGTTCTTCCGCTCGGACGGCAGCAAGCACAGCGTCGAGAATGGCATCAGCACGATGAGGAAGGAGGACCGTGACATGCGCGAGCGCGAGAAGAAGGAGGAACCGTCGGCGGCGGCGATGCAGCGCAGCAACAAGAGCGTCGACGGCTACGTCGGCTTCGCCAACCTTCCCAACCAGGTGTACCGCAAATCGGTGAAGCGAGGCTTCGAGTTCACGCTGATGGTAGTCGGTGAGTGTCGCCTGTGATCTTGTTATTGTTGTTTATGTTTGTGTAACGTTGTGATATTTGTGGTGGTGGTCGCGTGCGTGGCGTGTGATCCTGTTATTATTTATTATACTTGTGTATCGTTGTTGTGGTGTTTGTGGTGGTGGTGGCGTGAGCGTCGCCTGTGATCATGTTATTATCAAGAGCTAATAAATACCAAGGTGTTTGTTAGCTCTTGTTATTATCTATTGCGATTTTATATCGTTCGTGTCTCGTGGTAGTTAAGACGAGGAGAGACAAATGCAATTGTAATATGAGGTACGTTCACCAACGAGTGGGTTACCTCAAATCCAACCTATATCTCCGAACTGTAAAGGTCATTGTTAGTACCCGACCTTGAAACGTGGCGATAAATGAACGCTAATTATCTGCTTACCGTGTGAATTCTGGTGAAGTCATATACACGGCAGCCATCGATTTAGTTGTGCGAGGGTGCATGAAACACCGCGGGCAAGTTCAATACAAGATTCGAACAAAGGCGCTCTTTCATGGCTCGTACGAAAGTTTCACTTCATCTTGTCGATTCTGAGACATTAGATTATGATAGGACAGCTTCAGGAAGGCACCCTAGATCTCGTTTCTTTTTAGTATAATCCGACTCACTAGTCGAAATCATCTATTTCGTTAAATATCCAACTAATTAAATATTTGGAAAGAATAAGTACGGACTTGTAATTACGCGTGTGTGCAGGAGACGGTAAAAACTCCACTGAACCATCAATGGCATTCTGGCTAGGGTTAACATACAGGGAGTCGAACTAAATTGTTTGTAATCGCCGCCGTGCATTCTGGGCAGGGGGTCACCAGAATCGAGAAAGACACTGCGAAGTTGAGTGCGAACAGTAATATTTTGTGAATATAGCGAGGACATCCGCCATCCTCCTGGGATTTTAAAATGTCCACTTCCAGTCCTGACAAGTCGTGGAACGGAGGTTATATGGAAAGCCCTAGCTGGTAAAAATGCTATTGTCATGTTCGCTCCTCGAATGTCATTGAAATTGAGCACGCGTCCATCTTGTCGATAAAATCTATGCGTAATATTTTTTCCGTATGTGAATGAAGCCTGCTGGTAGTCGGTCTCCCACCCCACACGCATCACCCCCGCACTCTCACACCTTGTAACTTCATACGTTTACGTCACGCCCGTCCGTGAGTGTAGCAGTCGCGCAGCATCGGGGGATGCTGAGCGTGCCTGTGCGAAGCCTGGTTGTTAGTGTCCGCAGCAGAATAAGCTCACCGCTACGATGGTGGCTTTTATGAGATTTATGGGACATAATATGACTTTGATACAGTAGTTGGCTTCCGACGTCGCTGCAAGACAACTTACTTACCGCGGTTACACGCGACCCTTCATGCAAATTCGCTCCCTCCCCACGAAGCTTGCTGCTGCTGCCTCGGTTGTTGTGTGAACGTTTTAGGAATACAGATCCGCTCCTAACCTCGACGCTGCGAACGCTCGAGGAATATAAATCTATCCCTGATTTCGGTGCCGCGTTGGTTACTGTGAACGTTAAAGAAATGCCAGTGCGCTCCAAATTTCGGTGCTGTCTTCGTGACTGTAAAAGTTTGTGGAATGTATATATATAAATATTTAGATATATATATATATATATACTTGGTTTACGTGCTGTTTTGGATATGTTGAACATTTAGAAAATGCGAATGCATCCTGAATCTTGGTCGCTTCTATTCGGAGCGGCTTCGCAATTAAGTCATTCCTCAGATCAATCATCGTGCTGTCTCGGCTACTCTTTGAACTTCTTCGGGGCACACATGAATCGGCAATCCTCCTGCTGTATCGGGCTTGAACATCTCGACCGACAGATGTGTCATCAATCATATCTGCTGCACTCGATTAACGAGCGCGGTTTCAACTAACTCCACGCGGTACGTGATGCACTGTTACGAATAGCGCGCGCCGCGCCGTGGGCGGGTTATTAGCATGATCACATATTTTCGAAAATAAATTTTAAGCTTTTGCGAATCATATTTCATGTGGATTAGCAAAAGTGCGAATCGATCGTCTTGTTGCCGTAAATTGGAATTAATTTTCTTTTTCACTGACCTTTAATTTACTCTGCATGTGTAGCCCGACATACACACGCACGCACACGCACAGCCATGCAACCTTTTTTAACATTAAGCTTCCACATGTGTTGGCAACAGTGAAGGGCTGGCTACTACATTAGGTAGAGCTATATGTCTGGCAAGATCGGCAGCGCTAGTATATGGCTGTCTTGTGTGCGCTGGACGGATGGAGCTTCTTAATAATTGACGATGCGCTCGGATGGAGCACTAATGGGCGGCTGCGTGAACGCCGCCTGTTACGGCACGGCCAGTAACGACAGGCAATGATCGGCTGCTGTGTGCGTGCGTGCGTGCGTCCGTCCGTCCGTCACCGCAGGATGTATGTGTTCCGCTTACGTCACCGCCTCACTGACCCGTTCCCCATTACGAGGTATCGTGTGAAGCGAGACCATCCTTGCCCAATCGTTTGTTGTTGTTGTTGTTTGTTAAATTGCGAGCATTTTCTGAATTTGAAATGTTAGCGTGCAAGATTATAAAACAAATGATATCGACCGCATTGTATTGCACGATAATTATAATATCAGGAGTCTATCAATATATATATAGGCTATATTGATAGACTCCTGATAATATTCTATACTTGGCTCTACCGTTATGCACGTGCGAGCGTGCGTGCGTGCGTGCGTGTGTGTGTCCGTGCGTGCGTGCGTGCGTGCGTGCGCGCGTGCGCGCGCGGTGTGTTTGGATTGATACACGCGGTACTACTAAGCGTACACGTTGTTGTAGACAATGACCTTTTGCTGACACCTGATACTCAGTGCGTGTTGTGGTTGGCGACGGATTAGGATAGGAGGTTGAACCTATACAAGATCCATTTTTCTACACTCGTGCAAAAGAGCAAGAGGCACTGCTTAAGGACTTTGGTTTGTGCTTTTACCCCGCATGTTTAAACAGCGCTGATCTACTGAGATGCCTGCAACTTTCTATGACAACGTATTGTATGTTTGACATGGCCCAAAACTTCACTATTGAATGAATTTCCTAGTCTTTACTCTGAACGTGCATCTGTAAGTCGATGTTAACCAGTAAACCTTCGCGTGTGTGGTTGCACACGTATATCACTATGCGTGTGCGTGCGTGCGTGCGTGCGTGCGTGCGTGCCTTGTGCGTGCGTGCGTGTGTGTGATTGAGGTGGTGTGCAAGTACGTGCCTTAACGCAGGGACGTTCGTGGATGCAGTCAATGACATTTCCGTGCTGCCTATTGTCTATCGCACCGTCATCATCATGCACGAATTCTATGCACACACGATGGTAATCGACCCACAGTCTATAGGTACAGGCAGCATAAGCAGACACGTGAGGGCAACGTTATTGGCCAACTCGTAATTATGGTTAACGACAGGAATATATAGCAGGTGCTCGTCATTGCGTATCGTGGGAGAGGTATATGTCCCGGCCTGCTCGTCGTGTGTGCGCGCGTGCGTGCGTGCGCGCGCGCGCGACCTCCTCAGGCTGCCCCCTCTCCTCCGTCCCGGCTCCTCTCCTAACCTCCCTCACTGCCCTCGTCTCCTACACGTACCGGTCCTCTCTAAACCTCTCAGCTGCCCTCCTTCACCTCCAGTATCTCTCTCTATAACCCGCTCAGCTGCCCTCTCGTCCTCACGCAGTACCAGTCCTCTCTAACCCTCATCAGGGCTGCCGGCTCTCTCCTACAAGTACCTCCTCTCTAGACCTTCAATCAGCTGCCCTCCTCCTCCATATCTCCTCTCTAGACACTTCATCAGCTGCCCGTCTCTCCTCCAAGTATCTCCTCTCTAACCTCCTCAGCTGCCCTCTCCTCCTCCAGTACCGTCCTCTCTAAACCTCATCAAGGGCTGCCACTCTGCCTCCCTCAGTATCTTCCTCTCTAATACCGTCCTCAGCTGCCCTACACTCTCCTCGCAGTAACCCCTCTCTAACCTAACCTCCTTCAGCTGCCGCTCTCTCACTCCAGTAGCCTCCTCTGCTAACCTCATCAGCATGCCCTCTCTTCCTCCAGTATCTCCCTCTCTACACCTCCTCAGCTGCCGCTCTCTCCTGCCAGTACCTCCTGCCTCTCTTATAACCCTCTCAGCTGCGCCGCTCGTCTCCTACACGTACCGTTCCTCTCTAAACCGTCATCTCAGCTGCCCTCTCTCCTCCAGTACTCCTCTCTACACCTCACAGCTGCCCTCGTTCTCTTCTCCTCCCCCGTAACCTCCTCGTCAACCGGTCCTCCAGGCTGCCCTCGTCTCGCTAGCAGTACCTCCTCTCTAACCTCATCAGCTGCCCTCTTCTCCTCCAGTAATCTCCTCGTTCTAACCGTCCTCAGCTGCCCTGCTCTCCTCCCAGTAACGTCTCTCTATCACCTCCATCCAGCTGGCCGGCTCTCTTCTCGCTACAGTACCTCGCTCTCTAACCTCATCAGGCTGCCCTGCTCTCCTCCAGTATCTCCTCTCTAAACGCTTCTCACTAGCCCCTGCCCTCTCTTCCCCACAGTGTCCATGTCCTACCTCCCTCGTTCCTCCCTTCCCCACGCCACCGGCCGCCTTCCTTCGCTCTCTGCGCGTCCTCTCCCCAAGCAGTGCCCTGCCGGCTACCGTCCTCAGCTGCCCCCTCTCCTCTAGCGCCCGCATGCCCATGTCCACCTCCCTCGTCGCCTCCCTCCCCAGCGGCCACCGGCGCCTTCTCTTCTGCCTCCTCTCCTCCGCTACATTCACTTTCGGCGACTCTTACTCTCTCCTCTGATGGCTCACAAAAAGCTTCTCACACAGCGCAACTATCGATGTATTGCTGCTGTACGTAGTAATTAGGCGTGTAGGGAGCCGCTTTAACGGCGTGTGCGCGGGGTTGTTTTTGACTACTCGGAAGGAACGACTGGTAGATAAACAGCTTCAGTATTTTAAAATACATCGCTCTATCTTGTAGCGCCATCGTTTACCTCTTAATCTAAGTTCACGGCCGCGACTTACACGGTGCTGTGTGGTTTATTTTACTAACATTGCTCGCAGGTATATAACGAGAATTCCTACAGCATTAGAAGTCGGAGAGGGGCAAAGAGGGAGAGAGAGGCGAAGAAGGGGAAAGGGGAGTGTTCAACGACAGAATGAAGTGGCAAGTGTGTGCTGATGTGGTGATGTGCTGTGCTGTGTGTGTTGTGTTGTGGTGTGTGTGTGAGTGC
>NW_014577067.1:1065649-1066575 GCF_000485595.1 Priapulus caudatus | reverse complement strand
AGGTTAGAGAGGAGGTACTGGAGGAGAGAGGGCAGCTGAGGAGGTTAGAGATAGAGAGGAGGTACTGGAGGAGAGAGGGCAGCTGATGAGGTTAGAGAGGAGGTACTGGAGGAGAGAGGGCAGCTGAGGAGGTTAGAGATAGAGAGGAGGTACTGGAGGAGAGAGGGCAGCTGATGAGGTTAGAGAGGATGCGATCAGGCGCTGCCAATCATATAGTTCCTGCATTGACCTTTGGTGGTTACAGATTTACATACTAGTCTAAAAGATGGATGACCTTTTAACCAAAGGGTGACTAAAATGGATATTTTGCTTTAAGTAGGACCAGTGAGACTGTCCCTTTTTTGGAACCAGTACCATCTTTTACGTAGAACGCGTTTGTCAAAACTGTACCGACTAAGCTTATTTATCTGTTGGGGTTACGCGATGCTTACTGTCATCGTATATCGCATCCTTATACTGGCCTGCGGGTTTCAGCCAGTATTGATCCTACTATAGCTGGGCATGCATGAAGTCCCTGTCAATATTTGCTGCCATTTCGCGTGCATTGCAGTTCGTAATAGGTGTATGTTATAGCCGGTCGGATTCTGGGCCGGCAGGTGCTGCTGGCAGACGTGAGGCGTGCTTTGGCAGCGTGCCAACCACCGACATCTGATTTATGCAGCAGGTGAATTTCTTGCGAATTCGGCTCACTTCCTGCCCGTGTGTGTGTGTGTGTGTGTGTAGCGTTCTTCGTCAGCGCTTCTAGCTTTAGTATTGCATACGAGGTATAACGGGCATAACGGGCAAGCACTGTTATCGGGTATCGCTACGCACAGAAATGGGAAGAATGGGAGCAAGCCACACACGGGAACGAGTGTGTGTGTGTGTGTGTGTGTGTGTGTGTGCGTGCGTGCGTGCGTGCGTGCGTGCGTGCGTGCGTGCGTGCG
>NW_014577067.1:1055195-1059636 GCF_000485595.1 Priapulus caudatus | reverse complement strand
AGAGAGAGAGAGAGAGAGAGAGAGAGAGAGGGAGTGGTGGTGAATGAGCGAGAGAGACAGGGAGAAGAAGGGGAAGAGTGCTAGTGACTCGTGCATGAATGCCGCGAATGTGGACTCCTCGTTGTTGAGGTTATCGTGTCGTTTCTTTAATTTGATGAAATCTTTTTTGTAAAAGAAAGCCGACAGTGGCCGTAGCTTTGCTATGCATGCGACATTCGTGTACCTCTTGACTACCAAGCTATATGGCTGGAGGACATATCTTATGTCGTATGACTTGTCTTTCGTGTCCCTACAGAGCGGTGCGAGTTCGTGGGGGAGACAAACCTGTTGTCATGTGTGAGTGCTACATGCACTTGTTGGTGATGGATCACAGAGAGAGAGAGAGAGAGAGAGAGAGAGAGAGAGAGAGAGAAAGAGAGGGGGAAGCTACAGCGGGGAAGGCGTGGGAATCCACACACCCACCCTGCGAAAACATTCCCGATTTCGTCGTAGTTTTCCCTCACCACGATCCGATGTAGGGAAGAAAAATTTAAGTGGGTGAAGGTGTGATGTGGTTTGCATTTAGTATGGGTTTCTGGTGCTCGCGTCTCCTCACCAGGGGGAAGTGCCTCTGAACGGGCTCGTGAGGTTGTGGTTGTGATCTCACACCTGCAGTGCTAACAGTTTAACGGCCGACCACACGGCTGCTGTCTGTGCTATTAGAGTTTCTCCTCTTGTCCATCTCATGTCCTTCATCTTTAGGTTTCCTCTCCCGTCTCCGCTACCCCCATTCCCCTTACTCATGTTCGCTTTCTCTTCCGCTGTTACTGGTGCTGCTGCTTCTGCCCTCTCTCTTCCTCGCTGCATTCATTCATTCATTCATTCATTCATTCATTCATTCATTCATTCATTTCATTCATTCATTCATTCATTCACTCACTCACTCACTCACTCACTCACACTCACTCACTCACACACACACACACACACACACACACACACACACACACACACACACACACACACACACACACACACACTCACTCACTTGCTCACTCACTCATTCTGTCTTGAACACTCTCCCTTTCCCCTTCTTCGCCCCTCTCTCCTTCTTCGCCCCTCTCCGACTTCTAATGCTGTAGGAATTCTGTTACTATACCTGCGAGCAATGTTAGTAAAATAAACCCACACAGCACCGTGTAAGTCGCGGCCCTGAACTTAGATTAAGAGGTAAACGATGGGCTACAAGATAGAGCCGATGTATTTTAAAATACTGAAGCGTTTATCTACCAGTCGTTCCTTCAGAGTAGTCAAAACAACCCCGCGCACACGCCGTTAAAGCGGCTCCCGACAGCCTAATTACTACGTACAGCAGCAATACATCGATAGTTGCACTGTGTGAGAAGCAGTGGTGAGCATCAGAGGAGAGAGTAAGAGTCGCGAAAGTGAATGTAGCAGGAGGAGAGGAGGCAGAAGAGAAGGCGCCGGTGGCCGTGGGGAGGAGGCACGAAGGAGGTAGGACATGGCATGGGGCGCTAGAGGAGAGGGGGCAGCTGAGGAGGTAGGACAGGGGGCACTGTTGGGAGAGGAGGCAGAAGAGGAGGAAGGTGCCGGTGGCCGTGGGGAGGAGACACGAGGGAGGTAGGACATGGGGCACTGTGGGGAGAGAGGGCAGCTGAGGAGGTTAGAGAGGAGGTACTGGATGAGAGAGGGCAGCTGATGAGGTTTGAGAGGAGGTACTGGAGGAGAGAGGGCAGTCTCCTCCTCCTCCTCCTCCTCCTCCTCCTCTGTCCTCCTATTCACCCTCCTTCTAATCCTTCTCAATTGCCTTACCGATTTTTCATCCTCATCTTCCCCCTCTCTCCTCTCCTCTCCCCATTCTCGCTATATCGTGCATGTACGTCACTAGACAGTCTGCTGCACTCTCGTTTCCATGGTGAGCAGCTTCTCTCTCGCGCTCCCTCGGGTGAAGCCGTGGATGCGTCGGGCGTTGACTCGGTCGCGGGATTGGCGGGAAGGGGAGCGGGAGTGGGTGGGGGGTAATGCGACTTTCAGCGAGTGAAAAACTCGGTGAAAACGCTATTGATTACCTATAGTAGAGTGTTCGGATAGACTGACTCCGCACGCCGTTGAGAATCCACGAGGACGTCTAGCGTCAGTCTGACGTTTGTCTTAGAAAGTGCGTTAGTTATATCGTGTTGGTGGTTTAGTGGCTAGACGTGTGATGTGTAAATGTATCAAGCGGCAGTGGTGAAGATTTGAGAATGTTTGCACTCGGGCTAATTGAAATCAGGACCAAATCATTCGCAAAGTGACAGAGGCGTTAGCAATTTCTAAAGTCCTACATATTGTACGTCATGGTAAAATTAATTGACGGGATCTGTTAATTAGGTCTCTCCTGATAACGCGTATGATGCCAATCGTAATTATGTTTCCAAATGTACATACCTATTATGCAAATATTATATGCGAGATATTTAAGCGATTCCACGGATAATTTTATAGCGACGTAGCAGCGACCATCTCTGTTTGAGCAACAGAGGATATTTCGCCTGGAGTTACAAATATATATTCATGAGCCAGGTGGTACGGACCACGGCATAACTACTGTCCCAAGCGGATTTATTGTCCGATATTATTACCTGGTCGTATTTTGCAGGAGAAATCTCCTTTATTATCATCGTGGTGCGCAGCTGCACGTTGTTCGGCCTGTCAGTGCGAATTCATCATCTCTTGGCCGCTCCATGTAGCCATGCAGATACATGTATATATATATATAGAGAGAGAGTCATAGACTGTCTATATATACCGGCTGTACATATATACAGATGTAAAGGTTAATATCAATAGATTTGTGAGAGCGAGTGAATGGCATTGTCCTACACGACTGTGTTAGTGTGACAATCTTTAAGGTGAGATGGTTATGACATAGAAGATACCCCCATCTCTGCTAATGCTACATCAGGTAGCTGATTCGAATCCTTAGGCGTGAAAATCATACCTTGGCTTCCACCAGTTCTATAAATCGTTAGCATTGTCAAAAATAATTTCACTCGCCATTTACTGTTATTATTTATAGGAATAACAATTTAAAAATACGATGTTTCACCTCGAGCCATTTCTTAACGAGGGAGTTATTTCTTACAAAGAATATCCTTGGAATAAACCCTGGAATTAAATGGCGATTTTTTGCATGTTCTTTTCCCCCATCCAACCTCACTACGTGGTTATTATCCCAGGATCAGTGCTGTCGTTTCTTTGTGTGTCCATGACAGTTTTACAGCGGAAGGGATCGCCGTGGCTTTTTCTGTTTTATGGTCGTCGTGTGCAGCATTCTGTGCGAAGACGCCATTAATCTTTGCTAACAAGGAGCTTCGGGGAATAGCACGTGGACAGTTAACTCGCAATTCGGTTGCCTCTGAGTAGAACGAACATCGATTGGAAGAGTCCAGCGGTGTGGTCTAAATTTAGAGAGGGAGTTGAGTCCGTTGACTTAGTTTAGAGATGCGCGTTCCAAATCTATCACATCTCGGTGGAATTTTGCGCCGTAGATTAATTGCTGGCGTGTGAGACGCAAAACGCCGTGATTGGCTTTGCGTTAATTAGCGGCATGATGCTTAATTTTGTAAGAGCGTAAAAAGGGAGGAGGTTTAAAAAAGTTAAAAAGTTTATATAAAGTTTTTATGAAAAATCTATTCATCAATAGATAGCGTACAGATTAACATTATACTCTACATTATACATCACGTACGTGTGAATCCATGGTGTATAACCATAACGGCCCAGTAGCCGAATGAATAAAGCTTCGGACTCCTAAACCATTGATTCTGGGTTCGAATCCCACCTCGGGAAATGCTTTGTTTCTTTACTTTTGGACTGAATAGTATGTACTTCTGCCGTATTCACCGTTAATTTCAAAATTGAATTTTTTGTACCACATTTAAACGTTTAGTAAAAATCCACAATAAACTATGGTAGATGATAATGATAGCGCAAACTGACGGGAACACTTCACGGAAGCCTATGTATGTTACATATCAAATATTTTCTATATAATTTCATTTTATTATTGATAATTTTTAACTTTCTTATTTTAATGACTTTTATTTTTTGATTTCTTATTATTTTTTGCTGTTGGAATGGGATGGGATGGCATGCGATGGGATGGCATGGCATGGCATGGAATGACATGGGATAGGATGGGATGGGATGCGGTGCGATGGGATGGGATGGGATGGCATGGCATGGCATGGCATGACATGGCCTGGGATGCGATGAGATGGCATGCGCAGGGCGTCAAGTTCCTATTTTTTCCTATTTTTTCCTATTTTCTGGGCAATTCCTATTTTTTCCTATTTTCTGGACAAATTCCTATTTTTTCCTATTTTTGAGGGCTTTTCATTTTTCTGAATCCAGAATTGTATGTATCTTTCTCAGAATGCAGGAATTTACATTTCAGGTG
>NW_014577067.1:1045417-1051494 GCF_000485595.1 Priapulus caudatus | reverse complement strand
CCTACTATAAGCTGGGCATGCATCGCAAGATCCTGTCAATATTGCTTAGCCAATTCGCGTGCATTGCAGTTCGTAATAGTGTATGTTATACGCTCGGTCGGATTCTGGCGCCGGCAGGTGCTGCTGCCAGACCGTGAGGCGCTGCTTTGGCAGCGTACCAACGCACCGACATCTGATTTATAGCAGTAGTGAATTTCTTGCGAAATTGCTGCACTTCGCTGCCCGTGCAGTGTGTGTGTTGTGTGTGTCGTAACGTTCTTCCGTCACGCTTCTAGCTTCAGTATTGGCATACGAGCGTATACCCACGGCCATACACCGCGGCACAAGCACTGTTATCGGGTATCGCTACGACACAGAAGACGGGAAAAGAATGGAGCAAGCCACACACGGGGACGAGTGGGTTGTGTGTGTGTGTGCGTCGTTGCGTCGTGCCGTGCGTGCCGTGGCGTGCGTGCGTGCGTGCGCTGCCTGCTGCGTGAGCGTATGTGCGTGCGCTGCGTGCCATGCTGTGATGGTGGTGCTGCGCGCGCGTTGTGTACGTGGAACGAACAATAGCTATAGACGCGGCTAAATGTTGTACAAGCCGGTCGGCGACGCAGCCGGCGTGACGTACCCGCTTGCGTGTCGCTAATGGTATTCCGCAAGGTTTCGACTGATACTGACTATTCGTGACGTCATCCGTTAAAAATTTCGTGCTCACGCGCGCTCCATGTTGTCGCGCGCGTTTTTCAGCTGGTCCGGCCAGGCAAAAAAGGGGCAATCGCAAATCTATAACACGTCGATTTTAATTGACGCCGTGCAGATTATCGACAGCGTCTATAATTGCCGTTTAAAACGCGATTGTTGCCTCGGCCGATAGTAGTTGGGATGACGCGGATTTGTCTTCGTGGTCGTCCGTACAATTGTTCATATTGGGGCTTCAATGTATTCGAATCTAATTATGTTTGTCTTATTATGTTAATTATGTCTATTTATTTGATTTACAGTATTTTATTATATATTATTTGCTGTCGTAATTATTCAGGATTCGTTGGGTTCTGCAGCGACTCACACGGAGTTAAGTGCGTGGCTTTCAACATCATGTGTATTAGATGTCATTCGGCAGCACGTTTATGGCCGTAACAACAATATCAATGGCGTGCGGCAAGGGGGGAAAGCGGGAGAGCATAGGGAATGCTTAGGCGCACTGCCTCCTCTCTGATTCCAGCGGGCATATGCTCCTCTTCGCACACCGTTTCATCTGCTACAGCAAACATAAATCGCCATCATTTGCTGGCTTCGGTTGCCTCTGGCGTCGCGCCAGAAACGGATTTTTCTACGCGGTTTAGTTCACTATGTGTTTGTCGCGATGTGCCGCGCTCGTAGCCATCGTATCCGCGTGATGCTCGCGCCCTCAAGCCGTCCCAGCTGAGACTGCTGTCGGAGAGGGTACTCCGATACATATGGTGCATGCTCGCTCGGTAGGCGGTTTTGTCGGTGTGCCGTGCGTGCAGTGCGTAGCTGTCGCGTGTGCGCGTGCGTCCGTGCGTGCGTGCAGTGTGTATGTATGAGTGAGATGCGGTGGTGTGCATCTGCGTTGTGTGTGCACTGTGCGTTGAGTGTGTGTGTGTGTGTGTGTGTGTGTGTGTGTGTGTGTGTGTGTGTGTGTGTGCGTGTGTGTTTGGGCGAGAGAGAGAGATCCGTGGAATATTTGCGTGGAGATCTACTGAGGATTTTCATGTGGTTCGTCTTTACAGTTGCCGCGCTTTTTAGCTTTTCCTCTACACAATAATGGCTCGGCAGGTCAGTGTGTTAAGATTTCGTGGGATTTTTTCTCGTTTTTCTTGTTTCTTGTTGTAACCCCCTCCCCTTCGATCCTGTCATATGAAGAGTCGGGCGGTCGTGTGCGCACGCGCGTGTGTGCGTGCGTGCGTGTGTGTGTGTGTGCGTACGTGTGCGTGCGTGCCGGCGTGTGCGTGCGTGTGTGCGTGTGTGCGTGCGTGTTGTTGTTGCGGAAAAACAGACGTAGACTCTAACCGTATCATGGCTTCACTGTTCAGATACCCTTGCTAAGTGATGATCTGATGCATTAGCAGCGCACAGCACCAGCGTACAGCTAGCTGTATACGAATGAAAGGCTGAGATTGATCGCATGTCGTCAACATGTAGGAAGGGATAATGTCACAGCATCTCATATCCCTGCTGTATCCATGCGCAGCGGCATGCGTGCGGTGACACTGTGTGCGGCAGAAGAGCATTTGAACGGCGATTCATCAAGCTACCAACTGAAATCATGTATTTTTTTAAGTTGTTGCTGAAGAGTACCACACCTGTCCTTTATCGAGTACACATAGGCATGTTTTGTATAGCGTTTGGTAGTAAGAATACTTCATAATTATTCACTACAATTTTCGTTATCGGTATGATCCAAGTGCTGGCAACTCAGCCACTAGCTCTATGAATTCAAGCTGAGCATTGATGGCGTCAGTGTCTCAGTGTAGACAGGGATGGTATCGCGAGTATATGAAAAGAGAGAATCTCTGATCATCTTCTGCTGATGATATCTGCTGGATTCGCTGACCTGATCAGTGCACGCGTGCTGTACGTAACGTACGGCGCAGATGGCACAATTGATTGTGTTGTTGCTGCTGCTGCTGCTGCTGATGATGATGATGATGATGATGATGATGATGATGATGATGATGATGATGATGATGACTTAGCCAGCTAGCTGCTCACCTAGCTTAAGGATTATCCTCCGGGATATAAGTCAGGATATAAGGCCGACTCCTAGAGTCTATACTCAGTACTATGCTGCATATTCTCTTGGCAAATCATAGAGTATATATACATACACTCAGTAATTCCACTTCATATTCCTCACCCGACAAACGTAGCATACACTCGGTATTGCACTGCATATTCTCCAATCTAATCCTTCTTCAACCGAAGAGCTGTGCATATGCGTCATTTTACATCCTGTTTAACATCCGTGGGGCTTGGCAGCTAGCGAATTCGACATGCACCGCCTTTCGCCCACAAGTATCGCGTTTTTCCCCGAACCTTGTTTTTCGTCGACCGGAGGGTCTGAATTAATACGAATGCACGAACGAATGCGGATCTAAATGGACATGAAATAAAATATAATGAGTTGATCGTAAAATAAGCGAGCGGTGGCGCCTAGGGGCGCTACGCATACTGCAAGGCAATGGCCGAAATCGAGCACGACGCACGCACACAAAGGCGTGAAGTTTATTTATCGGTTGCTTGCGCCAAGGATCAGGTATCAAAGAGCATGCCGCTTTTTACAATAGCCGGCAGACGCGCTGTTATAATTATATTACGCGGACTGCATAGTGGCCGACCCTGATAGCTATCTGTCTTACCACTGCCGCAACCAGCGTTTAAATGTTAGCCGTCCCCCTCTCTCTTTCTCTCTCTTTCTCTCTCTTTCTTTCTCTCCCCTCCCCCTCTCCCCCCTCTCTCTTTCTCTCTCTCGCTCTCTCTTTCTCTCTCTCTCATCTCTATCTCTCTCACTTTCTTCCCCCTACCCTTCTTCCTCTTCATCTCTCTCTCTCTCTCTCTCTCTCTCTCTCTCTCTCTCTCTCTCTCTCTCTCTCTCTCTCTCTCTCTCTCTCTCTCTCTCTCTCTCTCTCTACTGGGTATCGTGTACACTTGACGATATACTCGGTCCACTGCGCCCGCCATTACCGGACGGTAGCATAGACTGAAAGCACGGAAGGATGAGGAGACAGATAAAGAGGAGGAGCAAAAGGAGTAGGCGGGTGGACAGGCGATTAGGAGGAGGAGCAGGCGCAGCCGCAGGAGGAAGAGGCGAATCAAGTGGATGGGAAAGGAAAAGGAAGATGAGGACGACGATGAGGAGAGACTGCTATTATTCTTGACGCGGCTCAACTTCATCCTTGCGATCCTAAACAGTACAACGCGTACGCAGCACCCGCCATCTGCGTGTGCTTGCCTGCCACATGATCACGGTTCGGCCACGCAGCAAGGGTATATCCTCAGCCTCCCGCCCCACAGGGAGACAGGGATGGGTCCGGGACATGTGCCCCCCGTGGTGAGTGTGAGCGAGCGCGCAGCCATGTGGCTCTAGATCTCTCGCTGCACACGGGACAGACGCGCGTGGTAGGCCGCCAGCCGCCTCATGCTACTGCGATGTTAATCCCCTCCTATCCTATCCCCCCTCCTCTCCTCTCACCCCTTCTCCTCCTCATCCCCCTCCTCCTCCCCTCCTCATCCGCCCCCTCCTCCTACTCCCCCCTCATCTTCCTCTTCCACCTCCTCTTGGAATCGCCACTAATAGACATTGTTGCCAATCGGGCGTAAATGATACGAGAAGTGACTGCACAAATTTCTGTACGTCTTATTGTTTTTACATGTGATAATACTATTATTTAAGATAATATTATGTATAAATTATAGATTTTGCCTCCGATAATACTAGTATCAGAACCCATTGGCTGATCCCTCTGTATGCAGTTCAACGTTTTGGAATTCCTTGCAATTGAAATTTAAGCGTCCTACGCTTCCTACGCTTCCTACGCTTCCTACTCCCTCCTCTCCTGGCGCTGTTACCCGAGGAGGAAAGTAGTCGGTACAGAAACCCCTTCCCTCTTCAACCCGCCTTCCTTCTTCGCCCTCCCCCCTCCCCCGTCGAGTTCACTGACTTTCGCTGCGTGTTTAGCTTCGATGGAATCCCTCTCCCTGTGCGCGTCTGCTAGGGTTCAGGGGCCCTATTGCTGTGACACGCAGCTGCTTGGGCGTCCGTTGAACAACCTGATGCTGGCACGTAGTAGGAATCCCACAGCACGCAGGCGCGTCCTATTTTCTGCGCTTCGAAGACGTCAACGTCGTCTTTGGCGGAAGAATTCCTCGCGTGCGCGGATCGTAAAAGAAATTTTCGCGAGAATAAAAACAAAAAACTAAAAAAGTGTGTTGTTCGAAAACGAATGTTGGTAGTAAGTCCCAGCTGTGATTTACTAGCCAGCTCTCTCCCCTCCGTCTCCTCTTTCTATTTGTCCCCGCCTCCTCTTTCTCCCTCCCTCCCCTCCCCTCCACTCCCTCTCAGCCGGTCGGCGCACGCGCGTGCGTGACGTCCCGCTTGCGTGTCGCTAATGTATTCCGAAGGTTTTCGACTGACTGCTAATTCGTGACCGTCAGTGATAAGAGTTCGTGCTCACGCCGCTCCATGTGTCGCGCGCGTTTTCAGCTGGTCCGGCAGGAAAAAAAGGGTCGATCGCAAATTATAACACGATTTTAATTGACGCCGTGCAATTATCACAGGTCTATATTGCCGTTTAAAACGCGATGTTGCGCCGGAAGTAGTTGGGATGCGCGATTGTCTTCGTTGGTGTCGTAATTGTTCATTTAGGGCTTCAATTATGTGAATCTAATTATGTTTGTCTTATTATGTATTATGTCTATTTATGTGATACGTTTTTATTATTATTAATTTACTGTGTATTATTCAGGATTCGTGGTTCTCAACGACCAACGGAGTTAGTCTGGCTTCACATCTGTGTATAGATTTCATTCGGCAGCACGTTTTGGCTGTAACACAAATCATGGCGTGCGGCAAGGGGGGAAGCGGGAGAGCATAGGGAATGCTTAGGGCCACTGCCTCCTCTCTGATTCCAGCGCATATGGCATCCTCTTCGCACCTTCATTGCTACAGCAAACATAAATCGCCTACATCTGGCTCGGGTTGCTTGGCCGTCGGCAGAACGGATTTTTCTAGCGGTTTAGTTCAGCTGATGTGTTTGTTCCGAGTGCGCTCGTAGCCTCGTATCCTGCATGATGCTCGCCCCTCAAGCCGTCCCGTGAGACTGTGCGGAGAGGGTACTGATACATATGGTCATGCTCGCTCGTCGTGTTTTGTGTGCGTGCGTGCGTGCGTGTGTGTGCGCGTGCGTCCGTGCGTGCGTGCGTGTGTATGTATGAGTGAGTGCGTGTGTGTGCATCTGCGTGTGTGTGCGTGTGTGTGTGTGTGTGTGCGCGCGCGCGCGTGTGCGCACGCGCGTGTGTGCGTGCGTGCGTGCGTGTGTGTGCGCGTGCGTCCGTGCGTGCGTGCGTGTGTG
>NW_014577067.1:1030196-1040941 GCF_000485595.1 Priapulus caudatus | reverse complement strand
AGAACGGATTTTTTCTATAAGCGGCTTTATGTTCATGCGCTGTGTTTGTTCGAGTGCGCCTCGATAGCCTCGTATCGCTGCGTATGCTCGCCCCAAGCCGTCCCGTGAGAACTGTGCGGACAGGTACTGATACATATGGTCATCTCGCTCGTCGTTGTTGCTCGGCGTGCGTTGCTTGCGCTGTGACTGTCGGCGCGTGCTCACCGCGTTCCGGCTGCGTCGCGTGCGTGTGTATGTATAAGGAGTGTGTGTGTGTGCATCTGCGTGTGACCCGTCCTGCATTGTGCGTGTGTGTTGTGTGTCGGCATGTGTCCGCCTGTGTGTGTCCAGTGTGTAGTGTGTGCTGTTGTAGTGTGTTGTGTGCTTGCTTGTGTGTTGTGTGTGTGGTGCTGTGTTGTGTGTGTGTTGTGTGTTGGTGTGCTGTGTGTGTGTGTGTGTGTTGCTGCTGGTGTGTGTGTGGCTGTGTGTGTGTGCTGTGTGTGTGTGGTGTGTGTGTGTGTGTGTGTGTGTGTGTGCTGTGTGTGTTGGTGTGCCACCTCGCGCGCGCGCGCCGCGCGCGCACGCGCGCTTGTGAGGCACTGCGTGTCAGTGCGTGCGTGCGGCCGTGGTCGTGTGTGTGTGTGGTGTGTGGTGTGCGTGCGTTGTGTGTTTGCGGCGAGAGAGAGAGAGAATCCGTGGAATATTGCCGTGGAGATCTACTGGAGGATTTTCATGTGCGTTCGCTTTACAGTTGCCCCGCCGCCTTTTCTAGCTTTTCCTTCTACACAATTAATGGCTCGCGCTGTCCGCCAGTGTCTGTTAAGATTTCGCTGGGATCTTTTTCTCGTTTTTCTGTTTC
The DNA here is from genome assembly GCF_000485595.1 of Priapulus caudatus. Classification (NCBI taxonomy): domain Eukaryota; kingdom Metazoa; phylum Priapulida; class Priapulimorpha; order Priapulimorphida; family Priapulidae; genus Priapulus; species Priapulus caudatus. Next base: position 1,040,103 of record NW_014577067.1, on the reverse strand, counting down.
TGTTGTAAACCCCTCCCCTTCGATCCTGTCATATGAAGATTCGCGGCCCGTCGGGTGCGCACGCGCAGTGCTCTGTGCACGCGTTGACGTCTTCCTCGAACAGTACCCACGTGTGCTGTTGACGTGCTCGTCGTCGTGCGTACGCATTATCGTCTCACTCTGTCGTGGACACCACCCCCGTCCCTCCTACCAACACTCTCGGACGTGCCGGCGTCTTCGTGCTGTCCGCCGTGTGTGGCCGTGTGTGCTAATCAGTGTCTGTTGGCTTGCGCGGAACAAAAAATAACAGACGTAGACTCTAACCGCTATCATGCGCACTTTCCACTGTCAAGATACCTTTGCTAAGTGATGATCCTGAGCATTAGCAGCGCACTAGCACCAGACGTACAGCCTAGCTGTATACGACATGAAACGGCGCTGAGATGATTCGCATGTCGTCAACATGTAAGGAAGGGATAATGTACACAGGCCATCCTCATATCCCTTGCTGTATCATGCGCAGCGGCTGCATGACCTGTGCGGTGACACTGGTGTGCGCCCAGAGAGGAGCAATTTGAACGGGCGATTCTATCAAGGCTCCAACTGAATCATGGTATTTTTTTGAATTGTCTGCTGAAGAGCTACCACACCTGTATCTTTATCGATTACACATAGCGCATTTTTGTATAGCGTTTGGCTAGTAAGGAATACTCATAATTATTCACTACAAATTTTCGCTTATCGGTCGATGATCCAAGTGATGCGCAACTCCAGCACTAGCTCTATTGAATTCCAGCTGAGCCTTGATGGCGTCAGCTCGTCTCAGTGTAGACAGCGATCGGTATTCGCGCCAGTATCATGAAAAGCAGAGAATTTTCGGATCACTTCTCCTGATGCATATCTGCTTGGATTCGCTGACCTGATCAGTGCCACGCCGTGCTGCTGACGTAACGTACGCGCTGCAGATGGCCACAATTGATTGTGTTGTTGCTGTTGCTGTGCTTGCTTGCTGCTGTTGCTGCTGCTTGCTGCTGATGATGATGATGATTGATGATGACATGATGCCATGATGGATAATGATGATGATGATGCATAATGATGATAATGGAGGGATGATGATTTTGAAGGCGCCCCCTGATGATGATGATGCATGCACTGACTTAGCCCAGCAGCTGCTCACCTAGCTTAAGCCGCATTATCCCTCCGGGCATATTAAGTCCGGATAATTAAGGCGACTCCTAGGTAGTTCTATACTCAGTACTACTGCTGCCATACTTCTTCTTGACAATCATAGATATATATACATACACTCATGTGATTCCATACTTCATATTCCGTCACCGACAAACGTAGCATACACTCTGGTATTGCTTTTTTTTTTTTTTTTTTTTACACTGCATATTCTCCAAGCTAATCCTTCTTCAACCCGGAAGAGCTGTGCCATACTGCGTCATTTTTACATCCTGTTTGAACATCCGTGGGGCTTGCAAGCTATGCCGAATTCGACATGCACGCGTTCGCCCCACAAGTACCGCGCCGTTTTTCTCGCAACCTTGTTTATTCGTCGACCGCGAGGCGTTGAATTAATACGATGCACGAAGCGAATGCGGCATCTAAATGCCGACATTTGAAATAAAATATAATGAGGTTAGGATCGTAAAATATGCCGAGCGGCCGGCGCAAGCTCTGAGGGGCCGCCTATCGGCAATCTGCAGCAGATGCCGAACATCGACAGCACGACGCACGCACATCAAAGGCTGTGAACGTTTATTTATCGGTTGCTTGCGGCCAAGGCGATCAGATCATAAGAGCATGCGCTTTTTACAATAGCCGGCAGAAGTCTGCTTATAATTATATTACGCGCCGACTGCATAGAGGCCGACCCTCCATAGCATCTGCTCTTACCACTCGCCGCAACCAGCTTAAAGTGTTTAGCCGCTCCCCCTTCATCTTCCTCTCTCTTTCTCTCTCTTTCTTTCTCTCCTTACTCCCCCTCTTCCTCTTCTCTTTCTCTCTCTCGCCCTCTCTCTTTCTCTCTCTTCCTATCTCTATCTCTCTTCAGTATTCTCCCCCCGACCCTCTCTTCCTCTGCATCTCTTCTCTCTCTCTCTCTCCTCTCTCTCTCTCGCTCTCCTCTCTGCTCTCGGCCCTCTCTCTCTCTCTCTCTCTCTCTTCTCTCTTCTCTCTCTCTCTTCTCTCTACTGCAGGGCGATTCGTGTACACCTTGACGATATACTCGCGTTTCTCACTGCACCCGCATGGACCGAACGGTAGCAATGACTAAAGCACGGAAGGATAGGCAGACAGGCATAAAGGAGAGGCACGGCAAACCAAAGGAGACCACGACACAGTAGGCGGCGGTTACCGACGTCTGATGTGTTGTGTACAGGCGCCATTTTAGGAGGCAGCGAGGAGCAGCGCGCAGCCCCCGCCGCAGGAGGCAGGAGTGCCGAAGCACCCCTAGTGGATGAGGAAAGGAAATAGAAGAATGATGCGCAACGACGTATGAGAGAGAGCTGCTATTATTTCTATGACGCGGCTCAACTTCTCATCTCTCTTGCGATCCTAAACAAGATACCAACACGTACGCAGCACCGCCATCCTGCGTGTGCTTGCCCTCCACATATCACGGTTCGGCCCACGCAGCAAGCGGTATATCCTCAGCCTCCGTCCACCACATGGCAGACTAGGGATGCGGTCCGGACATTTTGCCCCCGCTGCGAGTAGCGTGAGCGACCCGGCGCAGCCATGTGGCTCTTAGATCTCTCGCCTAGCCCCACACGGGACGCACGCGCGTGGTTAGCGCCCAGCGCGCCTCATGCTACTGCGATGTTAATCCCCTCCTCTCCTATCACCCCTCCTCTCTCTCTACCCCTTCTCCTCCTCATCCCCCTCCTCCTCCCTCCTCATCGCCCCTCACTCCTACTCCCCTCCCGGCATCTTCTCTTCACCTCCTCTTGGAATCGCCCACTAATAGACATTGTTGCCAATTGGGCGTAAATTGATAGGCGAGAAGTGCTGCACACAAATTCTGTACGTCTTATTGTTTTTTACATGTTGATAATGACTATTATTTAAGATATATATTATGTATAAATTATAGATTTTTGCCTCGCATATACAGTATCAGTACCCATTGGCTGCAGCCCTCTGTATGCAGTTCAACGTTTTGGAATCCTATTGCAATTGAAATTAAGCCCTTCCTACGCTTCCTACGCACCCTCCTACGCTTTCCTACTCACCTCCTCTACCTGGCGCTGCTTACCCGAGGAGGAAAGTAGTCGCCCCGTACAGAAACCCCTTCCCTCTCAACCCGCCATTCCTTCTTCGCCGCCCCTTCCCCCCCTCCCCCGTCGAGTTCACTGACTTTCGCTGCCCGGGTGGTTTAGCTTCGACTGCCGAATCCTCTCCCATCAGCAGCCCCCCGTCCCTTTCTCCCACTGACTCCCCCTCTGCAACCTCTCTCGGTGCGCGTCCGCCTAGGCCGGCGGGTTCAGCGGTGTCAGCCGGGCCCCTTCATTGCTTCTCGACACGCAGCTGCTTGGGTTCAGCGGGCCTATTGCCTGTGAACACGCAGCTCTGCTTGGGCGCGTCCGTTGAACAACTGCATGCTTGCGCACGTAGTAGGCAATCCGCACAGCACGCAGGTGCGCGCTCCTATGTTCTGCGCTTCGAAGACGTCAACGCTCGTCTTTGGACCGCCCGAAGAATTCCTCGCGTGCCGCGGATTTAGTTCCACCTCGCCTAAAGGAAAATTTTTCGGCGGGCATTTAAAAACAAAAAACCTAAAAAAGTGGGTTGTTCGCAAACACGCAATGTTGGTTAGTAAGTCCCATGCTGTGCAATTATACTAGCCAGCTCGTCTCCTCCCACCTCCGTCCTGCCTCATTTCTATTTGTCCCCGCCTCCTCTTGCTCCCTCCCTCCCCTCCCCTCCACTCCCTCCCGCTCCTTCCTTCTTCCCCTATCGGTTTATGTATCTCTCTGAAGCCCACTCTCTCTCTCTCTCTCTCTCTGCTCTCTCTCTCTCTCTCTCTCTCTCTCTCTCTCTCTCTCGTCTCTTTCTCTCTTCTCCTCTCTCCCGCACTCTCTGTCTCTCTCTTCTACTCTCTCTCTCTCTCTTTAGTGTTTTCCTTTTTTATTCTCTCTTCTCCTCTCTCTATTCTCTATCTATCATCTCTCGCTCTCTCGCTCTCTCTCTCTCTCTCGCCACACTCTCTCTCTCTCTCTCTCTCCTCTCTCTCCTCTCTCTCTCTCCTTACCCCCCCCTCTCCTCTCTCTCTCTCTCTCTCGCCCAGCCCTTACCATGACAGTTTTTTGGGCTGCCACCAGGAACTGCGCGCTTCTCCGCAACCAGGAACATACAGAGCTGCGATAGCCAACTAGGCAGCGCTGTGTGGTTTTCGCTCTCTTTTATAAGTGCCATGTTGACATCAGAGTGCATCATCGCTGTCATACATCACTGATCCACTTGTCTGGCGCAGCTCCTGCCATCTATCGATCTCCCGCGCTATCTAGCGTTATTTTATATATTTATCATATATATATATATATATATATATTAAATTGCGGTCGGCCTCTGAATTAGACTGACTCCATTACACTAGAGGATTAACGCGTAGGCTCAGCCACGGGGACGTGAGATCTACATGCGCCCGCATTCTTTGCGCAGGTCTGTGCTGCGATGATGGCTGCGTGCGGCTCTGTTGCCTGTCAGCGCGCGATGCGACTCTCCCGTTGTGGCCTTGTGGGAAAAATCAATCTCTCCCGCCGGTAACGATTGCTCTACGTTCGACTGACTGATCACTACTGCTGCATGTCGAGCCGGTGTCAACATGTGTTTGGTGAGATGAGCGAGAGACAGAAAGACGCACGACGGCGGCAGCCCGAGCATGGTAAGGAAGGAGCGAGAGTCGAGAGGAAATGGCAGAAAGCGCAGGAGAAGCCGGAGAGATACAGGAGTGGGAAGGGCGAAGACAGTCGGGAGAGAAGGGGATAAGCATAGATGGATGCCGGAAATAAGGAGCGATAGGGAGGCGCAGGGAGGGGAGGTAGAGAGAGAGAGAGACGAGAGACGAGAGAGAGAGCAGAGAGAGCTACAGAGAGAGAGAGAGATGAGACGAGAGATGAGAGCAGAGAGTACGAAAGAGAGAGAGAGAGAGTGAGAGAAAGAGACGAGCAGAGAGAGAGAGAGAGATAGAGAGAAAGAGGAAGTAGACAAGAGAAAAGAGCAGAGAACCAGACGAGAGAGAGATGAGAGAACGAGAGAGAGAAGAGCGCAAAGACGAAAAGAGAAACTGAGAAGACAGAAACGAGAAGACGAAAGCAGAAGAGAGCAGAGAGAGAGAGAAAGAGAAAGAGAAAGACAGACAGAGAGAGAGAGAGAGAGAGAGAGAGAGAGAGCGAGAGTACAAGAGACATCTCCTGCAGAAGCCGGCCAACTCATCGATTTTTTCCTGCTGCTTTTTTGCAAAAATATTTGTGTCATTCTCTAACCTAGAGCCGCGTGCAGCAGCGTGAGTGCAAGGAAGCCATTCTGGCATCGGTCCCCATATTATGGTGAGCGGAGTGGAGGCTATCAACCCCGGCTATGAACAACACAACAAATTAAACATGATCAATCTCTAGTGGAAAGGTCTTTTCCGGGCAGCCTTCGAAATATCCGTGGAATTGTGCTTAATACGGTTATATTTTTGAAAATGGCAACCGCAAAACCGTCTCACGATTTTTTACATGCAGGTGTGTGTTCGTACCGCTCGCTTAGATATATTTTGCTGTGTATATAACATATGCATTGAATTTTTTAATATAGTAACTTAGCATTTAATGGTACGTGCGTTGTTTAGCACCTTACCTGACAAGTTGGTGGTGACACCAGATAGACGGGAAATATATCTGCGCGCGAAATCAATACGCAGCATTACATACAAATAGGAGGAACTGTCGCTTGCACGACGGCTGTACATGTGTAATTGGATCTTGTTGTGATTATCTGAAAATGTCTAGGTGTCTAGAATCGGAAAACTAACTACTAGGCAAAATGAGCGGCACGTCGTTAGCAGCATTTTAATCCTGGTTGCTGTTACTGACTGGGTGCGTAATAGCACACTCGCGTGGGCAGATCGAGAGCAAAGATACGTGTATTTTCTTTCCAAACGAGATTCGAATCGTCGTTCGGTTATTCGAACACATGCGAATTACTTGATAACCGGTGCATTGTCGTGCCATGTCCAAATGATGGTCACCGTTAATAATAGTACTGGACAACCCATTTTTTTACATTTTATAAACTACGAATATGAAGTCGTGCGTTTGTCTACTTTTTATCGTTAATTTGTTGCATTATACTTCTAAATTTTCCATTCCGTTTGATGTAAGTTATCAAACATTGTCAATAGCGAGCACTTTGTGTCCGTAGAATATGATAATTACTGGGTGTTGTGTAAACACATTTATCATTCCTTCATCATCAGGCAATCAGAGTTTCGGGATATAATTAGTTCAATGCCATTTCTCTTACAAACATACTCCTCATCAAAGTGTTTACCTATTTGGATTAGAGACAGACACATTACTGGTCGCGTAATGTATCGCATAGTAGCTTATGCGTGACATGCGTGACACGTGTATGGTTTTGACTTAGCCGGCGTGCCATATGGCGGTGTAGGTATGGTCGCTTTGCTCAGCAGGTTCTCGCTAGATAACGGGATAATTATAGGACCTGGTGGACCCCTCCGATCCATCATCATCATTGCTAGTGACTCAGCAGCGGTCAAAACTCCCGACCATACCCTGTAATTGTGCTCCGACGTGGATAATAGCAGCTGTGCGAGCAATGTGATGCTGTGCCTGTTGCTGTGTGTGCGACACGCCTGTGTGTGTGTGTGCGCCCGTGTGTGTGTCGTGGTGTGTTGTGTGTGGTGTGTGGTGTGCTGATGTCTCTGTGATGTGTGTGTGTGTGCCTGTGTGTGTGTAGTGTGCGTGTGTGTGTGTGTGAGTGTGTGTGCGTGTGTGCAGGTGCTGTGTGCGTGCTGTTTGGTGTTTTGAGTTGTACGGTTAGTAGGTTGTAGGTTGTAGGTTACATAATATACCACACAAATGATACTACTTGCAGTCTGCAGCCGGATCATCGCCTAATGCGCTGCAACGCCGCCCTGGCGGCTTTCTAACCGATTTCCGCTGCTCCCATTCCATCACCTTCAACGGGTACTATATGAGAGGCACAGCGGAGCAAGTTCGCTGAGTGAGCAGTGGTTTCTGCGATTGACGACCGATTTCAGCTACCATTAGCTTGAGATTTGCTGGAAACTGCTCGTATTAGTTGTTTTGCGACTCGGCACGCTCGTTCTTGCTGTAAAAAACGAATTTGCACTTTCTTCTTTGTTTGTTTTGTGTTGTGAGTGTAGTACATTATGGGCGTGCGATAGACGGCGCAACGAACGCCGGATTATAGGCTAGTAGGACTGTACCGGGTTCGCCACCCTTTACTCCGCATATCGCTACACTCACGTCCTGCTGAGTGTGAACTGTGCAAACCGGCGGTACCAGTCTATATGCACATGGATTGAATAGCTTGGCGTCTTGCGTCCTATGCTTATAACCATGGAGTTTCTTATTGTTCGTCGTTATTTCGTTAAATAATGACGAGCGCAACTGGCATTTTTCCATCGGAAGGTCATTAATTAAAGGCAAAGTCGAATGTTTGTTTTATGGCGACTACACGACTATAAAATAAGTATGTAACAAGCGTACGCAATGCAGATTGTAAATTTGTTTACTACGGCGGTGGTCGGTCTAGACCGTGTTATATGCTCGAATTTAACCGACAGGCTGTTGTGGACCTAACGTCAATCACCTAGTATTCTAACCCTAGCAATACGCAGTTCTTGGAGCTATGTCGAATCTTGATCTTGCAGTGCAGGCCTTGATCTTGCAGTGCAGACGTTGCACAGTATACACTCGATATGTACAGTCTCTTGTCGGGTTCATTCTAGCGAGTACTAGCAATTCATGTGACGTGGAAGTTGTACTTGCACGTAGTTGTAGTGTACGGCACTTTGCTGATATTACTGATCCATAGACTGATATAGCCTAAGGTAAATACATAGTAGTGTACTGGCGACCTAAGTTAAACCCACTATTACAAGTAATTCATATGGCTCGATGCTAATACAGAAATGAATAAACCTGCAATGAGGCTGAAATGTTCAATTTATTTATATATAGGTTAATTTTACTGCCTATAGCTAGCAGTCCCAACATTATAATACGATGTATTGGCGAATTGTACTGCTGTTTCGTGCGCGTTTGTGTAATGTATTGTACGTGTTCTTCGGCTTAGCGTTGTCACTTCGATGCGGTAATCGAGTGGGAGCGAGTCCCAGTCGTATATAGCCATTTTGTCCTTGCAGCCCTTTCCATGACTGGGCAAGGTTCGCGAACGCGGAGAATTTCGGTCAGTCTTTCTGTGATTTCGATCACACAGCTCGGCTTAGCGAGAGAGAAATTATGTTTTTATACAAAGTGAACACTCGTTCGGTCCCCAAATGTCTACCCTCTGTATTTTCCCCACTAAAATTTCGGAATGTTTTGCTCGGCAGCTATGGATTCGTGCGCGGCAATTCAGTCTTCGGCGCACGGATCCATTAGCTGCAGCGCTGCATATGTCGTAGGCCGTTCCCCCGGTGCGCGTTGCCCGCCTTGCGCGGCTCACAACGTAGTGCGCGAAGATCTGCGCGTTAAGCGCTTCGGATTAACATCTCCTTTCGGCAACGCTTCTCTAGTATCCCGTCTCATCTGGATGGTGCTAGAAATTCGTGACGTAATCACTTTAAAGACCCCGGGGCTGTGTCTGTTGACGTATGCAGCTTACTCCAGCTAGGCTAGGCTAGGCGATGTACGGGCGTGTGTTGGCTTACTCGGCTACTTCAAACACCTATAGGGTTTTGATTAAGAACGCGATGAATGGGGTTTAATCGGATATTATCACGGATAATGTACGGATAATGTGCGAAGAATAACTCACTAAGTCGCCTCACTAATGAAGGGCTTATTATTTCACTGTAGTTCATTTTGTACACTGAGTGAAAGATAATCGGAAGAATGCAACTTAATAAACAATTGCTTTCTCAGGCAATTAATGCAATCATGCTGACTACGTGATATACTATCTATTTATCTTATAATTGCGTCTAAATAGACAGACAGGTGGGCGGGCAGACATGCAGACGGATGGCTAGACTCGTATAGTAGATAGCTAAATAGAATGAGAACCCTAACCGATCTACACACCGGGACTGATAGACGACAGACCGACAAAACATACGGACATATGAACAAACGAATAGACAGATACAGACAGTCAGACAGACAGACAGACAGACAGACAGACAGACAGACAGACACACACACAGAGACAGACAGACAGACAGACACACAGGCAGACAGACAGACGGACGGACGGACGGACGGACAGAAATGTAGACAGATCACCCCACCCACAATGCCTGCTATGCTACTTACCGTCGCCCCCCTACAATCACTGTCCCACAGTCCAACTCTTAAACACTCGCCCAGCGTTAGCATTAATGTAAGTGTCATCCGATCATTGCTCTTCATTTGTGGAAGAACCTTGGGAAAATGAACCGCATGATCTTGCTATAAGTGGTCCTCGAGCGTTGCATTTGCAGAGATTGCTTATCGTTCGACTTTCGCCCGGTCATCATCGATTCAGTTGCCTTGCAGATCAGCCGCCGTAATGAGCATGACAAGGAGTGAGATAATAAACGAATACGTTTCTATGATCCACTTCTGATCGCCAGCTAATGTATTCCTTCACGGAGTCGGTCGAGTGGTACTAGATAGAATCCGGGATGGGGTCTTGTCCTCCCCCTCCCCCTCTCTCTCTCTCTCTCTCTCTCTCTCTCTCT
>NW_014577067.1:1027028-1030186 GCF_000485595.1 Priapulus caudatus | reverse complement strand
GTGCGTGCGTGTGTGTGTGTGTGTGTGTGTGTGGTGGTGGGGGAGGGGACTGTGTGTGATGGAGAGAGAGAGAGAGCGAGAGAGTGTGTGTGTGTGTGTGCGCGTGCGTGCGCGTGTGCGTGTGTGTGTATGTGTGTGTGTTTCGCTACTCGAAGGCGGTAACGGCGCCCCCTGTTGATAAACATGCAGAGACATGTGTTCGTACAGCCTGAAGCCTTGCTGATCTCCTCGCTAGACAAGAATGGCTTCTCTCTGCGTGTGACAGCGTAGGGTTAACGGTATCAGGGGATGGCTAACTAACGTCTATCTACAGTTGATGACAGCCTTCACGTCCTAGCTAGCTGTGTGACCGACCGCGCCTATGACTGAAGAGTACCTTAGCGACGTATGGAATTTCACTACCGTACCTCCTGCTGTCGTAGACGGGCATCTTGTTTTTTCACGTCGTTTATCTATTTAGGAAGAGAAGACGTATGGTACCCGTCTATTGTCCGCTCAGATCCGTATTTTGGGTGAGGTAGCGAGAGACTTGGCTTATGCCTCGAGTAGTAAATTTATATAGATTCCGCCCCTTTACGTCGAAAATAGCTGTGCGGATATTTCGCAAAAGGTTGCGAAGTCAACAGATTCGATTTCCTAAATGTCAGATGTTCCATTAGACTGCCTCTGGACGTGCCTGTGTCTGAGATCCTGTACGAGAATCAGCCCCTGCGGTTGAGTCTAAACGACGTACGGTGTCCGTCTAATCTTCCGTGAAGGCGGTGCTGACCATAGGTGCTGACCCCGAGCTAAGTGGCGTCGCCAGAGGGCGTCACGGGTAGCTCGCATATGATGACCCCTCTCGACTACCGCGAATTACAAATTCGTGTCCGAAACGGAATTTGTGGAATTTCGTGCGCGGCGGTCGCGCGTGCAAAAATTAAAGATGTCGAAAGTCCGCAGATTTTATAGAGCGCAGCGCAAGTCAGGATATACGATGAGAATATGTTATATCACAGAGATGCGAACACATCGCACACATATGAGAATATTTAAAACCTTCATTTATATGTTACATCGGGATTATCGACCCGTGACAGCATGAATAGACTACATGTTGAATGTACGCTATGTAGTGTGTATGTCTTCGGTAACAGACAAGTAGCGGGTGTACAGAGTGACCTTATATGACTCTTATATGCTATTAACCTTTGAGAGGTCGAGCTGTAATAAAACAATGCAGAAGCTTATCTGTTCCACCCCTCTCCCCCTCCTTCTTCGTGTCCTCGCAGTAAGGAGACGATAGCGGGTGTTGTAAAACCATATAGCTGGTCATCTGATAGCAGTCATGTCACGTGCGGCCTGCTGAAGGAACCTATGCAGAAGAGGATTAACACGCTTAGGGGGCAAGTGTCATCGCGTACAGCACAGGCACTTGGAGCGTTTCAATAAAATAGAATGCTAAATAAATACGAAATATATTTAAGTGTCAGTGTGCAGCAGCGTGAGCAATGGCGGCCGCCAGCGTTTGTGCACATGAGCATTTAGACGGCATTTACAGGAAATTGTCGGCAATAATAGGTGAAAGAGAGTATAGAAACATTAAGACTTTGGTAGCAAATAGATTTCGTATTTATTTGGCATTATATTTTATTGATACGCTCTAAGTGCCTGTGGCGTACAGCTGCTTCTGCCAGCATCTTAACTACTCACACGCTAATACATGCCATATATAACTGCGTTAGTCTTAGCTCCCCTCCTATTTGTAAGTCTACTTTTGTGCAATATGTCGTCACCGTGTAATTTTGTTTAGATCAACGGGTCATATATTCATTTTCGTCTTAGACTACCATGATTCATTCGGAAATTTAATTGATTCGCGTGGAGAACTATCGATTAGGTTCAACTATATAACATGGAATGTTTCGACCCGGGGGTTTGAGAACCGTTGTTCTTACGCGGGGGAAAACGAGCGTCTTTCTACTACGGAGAATGTGACGTCATTAACGAATCTCTGAATAATTAAGGTCTGATGTGGGCCTCTACGCTAGTGACAGTTTGTATGATGTCGCATGTGCGTTTCGCCACGCAGCCGCGTGCACGTGAGCGGTAGTTATGCGTTATTTATGCGTTATTAGCGCAAATGGCTTGCATGAGTGTGGAAATACAAGAAATAAATAAACTGGCATGGGTCGACCAGGTGTTTGCTCTCAAATGCGCCGCTGGACATGCGTAATATAAGCTGCACGTGGTAGCAATGAAGGCAGAAGCAGGCTTCACAGGACCCCCTTGCGAATTGCTTTAGAATTAGGGGGAACCGTCCAATTTAGACCACATGTGGCGTCTGAAGCCAGAATGTAAACATGTATGCAGCGAGCGAGGGTAGCAGAGAGAGGAGTGAAACGCTGATCACGTCGGCCAGGAGTAAGTAACCGATACGTGAATGTGTTCGCCGTTCGCCGTATACATCGTTGTACATAGTACCAGGGGTTAATAATTAATGACAAATTTGTCATTATTTGTCAAATTTGCCATTATTAACCCTTGATAGTACGTTAGTCGTTGAAGCGAGTTGAGCATTTAGCAAATAAAGGACCACGTCGTTGTTGATATTGAAACTGATATATCATCAAAAGTACATAATAGATCTACATCTAGTACATCTCTATAATAAGAGTACATCTCTACTATGTACTCTTGATATCATATAGCCTGCTATTATATCCCCAGCCTTTGGTAAATAAGTTAATAACCATTTGTCCCAGCATATAGTGATGGTGTCCGTCTTGTTTTGGGGACGGGAACAGGAAGGCCAAATGAGTTAGAGGTGTGACAGGGAGAGGGGGAGAACGGGAATATAAAGAGGGGAAGGACGTAGCGAGTAGGTGGGCAGAGAGTAGGACTAAGGTGTGATAGATGGATGGATATAGTGTGTATACAAGGGGGAAGAGAGCGCGCGAGAGAGCGACAAAGAGAGGGAGAGAAAAAGAAAGAGCGGGCAGAGAGAGAGAGAGAGAGAGAGAGAGAGAGAGAGAGAGAGAGAGAGAGAGAGAGAGAGAGAGAGAGAGTAGTAGAGAGTAGTAGTAGTAGTAGTAGTAGTAGTAGTAGTAGTAGTACGTACGTACGTACGTACGTACGTACGTACGTTACGTTACTACTACTACGTACTACGTACGTAA
>NW_014577067.1:1022076-1026197 GCF_000485595.1 Priapulus caudatus | reverse complement strand
CCCATAGGAGCGTTAGTCGTTGAAGCGAGTTGAGCATTTTAGAAAATAAAGGACCACGTCGTTGTTGATATTGAAACTGATATATCATCAAAAGTACATAATAGATCTACATCTAGTACATCTCTATAATAAGAGTACATCTCTACTATGTACTCTTGATATCTATTTGCCTGCTATTATATCCCCAGCCTTTGGTAAATAAGTCAATAACCATTTGTCCCAGCATAGTGATGGTGTCGTTTTGTTTTGGGGACGGGAACAGGAAGGCCAAATGAGTTAGAGGTGTGACAGGGAGAGAGGGAGAACGGGAATATAAAGAGGGGAAGGACCGTAGCGAGTAGGTGGGCAGAGAGTAGGACTAAGGTGTGATAGATGGATGGATATAGTGTGTTATACAACGGCCGGGGGAAGAGAGCGCGCGAGAGAGCGACAAGAGAGGGAGAGAAAAGAAAGAGCGCGGCAGAGAGAGAGAGAGAGAGAGAGAGGAGAGAGAGAGAGAGAGACTGAGAGAGGAGATGGGTTAATTAGCACGAGCATAGGTGCATGTTTCACCTGCTCCAGTTTCTCTCACAATCACCGTGTCAAGAAATGCGACCGCTGTGGCATCTTGGCTGCTGTTCCAGTACGGTTAACGTTGTTTTAGCACAGTTGTTCCTCAGTGTGTCGAACCGCTGTTTGTGCTGTCACTGTATGCATTAACCTGTCACTTTTATGCTACACACGAAGGCATTTCTATACAGCACACACACGCAGACACGCAGGCAAATACCATGCAGCGCACGCGCACGCACGTACGGCACACACACCCACCACCTACCCACTCACACACACGCACATGCGCTCTCTAAACGCACACATTCGCGCGCACACACGCAGACAGGCAGACAAGCACACACACGCACGCACGCACGCACGACACACACACACACACACACGCACGCACACCAGTAAGTCACTTGTGTTCGAGTTAGTGGGCCGTCGTCTGAGACACGGCTAATCATGAGTCTCCAAATCATGAGGTCACCTGCACGTCAACATCGCAATCACTGCAGAGCGGACTGCCTCTCTAACCTGTTTCGCGCTGGTTAACTTTGGCCCGCTGACTGTCTCTAATATTGTGAGTAAAGGAAGGTTCAAGTTAAGTCGGTCTAATCCGGGCTTGTTAGAGGGAAACAATGGTGTCAGCAATTGCTCACAAACGAGAGAGGAATGCCTTAATCCTTAGCTGCGATGAGGCGGCTCTGTATCATGGTGTACATCCCCCTGTTACAAACCACCCCTCCCCGCATACACTGCGGATAGGCATATGGGGAGTTCACCTTTATTGCCCATGCGCGATGTATAGGAGTGGAGAAGTTTGTCACTGGGGGGGGGGGCAACATGCTACACCGGCACGGCGCGGTATTGACTGTAATACCTTCATTTTCGGGTACTTACTCCCTCCAACCTGCAGGAAGTCATATTTGGCTATGGCACTGGCAGCAGTAACCCAGTTCGAAACTTGTTCGAATAGAGCAGGCATTGTTGGAAGTGCCGGGTTAGGCGTGGAAGGCAGTTTTGAAGACTGTATTTAGAAGAGAAAAAAGCGCCCAACTGGGGCGTTCCACGAACCTGCGTGTACCTGGCAATGTTCCAATCGCACATTGTTTTCCGAAAATCGCCGCGTTGTCCCCGCGCTCATCTCGCGACGCAAAAAGTTCGCTTGCATTTGCAGTGCACCGCTGTAGAACTATAGCCTGTGGCACACGCCTGTGGCGGCGCGAATGGCTATAGTTCTAGAGCTAGTTAGCCCCCTGACGGGCTAAATACCTCAGCTCCCTGTCTGTTTCATAAGCTGGTTTTTAATCTCTTTATTTCTGTTGCAAATATGTGATCTGTTAATTTATTTGAGAGAGGGTCATTTTAAAACACGCTTGCGGATTTTTTTTTTTCACCGGCGGGTTTCTTTTTCGTGGCTGTCACTTGTGCAGAGCCAAACTGCATGCAATGCCCCTTCGCTCACTCAGGATAATAATAGTAGAATTGAGCCAGAGCGAGAGCGCCATCTGTCGTGGAGTTTGGTGCAGAGAAGCACTAGTTGCGCCCCCTGGTGGTATGGGGAGTGAATAAAAAGACCTATTTGTATTTATTCACTCCTGCTGGCCTATCACGGTGAGTCTACGGAGAGAGCTTTAACATGTACTCTTCATGCTGTAACAACCTATTCTTAGCCTCATATCTACAAAAGGGAAGAATACTTGCAGAGGATTCATAACTCCAAGAGTCCATAATAGAAAACATTTTCTATTATGGACTTGATAACTCCTATACACACTTGGGCAAAGGGGGAATTGTCAACCCGTTAACTTATCAACGTGTGGAATTGATGGCACTTGTGTAGGAAACTGGTGTGGTCTGAAATGAATCGCTTGAACATTGCAGCTTTCTGTAAAGACCATAATAAATAGAATTCTGCCAGTAATTGGAAGTCTATAATAAATATTGGAGATTTTAAGTGAACCCACTAATATGCTTTTTATAATAACAGCTGAGGCATTTATATACCGTTACTACGCCGGTGGTGTAAAATCTCGTTTTAAGGACCAATCATGTTCTCCTAGGCACGCTTTGCCTTTTAGCAAAAACACGACAAAAACCTTGAGCGCTTGTCGAAGGCCAGTGTAAACGCAGATCCATCCCTGCCAACAGTATCCACAAACTTGTGAATGCGCAGTTGCATCGAGCCAATGTTGCTGCGTTTCTGTCCGAGTTTTGCGTTATTCATCCTACTAGGCATCACCTGTATGTACGTTGGCTGCATGCATGTTCAAGGATGAACACGTCTGTGGTATCTACAAATGTCTGCGGGCCACACAAGTGGAATACTTTTACAGGTTGTCATAAAAACGCATTTCGTGTCCCGTAAAGCATTTTTATGACGTAGCCAATTACCGCGTCACCTCAAATTCTATTAATAGCTTAGTGTGGGAAGATAATTACTGACCACGACAATTGTATACGTGGTATTACATTGACGGCCCATTTTCGTAATGCCCCCATCGCGTGTGTAAGCCGTGTGTATTGCCACAGATGTGTGCGGCCGTCAGCATTCCATTGTGTTGTTAATTACTACGGGATTCGTGACGTTCTTTGTACAATAAACAATCCATGGGACTACAACGAGTGACGTGTTTTTGGTTTATTGCACTGTTGCGCTGGAATGCCAGTTCCGAAATTGGAATTTGGTAATAAAAAGTAATTAAAAAGTAATAACAGACATCCCAACAAAGTTCTGCCTTATTTGTCTATGCTAGTGCGAATTCGTCACGAGCTTTCTTGAGAGTGTGGTGTGTTATAATACTTTTCCAAACATTAGATAAGGTTGTGTGTGTGTACACGCTGCTTATTCATTGCTCATGCAATATTCATGGGCGTATTATATTTGTCGACCATGGCCTGTTCTTGGTAATCACTACGTTAGTATGAAGCGTGATGGGAATAGTCAGGCCATCCCCGGATGAGTCACGAGTTACTTCATCCCCGTCATACCTGTGAATAGCCATCATAATTGCTGTCATCGACCGCATTGTCATCATCGTTGTCATCAGTGCCATCATCGTCGTCATCAGAGCCATCATCATCATCCACAGCGTCATCATCATCATCGTCATCATCACATCATTATCATCAGCAGCAGCAGCAGCACTACTACCAGCATTAACATCACAAGCAGCAGCATCGTCACCATCATCTCTGTCAACATTGTTGCCACACCTTGCGCTGCCACGTTAGCGAGACACTAACACTAACGATGTGCTCCCTCTTGTCATCTGCAGGTGAGTCTGGACTCGGCAAGTCTACTCTCATCAACTCCCTCTTCATGACAGAGCTATACAACGCAGAACATCCGGGCGCATCTCTACGCATCAAGAAGACAGTGCAGGTGCGTGTTCTGTGACAGGAACATGTGTAGTTCTACCCATGTAGCCCTTACTACCATGTAGTTCTGTGTCCCCGTAGACCATCCAGACTAGTAGGAAATGTAAGATTTGAGATTTGTCATCAGCAATGTAAGTTTAGTATTCGCGTAGCAAACGATAGATCATATATCAGCTACAACATTGCAAAAACCAAATTGTTGA
>NW_014577067.1:986993-1022051 GCF_000485595.1 Priapulus caudatus | reverse complement strand
TCTACCCGTGTAGCCCTTCACTCCGTGACAGGAACATGTGTAGTTCTACCCGTGTAGCCCTTCACTCCGTGACAGTAACATGTGTAGTTCTACCCATGTAGCCCTTCACTCCGTGACAGGAACATGTGTAGTTCTACCCATGTAGCCCTTCACTCCGTGACAGGAACATGTGTAGCTTCACTCCGTGACAGGAACATGTGTAGTTCTACCCATGTAGCCCTTCACTCCGTGACAGGAACATGTGTAGTTCTACCCATGTAGCCCTTCACTCTGTGACAGGAACATGTGTAGCTTCAATCCGTGACAGTAACGTGTGTAGTTCTACCCATGTAGCCCTTCACTCCGTGACAGGAACATGTGTAGCTTCACTCCGTGACAGTAACGTGTGTAGTTCTACCCATGTAGCCCCAACTACCATGTAGTTCTGTGTCCCCGTAGACCATCCAGACTAGTAGGAAATGTAAGATTTGAGATTTGTCATCAGCAATGTAAGTTTAGTATTCGCGTAGCAAACGATAGATCATATATCAGCTACAACATTGCAAAAACCAAATTGTTGATAGATCTGTTGCAGGCATTCAAACAGAGGTGGTCATATGTAGAGTGAAATTCAGCATTCAACCTAAAAAGCGGTTAAACATTGCAGTTGCTTGTATTGCCGCCCATCATTTATCCTGCATAAAAACCAAGTTGACTTACTCGGTTTCCCCGCACCTTTTAGCGCTAGTGAAATTCATATACATCATATCCTGTTGGTTATATTTACATTGTATAGTCAATGCGAATTTACTTAACTTAGTACAAACAGTGGAGGAGACAAAGCATATTTAACTACCCTTGAGTAGCTAATCCTAAAAATAGCAGAGTACAATGATAGAAGCAGCATTCACAAGTTTCTTGTAGCACCCATATTTTTAGGCTCGGGTTTTTAACTATTTTTTGTCTCGAGTTTGACTACCGATATGAATTCTAACTGTATTATTAAGCTACCACCGCTTTAGAATAGATTGGTATAACTTGCCTGGCTAAAATCTAATGATTTGTTTTATAATCATGTTGAAAGAGGCATTTTCGTTTGCTGTGCAGAAAACTCGATACCAAATTTCCCCCTTTTTTGTACTGGTACTGTAACGAAAATGGATAACATTTCACGAGTTTACCAGAATTTTAACAGGCTCGAAGAGCGTGAGTGTTTATTATATGCAATGATTTTTGCTCTGTTGTAAATCACGGTCCAGCAAGTGTAGCAGAATTTTCACAAGCTCGAATAGCGTGAGCGTTTATGATCTGTGATGCTTTTCGCTCTATTTTAAATCACGGTCCAGCGAGTGTCACAGAATTTTAACAGGCTTACATAGCATGAGCGTTTATGATGTGTGACGCTTTTCGCTCTATTTTAAATGAAGGTCCGGTGAGTTTAACATAATTTTAACAGTCCCAATGAGCTTGAGCGTTTATTGTATGCGTCGTTTTTTGCTCCATTTTAAATCACGCTAGTTGCATCTGTATCCCGCAGGTGGAGTCGACCAATGTGATACTGAAGGAGAGTGGAGTGCAGCTGCAGCTGCAAGTCGTTGACACGCCTGGCTTCGGTGATGCCGTCGACAACAGCAATTGGTGAGTAAACCCCCCTGAAATGAACCCCCCACCCCACACACACACACACACACAGCAGCCCACCTACCTAGAAGCCTGGGATGTCGGAGATGGAATGAGAGATGACATTTATTTAAATAAATATAGTTATAATGTATGTGTTAGAAAATAAATTAAATTTTTGTCTAAATTGGCAGCGAGTTCTGGAAAAGAGTGAAGCGTAAAGGAAAACTCGGGGGGGAAAACCATCTGTTCTAGTCATAATCGAAGAACAGTGGAATATAACCACTCGACCACTTGTGCCGGTCAATTGCCCACATTTGTGGCAACATGGCCCTCACACACACCCCCCTCCCCTCCTACCCATCCACCCCCCTACCCATCCACTCCCCACCACCACCAAAATAAGTTGGCTGCACCCCGAATTTATATAGATAGAAATATCTTTATATTTTTACTTGCCTCAAAATATAGATATCTCTCTAATGAAATCGAGTAATGTAAGAGATATCTCTGTATAAAGTGACTTGGTACGCTACTAGAGTCTCACTAGTTACACCTGCAAACTGAAGCCTTGAAGCGTGAACCTGTAAACTAACCTCTCTCATGTGCGCCTCGCAGCTGGCAGACGATCATCGACTACATCGAGCAGAGATACGAGGAGTACCTGAACGGCGAGTCACGCGTTAACCGCAAGACGATGCCAGACGCACGTGTCCACTGCTGCCTCTACTTCATCAGTCCCAACGGACACGGGCAAGTCTGCGCTGAGAAATTCCCCACTCCCACCTCTCACGACCCTGGTGGTTTCGAGAAGCAGTTTAATATGGTTGCCCCTCTAAACTGCATACATGTGCTGCCATCTATACAATGTCAGATATTTATCAGACTTAGTCCAGGTCCATTCACAGTGACCAGCTATAAAGTTACATATCTACTGGACAGCTAATTCTGTTGGGCAGCTAGTGAATTGATAGGAGATCAATCTACAAATAGCGAGGGTGGTGGTAACCGACGTGTGACGTTGTGCGGCAGGTTGAAACCTCTGGACATCGAATTCATGAAGAAGCTGCACGACAAGGTGAACATCATTCCAGTCATCGCGAAAGCTGACACGATGACGCCAGAGGAGTGCACCAGCTTTAAGAAGACAGTAAGTAGTGTGCCACGTAATAACAACAGCAACATGCGTGAGCTTAGGTAATGCAAATAATAACATTGAAGCCTAATGAGAGTGCTAGGGCGATAGCTTCTAGTGAATATGTGTACACATCATGCGAGGAACTTGCCGTAGAATAGGTGAGCTGGGAATAGTAGTCGCATAATCTGTGTATGAAGTGTGATATCAAGGATACATAAAATTATGCTGAACATAGTTTATATACTCGTGCTGATATGGTTTATACTATAAGATTGTTCATAACTTAGATCTTAGAGTATTCAGTGAAAGATTACTAACTAACATTTAAAAAAAAAAGATTAATTCTCTGTAATCTAATTGATTTAATTTACCATGTTTATCTGGTAAGGTGGAAACCCCAATGAATTGAGTATTTTTTAAATGATTTGGATATGATATATTGGGGCGTCCTGAAGGATGACCTAGTTGAGTAATTGGATATGAGATATAAGGAGTGTATTTCATTCAATTCTTGAATTTTGACTATTTCAGATCTTAAATGAGATTGCTCAACACAAAATTAAAATCTACGACTTCCCAGACATAGAGGATGAAGAGGAGAACAAGACCAACAAATCGCTCAAGGTGATCAGTCTCTACTGTGTAATAAGGAATACAATTGTCTTCCTAACCACTGTTTTCAGTATTCAGGGAAACTGTAATATATGCTCTAGGTTTTCCAACACTAGCACTCAGTTTTAAGTATCCAATGTTTAAAAATGGCCAAAAGTCATAAATATTTATTTTCAAGTAAAATTTTACGTTACTTGAAATATAATATGGTGCCATTAGGGAATAACTGTTGGTGTATATGAGTTCGTTCCTTACATATGTAAGAGAGTCAAGAGTGCATTATAAAACTGCCGTCATTGTTTACCAAGTTTAGTCTTGCTAACCCACAGTTATTCCAACCACAGACGATTTCCCAAACATAACCCAGTGCATGAATCACTCTATTGTGAGATGAAATTATTATCGATGTTACACATTTTGTCAGAAACCATCTCAGTCTGTTGGCAATTTCACCACATGCAATTGCAAATGACGTTTAGAAAATCTTCCCGTTTTGATGGTTTGTGAATCTTGTAACTCAAGCCATTTTGGCCAACAGAAATTCCTCCTCAAATGGATTTGTCGAGCAATTGTGCACTATTGAAGTCATTTATCTTGCATGAGGGATCGGTTTTACTTTGAGCCTGTTGTTACTTTCCAGAATTGGTTGTGAATGGCAGATCAGCAATAAAACGTGTGATTTTTATCTCTCATTTTCTCTCTCTACAGGAGCGAGTGCCATTTGCCGTCGTTGGCAGCAATACAGTAATAGAGGTCTCTGGCAAGAAGGTGCGGGGTCGACGGTATCCGTGGGGAATTGTCGAAGGTATGCTGATGATAATCTATTCCTTGCTTTTAGCTCCTAGTTTTGCAGCCTGTGTCGGCCGGCAGCAGGCTAGTTGTCTGTTTTACCTACTGCAATCCAGTGACAATCCAAGCAACTTTTCAGCTTGGCCATGGCAACAATATCAGATGTCATAACTGCTGCTAACAGGATAATATACTTGTACTCATAAAAAAAATTTAAAATAAAATAAAATAAAATGAATTTTAAAATAAGGTATCGCGTTCATCCTCGACGCATATTTCGTCGTAATCGACGGTCGTCCACCGTTCCCGTCTCAGCCGTGTTACGCCGTCCATTTTAACCTCCCTCCCCTCTCTTCCTTCCTCCCTCTGCAGTTGAGAACATGGAGCACTGTGATTTCATTCCTCTGCGAAACATGCTCGTGCGTACGCACATGATGGACCTCAAGGACGTCACCAACAATGTCCACTACGAGAACTTCCGCTGCCGAAAGCTCGTCGGCATCACGTCCGACGGAAAGTCGGGCAAGATTCCCAACAAGTGAGTGCTGGTCGCGGCGCGCGCTCGACGTGGTAAATGAGCCGGGGGAGAATCTGTCCGTGCTTTCACATCTTGGTGGGACTAGCGTGTACACCTAGTGCTGGTCTAGGCCTCTCTCTCTCTCTCTCTGATATGTCACGGTATACATTGGGTTTAACGAGGAATGCAAAATCACCATCTCAAAAGTTATGGGAGAAACTGATTTTGATTTAGTTAAAAAAATTATGAATTGATTGAGCATTTCTGTTGTTGTTTAATTTAAACGCGAGTGTCATTGAATTAAGGTCAAGAGGGGGCATTGATCCTTGTGTGACCTGAAGGTTTGGATCGTCTGTATGGAATGCAGATCCACTACAATACTGATATATGACTACACCGTGTATATTCGACTAGCTACTTATGTAATGCCATGAACGTATAAAGTTAGTAAGATCGGTTTTTCATAGTGATGTTGATACCTATATTGTTTCCTAATCGGGCGTATTTGCATTGCAGAAGTCCGATGATGCAGATCGCTGAAGAGAAGAAGGACCGGCTAGACAAGATGAAGAAGACCGAGCAACAGATGGAGCAAGTGTTTGAAATGAAGGTCAAGGAAAAGATGCTGCAGCTGAGGGATTCAGAGGCAGACGTACGTGATGTATAGTCGCTCAAAGTTAGGAATGTTTCTTTTATCTAATATCTGACCTTGGGCTATGTTTCAGACCGTGGGTGGTGTGTGGTGAGGGGCTTATTGAGCGCAGATGAAGTTGTTGAAGAGTAATCAGTCATTAGACTGATCCAGAGTAAAAAGCGAGATTATTTTTTCCATGTGCTTACAATCACTGACAGTGTTGCTGCTGCTTGGCCTTCCCACTCGGCCTCAGGCTCACCTCCACAAATGCAGTGCTGGCGGCCAGCATAGACTTTAACGAGTGTCTCTGAGCAGTCACCAGTTTGTGACGCGAAGCTTTGCTCGCTTGCAGTTGCAGAAGCGACACGAGCAGATGAAGAAGTCGCTGGAGCAGCAGGAGAAGGAGCTGGAGGAGAAGAGAAGGCAGTTCGAAAACGAGAAGTCGATATTCGAGTCGACGCAGATCGACAGCCGCACCAAGTCCCTGGAGGCTGGCTCCAAGGAGTAAGTAATCGTCTGTGGCTCGCTCGAACGACGATGGGGTCGAATCTGCGTCTCTTTGCCCTATCTCCTACGACAGCAGTCTCTTTACACACGCTTTACTAATACGGACGACTCGTGCACGTCTCAGCATCAATGCGTTTATTCTCAGCCGTGTTTGACTGGTGCTCTTTAAGCCTGGGATGCACCATGCGAATTTATTCGCACGTCCGTAGCGATCATATCCGCAGCGAAAATATTCACACTCGCATGCGATAATTGAGCAGACACACCATGCGAATTTATTCGCACGTCCGCAGCGTACACACTACACGCGATCTACTGGCGCCACACGGCTCCACCATGGCTCCAACAGTCATGTGGTCACGTGATTAGCATACTGATCAATGATTCGCTGCATTATAACAATCGGCCATTATTCGCACTAGACTGGTACCCATCCCTTCTCACAAGCTCGATATAGGCCTATATCGAGCTTGTGAGAAGGGACGGGTACCAGTCTATATTCGCACGTCCGCAGCGAAAATATCAAACATGTTTGATCGCTGCGAATTTCGGTGCGGATGAAATTTGCAGCGAAATTTGCCCGCGCTTGACCGGACACACCATGCGAGTTTCACTGCGATTTTGCAATCGCTACGGACGTGCGAATAAATTTGCATGGTGTGTCTCCCGCTTTAGATGGGGCTTCATGTGGTGCCTTTAGAAGTTCTACCACACTTCAACTGCTACTATCAGACGCTAGCGGTTGTAAATAATGGGTGGATGGGGGTTTTTGTGGTTAGTTTGCGAGATCCGTGGAAGAACCATAAATCATTACCACGAAGTTCGAATCAGATCATCCCAATCCTTTCATTGGTCTCTGAAGCGTGTAGAGCAGCAGTATGACTTCTTCGTTGGGAAATTGCTAACCTCGGGGGGTGTGCCGATCGAGCCGGCAACAATTCATCGGCGTTTTGTACGATTTTGTAGGGATGGTAGGAGGTTGAAAGGTCGCAAACGTTTGGAAAGGTATGGCAGTCGTGCTGCGTAGCCCGCTCGTCCGTTGCTCTGTGTTCTCTGACTGCGCCTGCCAAATTATATCATTGCGCTAACTATGAATATCTTCAAAAATGCGGCCCAAACTTGATTTCGGGGGAAAATTCAGAATTTCGTTCTGATCTAATACATAGAAACGAATTTAACTTGGTTTCTCTTTGGAAAATACAGCAACTTTTTTCACATGAACATGGGGCGTTTACACGAATTCTCAGGATACAAAGATCGCCGGAAGTAGTATTGAGAAGATTATACGAGGGCTATTACTGTACAAACAGAAATTGCGTTGATGAAGGCATTTAAGATCTATGAACAAACATCAGGCACAGTCTATGTGCTTGGATGGTGGTTGGGCGTGTGTGTGTCTTCTTTTTTAGATAAACTTACGTGCGTAGCTTGATTCGGGATGATCATATATCATCTCACAAAGAACATTATGTCGCCTATTGTCCGCTAAGGTGCAATGATTCTTCGTGTATTTTATGCAGTGTGTCTGTGTTCGTCATTTTTTAATATGTGTTTTTCTCTAAGTTGTGCCACGTATTTTAGTGTGGGTTTTCAATGTACCGCAAGCTGTGATTGTAATTAATATTTCCCCACTTTTGTCCGTGTACAGGAATGCCCGCAATGGCAAATATTCGACTTGGGGTGGTCACTCTGGTCCTGGTCGGTAGGTGTCACCACTTGGAAGAAATCTGCTGCTAGGGCTCGTGAAAGGGGTTTTCTGTTTTTCGAGCATCACACGCAGCACGCGCATGATGTATCAAATTCTGCCAGCCCTCACGCAGTTGTTCTTACTATGGACTACCAGGCAAAGAGCATGGAGTGAAGCACTGGCATTCCTTCATTAGAAGCCCCTTTCACACCTGATTTCTACTCTGATCTATCGCTTCGCTGTTTGTCAACATTCGTCTCATTTCTGTTTTCTGTGATTTGTTATAGGCTGGTGGCCACACGGTGGTGTTCGATTCAAAATATGCGTATTTCTCTTTACAGGGCGATTTAACTGTAACCGTTGTGACAACGTATTTTTTGCATTAATAATATTATCTTATTAACTTCATTTATTCATTTTCGTAATTTATTTGAAAATTGAATTCATTTAAACGCATTCAGTTACATTTAATCCACTGATATTTTTTACTTGGTTTTCGTTTTTATTTTTTCATGGTTTTTATAAGATGTATCAATTTTTTCTCATTTTCTTCTTTGTGTTGTTCTTGATTTTTTGCCTGTACTATTCCTCAATCACTAACAATCGAACTTCATTGATATATTACTTCACTTTTCTAGACTGCAACCGACTGGATTCCTCAGCCTGGACCCAGTTCCACAGTTGTGGATTAACTCTTAACTCTGTGTTAAATTCCTTAACTCTGAGTTAAAAGTTAATCCACGTCTGTGAAACCGGGTCCTGAAGATTAGCAGATCTACTGTTTTACTGACTGATGTGTGCAGATATTTTCAGACTATATTTCAAGAGCTATTCTTCAATTCATTGCATCGATCCTTGACAATCTGCATGATGCTATGCATGATGCTACTAATACTCGTCTTGTTAATTGTAGGGTGATATCTAGACAGATTATACTTTGACTACATTAACGGGAAGTTATAAATGAGTGCAGCTAGTTGTGAGACATAGGATATTCAAGTACAACTTGCAGCAGGGGTTAGGGAATGAGGGGTAATAGAGACATGAGAGGAGAGGTCACACTTAACAGTTGAGTTCGGTGCATCTAGTAAATCTTTCTGCATTCGAGACATTACATTGGGGAGAACAGAGTGGTGACATAGCCTAGGAGAGAGTCACAGTAGCCGAGGGTTGTAACAGGCAGGGAATGTAAATGTATAATATATTAAAAAATAGTAATTGCAGAAACATGGATCTAGTTATCTGGGAATGTCGCGTGTCTAGCTGTAGCTGTAGTCATTGTTAATAATTGACTCACGTTACATAATATTATTAGGCACCCGAGAGAATATCTGAGATTGAAATATAATCCCTAGTAAATAGATATATAGTACGGGTATAGGAGTAAAGTAGTTGGGAATAGAGAAAGGTGTAGCTGCATGTTGTATTTGTCTACAAGCTGTCTGCGTGTGCTGTATTGTGTCTACAGTCAATCGTTGATGTCTCAGCAGCTAAGTATGTCTCTCCCACGCCGCACCCCGACCGTGTAATGCTGCATGGCTTCTTGTTTCGTTTCAGAAGCCTCGAGGGCAAGAAAAAGGATAAGAAGAAGGGCTTCTTTTAACTCTTCCATCGCCCCGGTGACGATGTGCTAGCGACTGCGCTTTTCGCGTCTATGTATATCAGACAAGCAGGTCACCCGTGCTTGTTTACTGTTTACCTGTAATGGAGTATGTGTGTGCGTCAGTGTGCGTACGTGCGTGCGTACGTGCGTGTGTGTGATTGTGTGCACACGTGCATGCGTGTGTGCGAATATGTGCGTAAATGTGGTGAGGCAGAGATACTCATGTGCTAGAGTGGGTGAGTACGGGCAATAGTTGAAGTCATATCATTTTATAATCTGCTTGTTGAGGGAGCATTCCGTGGTGGGGTGGGGGAAAGGGGTCTAGATATAGGGGAACACAAAGCACGCATTCCATTGCAGGTTGGCCGTATGCAAGTGTTGGTGTACCTGCGTTTCTGCCTGCGCATTAGTATACTGCAAAAGCATGGCTATCATTTTTGCCGACGTTCGTATGATTTGTTTTCGTTTATGGCTGAGTGGCAAGTTTTGAGTTTCAGCATGGATCAAGTCGATGATAGATCACATTCTGTTATTTGCTCAGCGTATAGTGCGCGTTTGTGTATCTTCCAGCCATTCCGTGTATGCTATTTTTTGATTTCGGTCCTCACATTGTCGTATCCATTTCGCTTCTTTGTAGGAAGGTGTCGATTTTTGGAACGATGAAGAAACTGAAACAGTAAGGCCAGCCAGGCAGCAGATATGCCTCTCTAGCTGCCAGGTAACACTTGGCGCTGTCATACAGGCTCTTACTCTACTGCGGTGACCTAACCAACGAACCACACTGTTAAGTACTGCCAACGTAGTTTCTGCTCTTTGTGTATATATACTTTTTCCTAATACGTTCTCGCCGATGACAGGGCGCGTGGGTTCAGTGATCGAAACTACCCATATGCTGCACCCGTCATCGCATAAACCCTGCTTCTCTCGTTTTCGGTAAATAGTCGTAACGATAGTGTAGTGGCGAGTGAGGTTTGTGGGGTAGGTCACCTAAGGAGAGCATTTGTAGAGTGGAAGTTGCATGACATATTGAGCTGAGAGCTGGAAGTTTGAATTAATCGGAAGATAGAGAAATAGCGAGAGAGCATGCTTCCTTCTTTCTCTGCCCCATGCAGAATGAATGCCGGTTATATAAGAGCCACACCGAGCAGACAGTAGAACTTCAGACCAGCAGTAATGCTGGCGTCTGTCGGCTGTGGATTGTACATAGTGGTGATGGCTTCCATTCTTTGCTCTGGTTGTTCCAAAGAACCATTCATTGTTATTTCGTTTTTAACAGATACACCCTACCCTGCTGGCTTTTTAAACAAAAATTTGTGTACGTTCGTGATATCGAGTCTTGTAATCGAATTCTTTGGAACAACCAGCGTACTTCACTTGGGCTCAGTATTTAGATGTAGACCACAATTGCACCGAGCTCTCACTCTCTGCTGTAAATATAGGCTGGTTAACAAACTAACAGATGTATCGTGGCGCCATCTAGCTTACTTGCGTGAGAACACATTCTAAAATCGTCTACGTATGATTGTCTCATCGGCCCCTCTACTCACATCTGTTGGTCCTCAGCATTGTATGTACGAACGCACGTGTCCAGCACGGAACCGCCACATTTTGACGTCTACGTAGCGTAGAACGTCAACTTTAGAGAGTTTTAACAGCTGCATGTGACTGACTTTGATTGATACGCACGCTGCTCAGAGATGTGCTGTGGTTTTAGTTTCCGTGCTTCAAAGCGCGGCGTGGTTGCGGGAGTGAATGTGACAGATTTACGTGCTGGACGCGTGCGTTACTCGCAGTGATGGGTGCATTAATTAGCGTGGAATTCGGAAATTGGCGAGAAAACTGAATGGAATTTGATCGGTGCTTTTGCATTTATACTTGATTACAAGCGAGCAGACGTCGGCGCTTAGTTATAGACGCGCGTTACTGCTTTCTTTCATGAACGTCGCTGTACGTGTTTTCGACCAAGAGTCTAGTTGATGCGTTCTTAACATAAGTTAATTTGTTGTCATGTTTCCTTCTCGTCAGTGTGTATAATCAATTTTTGGCAATATGTATGGTATGATCAGTGTTTTTTTGCTATTTAAGTGAACGTTTTTTTGTATTTATTTCCCATTGACGGTAATTGTAGGCAGACGTGAGTTCACTGATTATAAGATGTAGTTAGCAGTATTAATCACAACCAACATTGCACTGCATGCCAATTCATTGATGTTCCTGTCGCGTGCCGCGGGAATGTAGGTAGTGTCCCTCACAGCATGTTCCTGTGTGTGCACGGCCCCTTCCCCACTAGTTTTAAGCAAATTGCTTTGCGAATCGGTTTCATCTAATCGGTCTGCTTCGCTGGAGTGTTCGGCTTTTCTCATTCATTTACTTCTCCCGTGAATTTTCGCCCACAAGCAGTCCCGCTATGACGCGTTCGAGCAATCGGTTGTTGTGCGGGCGTGGGCGGAAGCTATGAGCTTGTTATCACTGCCTGTTGCCGTGATACGTTGTTCGCTATGGACACGCCACCTGCTGGCCAAACACAAGCCAATTCCGGGAGAGACACATATCCTCTAGTGCCAACGCTGTGCCGGTCGCCGAAAGAGAACACCGCAGGACGCAAGCATTCGATTCGCCGATGATTTGGCGTGAGGAGGGTGCGCATTCTGCTCTTCTTCCCTCGCGCGTGTTTCAACGATTCATTTCTTCAGATGTACGTGTGATTATCCATTCCTAGTGCTTATCAACGCTAGGCTGTAGTAGTTGTAGGAGTAGTGATAGTAGTAGGAGGATAAGAGTGCAATACGATTTGCTCTTTTTTAAACACCCCGGAGATGCCGCTGTTTTCTATGTACTGTACATTGCTGCGTCGTTGCATACGGCTGCCTGCAAAGATGCACACGGCCGGCGCTTGCACGCCCCGTGAAACTTCAATTAGCTTCGAATTTGGGATGAGGAGCGGATGCTGCGTGGATGTAAGACTAATGTTCTCCACGAGCGTGTATACCAGCGCTATCTCTCTCAGAATTCCGGGTGCCCCGATGAGACACGCATTAGAGTCATTGCGGTGCTTTTGTGTAACCATTCACCTGACAGAGCATGCCTGCTGTGTACACGCGCATTGGTTTCACTGCACGGGTTTCTGAGTTGACGTATCTGTCTGGGGTCCATCGACAGTTTAGCCAATTAGCGTTGCGATGGTGGCGTTCTAAAAAATCTCCAAGCGCCTGTGGTTATCTCGCCCAGACACCTAGGTCAATTCTGATATATAAAGATGGCGTTATGTAACCGTGCGTGTCAGTTTACGGAATGGTTTTCAATCCAGTAAAGCCATTTGTGTTTCACTTGGTGTTCTATATTCGTGAGAATGAAATGCGCAATTGCGTCCTCCGGATAAGATGTAATGTGTCCGGGCTTTCGAGCCCTATCGTTATATTATATATGCATTCGTTCTGGAAATTCCTTTATCCATTGAATATGTGTGAAAGATTTCGTCTGTCGATCATCGTCGTCTTGTAAATTCTAGTTCGAATGCTCGCCGTCACGACAAGTTTTTAGATTATTGTTTATATGTAGACTCGATATGTTTGACATGTGTAAAATAGCAGATGTTGTGCGTGTGTCTTCTTTATGCGGTTCTTTCTTCCTTTTACTCGTCATGTATGCTGTTGTTGACAAACTAGTTCCTATTACGCTAACATCTATTGCGTCCGTACGCGAAATATCCGACGGCAGTTTTCTGGAAATCCCATTTCGTGTGATGACGGAGAGTGCTGCCGTGACACTTAACAGACAGCGTAATGCCTAATTAAGCATGGCGTTGCTAATTGTCATTCCAGTCGCGCGCGATTCTGAGCTCTTTTGTTGCGTCGTCATCAGAACGAGAGAATGTCATCTTTGCGGAACAGACTTGAATCGCCGTGCTTAAATTGTTGTTATCGGTTTAGTGTTTGCATTACTACTTACGAGGCGAACATTGAGGGGCCATCAGTGCCAGGGTCAGGAAGAGTTCAAATTAAATGCATTAAAATAAATACGGAATCTGTAACCGTTGATAATAAAAGCCGAGTTCTATCTTAAATGCTTTCTGTATGCATTAAGTATAATAACAGTAATGTTAATAAACTGTTTGTAAGATACCAATGTGTTTGCTTTTATTTTACTGTGTTTACTTTCCGAAAATATAGTATTAATTTAATTAGAAAGAGTTAACATGTTCTCTGTTTTACTTGCTAAAGCTTGTTAAACCTGATTGGTTTTTTAACGCCTGTTTTCGTGGTAACTCGAATGCTAGCCACACACAAAATGCAATAAAAACACCTACAATTAAGATATTTAATTTCTTCAATTTCTTCGTTCTATGTTGAAGATGCACAACTATGGAGACTATGGGGAAGTTATGAACGCCGGACTATTTTACAGAGATCTCTGCCTTTTGTTATGTTCCCCTCAATCGCTGACCTCCTCCACCTCTCCTACATTTTTCATCACACAACTATCATCCACCCCTTCCTTCACTCTTCACCTTTTCTGCGCCACTCCCCCTGCCCTCCTCTCCTCCTGTCCCCATTCTCCTCCTCTTCCTCCCCCACCTCAATTTCTTTCTTCACGTGACTACTTCGCGATTAATATGCTCATTCATTATATTTAATTTTCTTTCTTTATTTTTCTATTAATCAAATTGATTTATTAATATAAAATAGGCCTAATTCAAGAAAATTTCTCGTAGCAGATACTGGGCATGCTCATGCTGTAACATTACATACAATTACATGTACATTACATGTAATTATTACATACAAACTACGTCCCTACAATACACACCTGACTATCTGCTATCGTGTCAGCGCAGGGAACGTCATTGTTAAATCATGGGCTTACAATATATAGCTGTACAATATAGATTTAACACGAGTACAATATGGGTTAATATAGGATAACCAATATGATTCTATTACCGCGTTCACACGGTCATTGTTTGACTCGAGCCAAATGGGCTAAATTTGGCTCGGGCCGGTTTGAGTCGGAGCGTTCACACGTACGCAAGTGAATACTGTCTGTCAAATTCAAATTCAAATTCAAATAAATTTTATTGCACAATTCAAATATCTCACAGATTAGGCTCGGGCCAAAAACGTCCGTGTGAACGCGCCTATATTTATCATACTGACGTCATGCTCCCCTACCGGACATGCACACGGGTCTCTGTGATGGTTTGTGAGCAATACTACCGTACCGTGGCGCCACCTGCGATCTCCTCGGCAAATTAAGCCATTATTGGTGACAGCACGAATCTATACTTCAGTATTGTGACGTGCATATCGCCGAATGGAGACATTATGCCCGAAAGTGCGCTGCCTCCGCTGCCATTAGGACCACCCTGACAGCGTAATGGGGAAATCACATTCCACGTCGCTGACCGCGGTTATCAGAACGAGCGAAAAACCGACAGCTTCGATGTGACGTGAACAAGCCGCAATATCTCCGTTACACTAGGGGAGATGGGGAAGAGCGGCCAGTTCCCAGATTTAATGTAGAAACAAACAATTTACCAGTTCCCGGTTTAAAATCGCAATTTCGTCTTTCCCGCATCCCGGTTGACTTATATTCCCGAATCCGGAAAAATTGTATCTGGTATTTCCCGGTTCCCAGATAATTAAACTGGGCCAATCCAGCGTCCCGCAAATAACCGCCTACCCCCTTCTGATAGCCTCACTCCCCTGCAACAGGGTGCATGGGAGATCTTAGAGTAATTGCTTCATTGATATACAACACGCATACTACCAGATATGTTTATTTCACGTAATAGCGTAACCGATAACTCCCGTCAATTTGTTTTGTGAGGTCGCAGGTGAAAGTGAATTCATTGAGGTATTGAAATGGCGTGCGCGCGTGCGTGTGTGCGTGTATGCGCGTGCGTGCGTGTTTACGCGTGCGTGCGTGCGTGCGTATGTATCTTCTCCCGCTAGCAAACAAACATTGATCAGCCAGAGAGACCCGCAATGGTTTCTCACGCACATATTACTCGTATTGATTGGTGCTGTCAGGTCGGCGTTCAGAGATCCGCACGGCCCCTGATCATAAGTGGAGCTGTTAGCGGTTGCTGCTCCTGCTGCTGTTGTTGTTGTTGTTGCTGCTGCTGCTGCTGCATGCCTGTTGTTGTTGTTGTTGTTGTTATTGTTGCTACTGCTGCTGCTGCTGCTGTGCTGCTGCTGCCTGCTGCTGCTGCTGCTGCTGCTGCTGCTCCTACTACTACTACTACTGCTGCTGCTTCTGCTGCTGCTACTACTACTGGCTACAACAACAACAACAACAACAACAACAAACAACAACAACAACAACAACAACAACAAAACTACTACAACTACTACTACTACTACTACTACGTACTACTACTATACTACTACTACTACTACTACTACTACTACTATACTACTACTACTTACTACTACAACTATACTACTACTACTACTGCTGCTCTGCTTGCTGGCTGCTGTGCTGACTGCTGCTGCTCTACTACTATACTACTACTACTACTACTACTACTACTACTACTACTACTTACTACTACTATACTACTACTACTTCTTCTTTTCTTTTTTCTCACTGAGTACTACTGCCTGCTGCTGCTTGCTACTACTTACTGCTGACTACTGCTGATACTGCTGTCTCTCTGTTGTTGTTGTTTGCTGCTGCTGCTACTACTACTACGGCTGTGTCCTGTTCCTGCCTCCGTAGTAGCAGCTGCTACTAGAGATTACTACTACTACTACAGCTGCTGCTGTTGCTACTACTACTACTACTACTACTACTACTACTACTACTACTACTGACTACTACTACTACTTCTACTTCTATTCCGCCGCTACAAGTGGCTGCTTGTTGTTGTTGTTGTCGCCCGCTGCTGCTGGCCGCCGCTAGCTGCTGCTAGTGCGCGCTGCATGCTGCTGCTGGCATAAATATAAGGAAGAACCTGCCTGTTCCCTACCAGTGTAGGGCCTGGGCAGTGGCGCTGCCTGCAGCTGCTGCTACTTATACTGGCGTGTGCTTGTGCGTCTTTACGTAGAGCGCGTGCTCTATCTCCCCCTACCGCAGTGCAAGAACTGCTGCTGCTGTTACCACTGCTGCGTGTGCATGTGCACCTGTGCATAGAGAGGGCCTGCTCTCTCTCTCTCTCTCTCTCTCTCTCTCTCTCTCTCTCTCTCTCTCTCTCTCTCTCTCTCTGTCTCGCTCACTCTCTCTCTACCCGTGTAGGATCTGGCCTGAAACTGCGTTGTGACGTCGCTACCGCTGCATACGGCTACGATGGTGCCCCCCGCGCTGGTCGTCGCCTACCAGGTCGCCTGGTTCATATGCGCAGGTAGGTGCAACATTGCGAGAGTCTCCGCGCGGCTTCAGTGACAGCGATAATAGATTCCTTTTCGTATACCTGTGTCGGTATAGCGGGCTTCATGTAGTAGCGTGCGTGAAGCTCGTGTTCTCATCATCAATCGGTCGCGACAGCAAGGCGCTGCGCTGCGTCGTGAATGGACTTGTAGCGTGCGTTCCTTCACAAAACAAATACTGTAGTGCTCTCTCTGCCTCTCTCTCTCTCTCTCTCTCTCTCTCTCTCTCTCTCTCTCTCTCTCTCTCTCTCTCTCTCTCTCTTTTTCTCTCTCTCTCTCTCTCTCGCTCTCTCTTTCTCTCTCTTCTCTGTCTCGCTCTCGCTCTCCCTCTCTCTGGCTCTCCTCGCTCGCTCTCCTATCTCTCTCTCTCTCTCTCTCTCTTCTCTCTCTCGCTCGCTGCGTTTCTTTTCTCTCTCACCTCTCCTCTCTCTCTCTCTCTCTCATCTCTCTCTCTTCTCTCACTCGTCCCTCTCGGCTAGCTCTCTGTCTCTCTCTCTCCTCCCTGCTCTCTCGCTCGCTCTCTGTCCTCGTCTCTCTCTCTCTCTGTTCGTCTCTCTCGTCTCGTCGTCTCGCATCGACGCTCGGTCTACTCTCTTCCTTTCTCTGTTCTTCTCTCGTCTCTTCGTTCTGCTCTCTCCTCATCTTTCTTCTCTCTCTCATTCTCTCCTCTCTCTCTCTCTTGTCTCTTCTTCTCTCTCTCTCTCTGTCTCTCTCTCTCTCTCTCTTTCATCGCTCTCTCATCTGTCTCTCTCTCTCTCTCTCTCTCTCTCTCTCTCTCTCTCTCTCTCTCTCTCTTCTCTCTCTCTACATCTCTTACTCTCTCTCTTTCTCTCTCTCTCTGTCTCTCTCTCTCTCTCTCTCGCCCAGCTTACCATGACAGTTTTTCCCCTCGTTCCCCTCTCCCTCGTTCTCCCCTCGCTCACGCGGCTCTTTCTCTCAACGTGTTAAATCAGAGACAGTATCTACATGTAGTGCATTTCGAATCCTACTCATACTTATGTCGGTAACAAGTTTAAAATTCAAGCATTATACGTGTAAGTGGGGCTTCATTATTAACAAAGCATGCGACCAAGGACCCTCGTGATATGTAGGTATATAGTAATAAATATATATACTATACTATATAGAGAGATGAGAGAGAGCGAGAGAGAGACGAGAGCTTGGGAGAGGACGAGAGAGAGAGAGATGACGAGAGAGAGAGAGAGAGAGAAGAGAGATGAGAGATGAGAGAGAGAGAATTAGATATCGCGACGATACGATGCGTAGTAAATAGATCATTCGCAGCATGCCTTTGCCAAACACAGTCCGGGGAAGCCAAACCCCGATTTTGGCGGAACCCTGCACTGAGAGTTAAAGTTTTGTCTTTGCTGATTCTTGATAGACTAGTGTGTTGCGCTCTTTACTTTTTAGGTGGATGACACCGTCACCCTTGAGCAATTTTACTGCTATTAAACCCTTCTTGTGTTTGAAGAGCGTCAACTCAAAAATTGCATGCGAAAAATTAAGGGTGGGAAAACAAAAAAGTCTACTAGATCTTGTCGTTTATTTAAGCCTAATGGATCATTGTGACCACTCAAATGTTGGTATTTAGAGCTCCTTTCTAATGATAGTTGAATATAAGCGTCACTAAGGTCAAAAAGTCACCATTTTGACCTTTCTCGAAATCTTGAACATATTGCCTTTTAGCACCCCTAGCCTTGGCAAGAAACAGGCTATAATAGTGCTTTTACCCTAAATTTGTTCAAGGAGATGCCCTGCTATCATTTTAAACCGCCAATTCAAATCATGTTGAATTTTGACAACCTATTACAAAAGAAAGTCAAGTGATGCTGCTAAAATAGCTGTTTTAGTGTCACAAAAGATTGATAAACGCCTTACAGTAATCAGATTTAGTCGATTAGACAACCATTGCTCACACCACATATTACGGGCGCCATGCAGGACAGGGCGCTCAATTTTGGTCTAACAAACTCAATTCTGTCTCACAAAACTCATTTTGTGCACACAACTTCAACTTCTGATCTCACAAAACGTCAATTTTGTGAACACAAAAACTCAATTCCTGCTCAATCCTGTCCCACAAAAACTCAATTCGTCAAGTCCTGTCCCACAAAACTCAATTTTGGTGAACACAAACCTCAAACTTACTGTCAATCCCTGTCCCACAAAACTCAATTTCTAAACACAAACTCAAATCTGTCGAACCGTTCACAAAAACTCGATTTGTTAGCCCAAATATGGCCACACGCATGTAAGAAGAGGCTACCATTGCGTCAGAAAGAAAACAGAATGGCGACCATGACACATTTCTCCCAGGCCCAGTTTCCTGACCAATGGATAGCCCTTCTGGACATGCGTGTGCATATTGGGCAACAAAATTGAGTTTTGTGAAACCGCGTTCGACAGAATGAGTTTTGTGGTACCAAAATTATTTTTAACCGGAATTGACAGAAGTTGAGTTTTGATGTTAGTACAAATTGAGTTTTGTGGTACAGGATTGACAGAATGTAGATTGTGTTCACAAATGAGTTTTGTTGGACAGGAATTGACAGAACGAGTTTTGTGTTCACAAAATTGAGTTTTGTGGGACAAGGATTGACCAGAATTGAGTTTTGTTCTCACAAAAGTCATTTTTGCTCAAGGTTTATAGGTTGACAAAAATGCCTGTCCTGCATGGCGCCCCGTCCAATCTGCAATGGAATCAAGAGGCTTAGTCTCAGATTGTGGCGAATATTTTAGCCAAAACGTACAGGGGTCAAAGGTCATACAAGTGCACGCGTTAACTGTCAGTCAGTTGTTTTGATGAACTGTCGGGCATCATTTTCAAATAAACCAGCCACATAGGTTACTCCATTATTATTTCATGTTTAAAAAAAAATGAATTATCATATCGAATACTGATATTTTCCTAAAACCTAGGCATGCTCTATGTACAAACTGCTGTGGGCACTCGTCTACTATTGTCTCAGGCCCAAAATAAAGATATTGGTTAGGTCCCATTTTTGGTAATAAGTGTTTTCAGTTCCAACTCTAACCAATCAGCCACTCTCTAGAACAATCAAGCATGTAGCAAGCACAAAACTTGTTATCCGCAGAAATGTACGAGCATGTGCACTTGACCTCATGCGACCTGCAAACCACCAGAGAGGAATAAGTGAATATCGTAAATTAACTGGGCAAATTGGCAAAGCTGAGGTCAATGTCCAGAACTCCGTTCATATTTGAAAGAAACAGATGGAGGAATTTGAAACAAAATGGCCAGACGGGTTTTATGGAACCATTCCCAAGAAAGTTTTTACAATGACTGTGAGGAAGCAGGGAGTATCCATTGGGGACAACAAGATTACGGACTTAAATGCCATTTATGCACGGGTTATTGGTCTGTTATCCAGTTCGCGGGATATTGATATCAAGCATGTTCTCTCCCATGAACTTGCACCAGTGCCAACATTGATGTTTACCACTGCATGATGGGATGAGGATTGCCACAAACAAGTCACAGCTAAAGAAGAGTCTCCAAGTAGAAGTATCGAGTAGAAAAACAGGCATGACTGATGTGATGGTGATAGATGGTTCTGCTTTGCTTTGGGTGCTCCACTCGCTCGAGGCTGGTACAGTTGAAGATTATGTTTCAAATGTGAAGGAACGTATTCAAAGACTCTTGAAGGATTATGAGGTGTACCTAGTATTCGACCATTACAGAAATTTTCGCACGAAATCTGTGGCCAGGAGAGGAAGAGAGGCCGGCGCCAGTAGAGTCTTTCATCTTAAGCTTAAGACAACCCTGCCAGCCCAGAAAGTTGGAATGACTGTCACTGAAAACAAGAAACAGATCATCCAGATCATCTATGATGAACTGTCTCAGGACAGCATCTTCCACACAAACAGCACCTGCATACACAAGCTAGTTATCACAGCGGAAAGAAACACTCCACTTGAAATTCAAAATGATGGGATCAGAAGACGTCATGACCTCACAACGACCCATGAGGAAGCGGACAATATTATTGTCCAACAGGTATTGCGGTACAGTAGAGAAGGGAAATCCATTACAGTGATGTCTGATGACACAGATGTGTTTTTCTACTAGTCTACTATTATGATCGAAGTGACCTCAAAGTCCCAGTCATCATGGAATCACCAGTGAAAGGTAGCACGGTGATTGACATTGGTGAGACAGCAAAAAAAACACCAGATGATCGCTTAAAATCTCCTTCAAGCTCACGCTCTTTCAGGTTGCGACACGGTTGCCACATACTTCGGAATTGGTAAAGAAACTGTAATCAGAGTCCTTAGGGCTGGCCACACCTTGTCTGCAGTTGGTGACGTAACTGCTGAACTTGCTGATGTTTACAACCAAGCCACAACATTCGTATCAGCTTGCTATGGCAAGAAAAATGCTGTGGACATGTCACAGGTTCGCATTCAGCTTTGGGCTGCTAAAAATGGCAAGGGCGTCACTTCGTCTTCCAAACTATGTTCACTGCCACCTACGACTGAAGCATTCTTAAAGAATGCAAAACGTGCACACTACCAAGCCATTCTTTGGCGATCATTTTAGGAAAACAATCCCCCTCTGTTGGACCCAGAGGAATTTGGATGGATGAGGGAAAAGGACACAAAGACACTCACACATGTCACGCTTCCAGAAAATGCCTTTTGTGCCCCAGAATATATCCTTCGCTTGATGAAATGTGGTTGTTCTGGTGATCGTCTATGCTCAAGAAAGTGTTCATGCAAAGATGTTGTTCACTTACCATGCACAATGTTTTGTGCTTGCTACAGCATTGATTGTTCTAGAAAGGGCTGATGGTTAGAGTTGGAACTGAAACACTTCTTACCAAAAATGGGACTACCATATTCTTTATTTCGCCTGAGACAATAGTAGACGAGTGCCAACATTTGACATAGAGCATGCCTAGTTTATAAAAATATCAAGTATTAATGAGAATTCATTTTTTTTTTAAACGAAATATAATGGAGCTACCTATGGGCTGGTTATTTAAAATGATGCCAGTCAGTTCATCGAAACAACTGACTGCAGTTAACTGTGTACTTGTATGACCTTTGACCCTGTAAGTTTGGCAAAATATGTCAAAATCTAGGACTAAGCCTCTTGACTTTCCCCATTGCAATATGTGGTGGAGCAATGGTTGCTCTAGATCGACAGATCTGATTACTGTAAGCGTTATCAACTTTTGGGTAATAAAAACAGCTATTTTAGCACATCACTTGTCTTTCTTTTGTAATAGGTTGGTCAAAATTCAACATCTTTGATTGGCGGTTTAAAATGATAGCAGGGCATCTCCTTGAACAAATTTAGGGGTAAAAAGCACTATTATAGCCTGTTCTTGGCCAAGGCAGGGGTGCTAAAAGCAATATTTAAGATTTCGAGGAAGGTCAAACATTTGTGACATTTTGACCTTAAGTGACCTTATTATTCACCTATCATTAGAGAGAGCTCTTAAATACCAACATGTTGAGTGATCACATGATCCATTAGCTTTAAAAACAACAGATCTAGTAGAATTTTTGTTTTCCCCACTCTTAATTTTTCGCCAATTTTTGAGTTGACGCTCTCAACACAAAAGGGTTAATATAGAAAATTGCTCAAGGGTGACGGGTAGTCATTCACCTAGAAAGTGAAGACCAACACCTAGTCTACAAGAATCAGCAAAGAAAAAAACTTTAACTCTCAGTGCAGGGTATGACTCCATCGCTCCCGGACTCAGCGGCAGCATCTACATCTATAGTGAATGTAAATTCTCTCTCACATCTGTGGAACAAGCATTCAGTTCTTCAGGACTTCAGTAGTTCTAGTGTGTGCGGCTAAATCCTCTAGCTAGTCTCGGTATTACGCGCTGCCCTTTCGCCCTGTAGAATATAGATCGTCGCATGCCTTCACAAAACACACATTCTGGGTCATTGCGGATCGGCTATGCGCTTCCACGCGTTCCCACCAAATTCTGTACCCATTATGAAGATAATATGGCGGAATTCATTGATCTGTATGGTGAGGCACGTTTGGAGCGATGACAAAACGCAGTGCCAAGAATGGGAATTGGGTGAGTGAGGCACACGCAAATTTCTGCACGCGCGTGTCGCATTGGCAGCCCCGTAATGGGGAATACAACGCAGAAGCTCGCGCGCGTATATGCATGCATACACACGACACACGCACGCAAACGCAATACGTGCGCGCCGATGGACGTACCCACACACTCACACGCACACACGCAAACACATGCGCACGCACACACAGAGAAACGCGCTCGCACACACGCCTGCACACGCAAACACTTGCACTCACACGCACACACGCGCACAAGCGTATATACATACCCCGACACACGCACACCCACCAAGCACACATACAGAAATCCACACAGAAACACGCGCGCGCGCACGCACAGGGAGAGGGGACGAGCAGAGTATAAGTGAGAGTGAAAACGAAACAAAAAAAGCGAGCAAGAGAGTATAATTTCTGTGACGAAGTCAGCGCAGTGTAAACCCGTAACGACAAGTTTGCCCACTCACAGCCGCGGCGTTTCAATTCCACACACGTTTCGCATCGCAGTTCCTATACAGGATCACGAACTAGCCCAACTCTCAGCCCGTAAATGTTTAACGCAACACACAGACGGTTTGTTTTAATGTCAGTGTCGGATGTATCACATGCATCGTAAACGTGAACTAACGAGCGCGCGCGCGGAAACCCCTCCTCCTACATAGCTTACATATCCTACACGCGCGATGCGAGCTTTCTGACGAAGCCGCGTCAAAGCGTGTATGTTGGCCGATTCTGTTCGGCGCACGAAGGACACGAAGGGACTCGATAATGCTAGAATGCCGACCGTCGGCCTTCGGCAGATTTGTGGTGGGTAATTAGCTTGTCGGATCCTGCCGGTGTGTCATGCGGTCGTAAAATAAGCTCACGGTTGTACCGATGCCTCTCGGATCGATCAAACGCGTACACACGGGGCCATTCGAAACGTTGTTCAGCCGTTGTTGACAGGGAAATACAGCTGGCTTCCCTAAACCTCACCGGCGAGCCTGGGTAGCATGGCAGACATTATTCCCCCTGTGGTAGTTGCCCCCCCCCCATACATCGCGCGAGGGCAATAAAATCGAATCCTCATAACCATGCGCAATGTATTTGGGGACGTTTGCCATGAGGGGAATGTCTATCATGCTTCAACGGAAAGCGAGTAGTTGCGAGTGTGTGAGTCACCGCTCATTGTCGCAAATGCACGCCGCTGGCTTCGCCGACGCGTTTTCCTATCAATTTATCGTTCGCCACTCGGCCGTTGTTTTCGTAATCGTGCCCCAGCGGATAACGTTATGATGAATTGAACATTTGAACCGCACGTCAACATGCGTGCTAGCTTTACATCCGCATTATCCCTCTCACACTTGTATTCTTGCAGTGAGGGTCTGCGTGTATGAATGCAAGAATGGGCGTGTGTGTGTGTTTGTGTTTGTGTGTGCGTGTTTGCGTGCGTGCATGCGCGTGTGTTCGTGGGCGCGTGCGTGCGTACGTGTGTGCGTGTGTACGTTCGTGTGTGCGTGTGTACGTACGTGTGTGCGTGTGTATGCGCGTGTGTATGCGCGTGTGTGCGTGTGTACGTGCGTGCGTGCATGCGTGCGTATGCACGTGTGTGCGTGTGCGTGTGTACGTGCGTATGTGCGTGTGTACGTACACGTGCGTGTGTTAGTGATGATGGCTAAGGGCCCGTTATTACTAAACGCAAATTTACACTATTATTTTCCTAAAATATTTTCATATTGTTTTGTTTTCTATATTTTTCATTTCTCCATCTTGTGGTGCGGGTGAATCCCCGCGTAGATAAATTCGTGGAGTAATGCCTGTTATAGCACGAACATTCATGTACTATGCAATTGGCAACATATAGGCATCGTAAGCTGTCGCTGTGTTTGCCTTCAACAAACATACGGTTATGTACGATCGCGCGTGCGTGCGTAAGAAGGTGAATGAGAATAAAGGGATCGTAATCGGAATACAGAAAGAAAGGCATGACGGATGGATGAGCGGACGGACGGACGGACGGACGGACGGACGGATGAATGGATGGATGGATGAATGGATGGATGGATGAGTAAATTGATAGAAGGGATCGGAATTGAAAGGTCGGGGGTAGGAAGAAAGGAAGGAAGAGAGAAAGCAAGAATATATATAGAGGAATGGAAATGAGAGCTGGAAGAAGAGAGAGTTAAGTAGATGGAATGAGAGAGAGAGAGAGGGGGGAGAAAAGGAAACAAGGAAGGCGAGGAAGGGACGATAGAGGGAGAGCGTCAGTAAAAAAGAAAGGAAGGACGGAAGGAATGAAGAAGGAGTGTAGAGACGACAAAGGGAGAGCGGGAAAAAGAAAGGGAGAAAGCGTACGAGTGATTGAGAGACTGGGAAGGAACGCGTTAATGTCGGTGAGATGGGTCTACAGCCTCGTTTCACAAGCAGAATGTTTGTAGTCTATCCACGCACTGAAACCCTGCTTATACTGTCAGCTAGCATCGTTCCCCGGAGTACATGACTAGCAACGTGCAGCATAGAGCAATACGTGCGTTACCAGGGTACGTATAGCACACATGCATGGTATCACAATCGGCTCTATTATTCATATCCTGCTATCAAGAGTAGATAATATAACTACTCTTTTATTATCTACTCTTGCTGCTATACGTACGTCGCTATCGTATATGATTGGCAAGCATGAGTATACGTCTTCCTACAGAAAATGTAGCTTGTAGCTCACCTGCACCTGTGCATCTAGCATTCTAAAGAAATATATTCTTTCCGTTTTTATCGCGATGAGCTCAAAATACGCTGAACGATATTTTCCGCGCGTCGTGATACATTAGACCTACTAACATTAGATACTACGATAAAACAACGTTTTTACTGTAGCCTATTATAAATTCCTTGTAATGCTGTAGGTGATTACAGAAATACTTGTTATGCGGCTAACGAAATTAACTGCTAAATAATAATCATTAGATGCCGGACGAGTTTGTATTTCTCAAGGATTTCAATCCACGAAATCTCTAGCACGTGTTCGCAATAAAATCTGCCACCGAAAATCTACCAAATACCATTAACAGCACGTTTGCTAAACATTAGCTGTAAAGGCAAAACTGCAAACATGTCAACCGAGTCGGTAATTGCTCGAGGAAATGCAACTCGAAAACCATGCACTCGGTATTTGGAAATAGCGCTAACAGTATTAACAGTACGTGAGAGTTTTCGAAGCACCCTGTGGCAGCAACGCTAAGTCCATCGCAGCACAGTGAAATATTGTCCAAAATATCCGTTCAGCTCGAGTTATTCTTGAGCAAAATAACGCATAGCTCCGAATAGCTCTGTTGTTTGTCTTTGGTTTTCGGTTTCGTCTATGCCCCTAATAGTGAAGGTCTATCTACGCCCTGGCTCTGCCCGTATAGCCCGTCGCTCCCGCTACAGTGAACACGGGTAGAGCTATCTATGCTCATGCTCGTACATAAATTCTTGAATTAATTTATTTATAGCCGGATTCTGTTTTTCACTACAAATTTCATGGAAAGGTATCTGAAATGAATGTCTAATTTCGACGAAACCATTTTGTGAAAGTTACTGGTCATGCGCGAAGGGAGGCTACAGTCAGTAGGCCTAATACAATAAACTGAAACCACGCCCGCATTGCGCTCTAGCATTGCAACAGCTTTGGTCTCGATAGTACATCAAACTGACTCCAGTTTGGCGATGACGAGGGGCGTGAATCGAGCTGTTGTTGCGTTACAGGCGCTAGGGGGATGGGGGGGGAGGCGGGTCAATCAATGCTTGCCTGCACAGTGTAGCGTCGGTGCATGCGATCGAAGCGCTCCGGTCGCCAACGGCTAATTTTCAATCGGATGTAAATTATGTTATGATAAGACCTTCGTTATGTTGTCTACGCTAGCGGAATGTTTATTCCTTAATGTAATATCTTTTAACTTACCCACACCTTGTATTATCATTTGCCAACTAAATCCAAATGCGGTTGTCTATTTCCAGACTGTTTACTAATTTAGTTCTGCCATTATCCGCCCACATCGTGATTATGCTAATGCGTGCGCAGTTAATGCGACAACAGCCAACCCACTTCCGAAAATATTCACTAATCCTGCATGTTATACAACGTGCTGTATCATCACATTGAACAAAATCTTCGATCGTGCATTTCTATTATATATTCTGATAGAAACCCAAGTAAGTGTCCCCCAGCAAACACGGAACATTCTCGTAACATTCGCTGGAGGTTCTAGTTTGGTTACATTAGCCAAAAATATTCTAAGAACATTCCCATATCGTTATGCATTCATTGGTTTTACTTGGTGAGAGAGTTATGTTTTTGGAATATTCGGAAAACGTTAACCGTCCTCGGATGGGTTTGAAACTCCTAATTGCCGTTTTTGTGATGTTGCAAACTATAGCACAGGTATCAAATGTAGTTTTGTTCGCAGTTGCTACGGGGACGGTAGCCGTATCCTAATGTCTCGAGGCTACGGGTACGGTAGTCCATTTGCGCATGCGTCACTTATCCACAAAATAATGCCGTTTACTAGCTATTAATTAATCTCCAGCCTAATAATTAATTAATTAATTATTAATTAATTAATTAATTAATTAGCTAGCCTACACTAGTTGCTTGGGATTGATTGCAGTTCAGAAACAGTTCAGTTCAGTTTTTTATTGAAAGCAAAAGGTTATACACCGGTATACCAAAAGGTTATACTGTTTTTACACGCTATATATATACGACGCGAGTCGCTTTATAGTATAGTGTTAGGGTTGGGGTTGGAGTTGGTGTTATGGTTAGGGATAGGTATAGGGTGACTGTTTGTACTTGTGTGTGGGACTGCCGTCTACGATGTGGCTGCCGTTAATATGTCATTTTCGGAGGTTGATCAATGCTATCTGAAAGTAGTGTGAATAACATGTGCCTAACATTTGATAAAAACGTTCTCAGAATGTCAGGAAAACTTTCCTAAAAAACGTTATTAGAATGTTACTGAATAATGTTCTGCTAATCTAAAAGAAACATTCCCATATAACATTCAAGGAACATAACTTTGTTAGCTGCGGTCCCTGACAATGGAAAACGCAAAATAGGAAGGCGTCTATGGGTAGTCTATATGTTGTGATATTGAGGCAATGTGCGCGACTTCAGTGTCACGTGCGTAATGGTACTCTCTATGATATTATCAGGAGTAGATAATAGAAGATTCTTCTATTATCTACTCCTGATATTATGTAATAAT
Source organism: Priapulus caudatus (assembly GCF_000485595.1). Classification (NCBI taxonomy): domain Eukaryota; kingdom Metazoa; phylum Priapulida; class Priapulimorpha; order Priapulimorphida; family Priapulidae; genus Priapulus; species Priapulus caudatus. The sequence goes on along the minus strand of NW_014577067.1, from coordinate 994,306 downwards.
CTCACAACTAACGTATATATGTACCCCACGTGGGAAATTAAATTCGACTCCATAAGTACTACGCCAATCATCGCTCGCAAGCAAGAAGGCGCGGGATTCAGTGTAAGAAGTAGAGAGTATATATTGATTTTAAAATTAGTGTAGACCGAAAGATATAAAACGCACAGTTTCTTTGGGAGTTAGACCTCTCAGAAGGCGATCACAAAGTTATGCCCACCAAACTACATGTAAAAGATCGTGTAGAATTCATTCTCGGGGGGAACACTTTAAGGGAAAACGGGTACTTCGCATTCCTTTTGATGACACCCTCTAGTTCGTTGGAGGGCCGTAACTAGCGGCAGGGGGTGGGTAAGGAGAGCATCTGCCTGCAAGACTACTTTAGATACTATTACATGCTCAATAATGTACTGTCAACGGTCAACTTCCAAGAACATAAACCCCATGTGGTTTTGCCCCCAGGCAAATTGGGTTAGCTACGCTTCTGTACGGACGTTTGTGAACGGGGTTCCTACCCTCTACCCAAGAAATTAAAGCGATTTACACTCAACACATCTTTTTTTTAAAGGGACTACGTCACGAATTTTCCAATGGTAAAATTTGTAAAAAAAAATTGCTATTTTTTTACATTAAAAGTAAGAACTAACGTTTACTAAATATATCCTCAAACTCTCACCTGATAAAAATGTTTTTACGTTGGTTAAATTGCAAAATCTAGACAGTCTGCAGCCGTATATACGCGCGAAGCAGCCGAACAGCGCGCACCTGTGGCGCCATTTGAGATAACTCGCTGTCTATATTTAGAACCATTTCACCGTTATACAAATGCTGCCTGTAATCGGTCAATTGAGCAGTTGTGGCGCTGCCACAAACTTTCGATGTGCACGTGTAGGCGAGAATGAGAATAAATGCGAATGGTCGTAATTGGAACTTGTTTGGTTGTCTGCGCGTTAGCTTTTTTTCTAGAAAAGCGATTTCTAATTTATTTAATTACATGCCGTGAACTTATTCTCGTATATCGCTACCCATAGATGGGGCGACGAGTCTCTCTTCGCAGGCATGTTCGACGCAGAATTTCCCACAGAAAGAACGGCAAATAGGCTTAGACTGCCCCGCGGTGGAGAGTTTAGCGTAGCGAGCGTAACTTTAGTGTAGCGAGAGATACTTGGCCTAATTAACGACCGTACCAGTCTTTGGACACGGCAGGCTGACTGATTTATGGTCGATGGCGTTTTTCTTGGCAAATAGGCTTAGACTGCCCCGCGGTCGCTGGAGTTACTATAACTTTAGTGTAGCGAGAGATACTTGGCCTAATTAACGACCGTACCAGTCTTTGGACACGGCAGGCTGACTGATTTATGGTTGTTTACACTGGACGTTATGTGGAAATGCACCAGCCGTATGTCTGTTATATGGTTATAACCCCACATGGTGTGATGTTTCGGATCATGACGTCATACTACAACCATGTATATATAGCAGAGCAGAGTCCATAATCATATCATCGCCCTCTGATAGACCGTAGAGCCATACAGGCGTAGAGCACATGCTTCTTCCAATTCATACATACCCATGGATGTTTCATCCATCCATATATGATGGCAGGCCGTTGTACTGCGTGCAAGTGAAGAGTGTGAGTGTTGAGTGCGGGTAAGTTTGGTTGTAATATTTAACACATATTTCCCGCAATTCGGTACGTTTGTAATGCCGGTTGTTTACCCGACCGTCGTGCGCGCACTGAACAAATTAAGTCTTCTTTACCCGACCGTCGTGCGCGCAGTGAAGAAATTAAGTTGTGTTTACCCGACCGTGTGCGCGCAAGTGAAGAAATGAAGTCTTCTTTACCCGACCGTCGTGCGCGCACTGAACAAATTAAGTCTTGTGCCACCCGACCAGTCGTCCAATATTAATTGATGCGTGGGAATTGAACTGAACGAAACGTGTATTGTAATAGGATAAAAGACCTACAAAAACATTGTTTAAGGTTACATCCTTGAACAAAATAGGGTAGGTAGGTAGGGAGATAATGTATTTGTCGCCAGAATATGTTATTTGCTCTTCTTCATTGAATTTAAGTCTTAATTTTAAGTCTTGATTCCATCTCAGGCAGCATCTGTCGTAGCCTGGCACTAATTGACCAACCTGTGTCGATAGTTATATTTAACTATTAATTCGCCTCCCTTTTCTTCCCAGTACAACAATGCAAATTATCTTCATAGTCTTGGGCGTCTTGCCTAAAAAGTCTGTTTTACATTATTTATATATTTAATATATATATATTTATTATAATTCATCTCATCTCATCCTCATGCTTCTCATTGTTGCCCCTATACTCGTCCAACAAAGTTTGTTTTACGATGTATTCTTGTTGCTTCAATCCTTTCTGATATAACAATAACCCTTTCAACCTCCTTAATGTCATTGTCAGTGTTGCTGGCTAAAGTACGTTGAAAATTCCGTAAAGGTACTGAATTGTCATAGTATTAATTCCTGTGCCTTTCCCTAATAATTTCTTTATCTGCAAGTTCAAGCATGTCTCTGATGTGTGTTTTATTGTGACCGCTGTATGCTTGACTACAGGTTCGATGGCGCGTTTCTTGTTTGGCGCGCAGCGCCGCGCGGCGAATGTTTTTGGCGTGGCGGTGCCCGCGGCGTGATTAACTTACAGCATGTTGTACATACACGCTCCGGGAATACGTGGATGTGTGTCCGCGGTTTAATCATTGCGCGCACCCACCGCCACTTGGGCGCCGAGGGAGAACGTTAACTACAATAAGAATGCCATAAAAGTAAACCGTCCGGCCGCGTTCGCTTTTCTAGCAGTCGCCGATTGTCTAACACACTGAAGAAACTACATCATGAAACCATTCAGGAATTACACAAGAATGCTACATTCATCATTGCCCATCCCAGATATGAAACTGAGAAGAGACACGCGAGACAAAAACGAGACATGCGAGAGGAGATCCACACAGGGGGGTGGGGCGTCGCTCCACTACAACACAAAACACGACAGCGGGTGCGGGAGAGAGAGAGAGCGCCGAGGAGGACTAACACACAGAGATAGAGACGGGACGACACACATATGGACAAAGCCAGAGAAAGACGGACAGAGAGACAAAGTGACTACGCAGAGCAGCCGACAGCAGGCCAGAGAGAGCGTGGGCGCCGGCAGGAGAACAGACGCGACAGAGGACGATAGCCAGCAGAGCACGAGAGAGATACACTCCTACAGCGCAAACAGATTATACTCCAAGAGATACAGGAGAGCTATGAGGATAAAATTTTGGTGATGGGGGACAGAGAGAGAGGGCAAGCGACAGCGACAGGAGAGAGAAAAGCGAACAGACGGCGACAAAGCGAGAAGGGCGAGAAAGAGACAGAGGAAATGAAGGACCAAAACAGAGACGAGAAGACAGACGAGAGAGAGAGCATAGGAGAGAGAGGCCGGATGCGAGCGGCCGAGGAGAGCAACAAAATTCCGACAGGAGAGAGAGAGAGACCGAGCGAGCGTGCGTTGGAGCGAGGGTCGCAGGCGTAGCAGTATCATAGACTCAGCTTACGTCTGCCGACCCAATTCAGAAGAGAATCAAACAGGTTGTTTCGAGACAGGCATCTACTCAGCAGGTGCTAATAAATCCCGCAGTACGATCTGACACAAGACAGCAGGCAAGGAGATGAGAGGCCCGACCATAGCAGAGCGACACCAACAAGATAGAGACGAGAAGAGACACGAGAGACGACGAGAGGAGAGGAGAGCACGAAGCAGAAGAGAGAGAGAGCATGCGAGAGAGAGACACACAGGGAGACACCCAGAAAGACAGAGAGAACGGCGTCGGCTTATGACCGGCGAGCAACAGTTGCAAACACTGTTGCCCTTTTTCATGACTTCGCTACAATATAACATTCCATGACAGTAAACATTCGGCGCCGTTTGCTTACATATTGTATACGACAGTTGTCGGAATATTTGCAATGAACTTACAATTCTAATTAGCTACCAACAACACCTCAATGGACCTGAGCCCTTTCATTCTATTGCCCCTAAAATCGTCGACTCTTCGCTGGCAGCTATGGATCCGTGCGCCGGCTATGCATTCGGCGCACGGATCCATAGCTGCCAGCACTGCGTAGTCGCGCACGACGTTCCCGCGGTCGCGTGCGCCTTGCCGCGGAACTGCGCGCACGATCTGCGCTTCTAGCGCTTGGGATTAACACCTCCTTTCGGCAACGCTTCTCTAGTATCCCGTCTCATCTGGACGATTTGGTAATTTCTGTTGTCTAACACTATTCCCCCAGTACTGTTCAGATACTGGCGTCTCTCTGTTTTTCACCGGCAAATTAGGGCATGTAAAGAAGGTATATAAGCATGAAAAGTAAACAGAAACACTAATTGTATTTTCATACATTTTATTTTGTACAAATAACACACAAATATACTTCTTGATGGTGCTAGAAATTCGTGACGTAATCACTTTAAAGATTATATTTTGTTCGTATATTGTAATGTAATTTGTATTCTGTGACAATCGTTTGCGTTTACTGTTGGTGTCTAGAGTAAAGGCATTACAATGAATATTAATAATTGTGTTGAGTGATATTATACGTTTTGTAAAAAGTTGTATTGAATTTATTTTTTTCATTTTTACCACGTTATATATTTACCACGGATATATTTAGTAACGGTATATATTTTTACCACGGATATATTTAGTAACGTTAGTTCTTACTTTTAATGTAAAAAAATAGCAATTTTTTTTTTACAAATTTTACCATGGAAAATTCGTGACGTATATAGTCCCTTTAACGTTTAGAATTACTGCTAGTACAAGAACGGTAGGTGTCAGCACTATCTAATAGTTATGACACCTAACCAGTGTATGATTGGGTTAAGTATAAATACCAATTCGTGGACCGCATATTCTTTGAAGAAATGAATGTTTATACATTTTCTTTGTTTTTAATTTTTTAATGATATGTTTTCGAATACAAGAACACGCATGCGTACCAGTTTTTCCTGGGAATGCCCTCCCTGTGTAGTCAGTTGATCTATATAAGCTGTACTGTCACGATGTGCACGAGAAAGTAAATCGATCACAAAAGATTTAATTATGTTAATCAATCACGAGACTCAAACTGAGCAATACGCCGTGGCCATGCAGTTAGTCCTGCCATCTCCAAGCAAGGATAAATGATGAAAGAATGGTCCCAATAACAAACCTCGTGGCAGTTGCCAGATACGATGGAATGCATTAACCAGGTTAAAATGCATTGTCACAATTACACACAATTTTGTAGTAGATGGGTTCGTGATGTTGTGTAAGTAACGACCATATAATATAGTTGATACAATTAAGTGGTTCTGAAGATGCAAAGTCTCAAAACAATGCCACTAGTAGCATGGATTATATGGTGAAATATGTACGTTATATAAAGTTACAGATGGCATTAAATTTGTCATTTTGCGTAATTTTGCTTCGGTAATTGGATCCTGAATAATGTGCTTTATTAAAGCTGTTTACTTTGTACACAGTACAATTGTGTGCTTTAATATAGGCGGCACATGCAACTGAGAGATATCCATGGTCTATTGGCTATTTATTTGATGACGGGGGTAGGGACCGGGTCCATTCCAGTGTCCCGGTTAAGGTATATGTCATTTCCTATTTCCCAGTTATATAAAATCGCAGTCCTTTTAAATCTAAAAAATCTTACTTTTAGAAGTTTATCTGCCATTTTGCTGTTTCTGTTTAAAATAGCCCAATCCCGCGTCTCGAAAATAACCGTTTTCCCTCGTTAATGCTACACTTGTAATTGGTTCTTCATTATTCCCCCGTACAATTTATTTCTGTGTGGTTATAACTATAATTACATCGCTCGCTAAATGAAATCATTAAATTGTAACCATGTCTCCTAAATGAGAAGCAAGTTGTTCGATCCCAGTTGCTCGGTTCCACATTCGCAAAACCCTCTACTCCTTCCCCTTAATAGTTCCTAGCTCCACCCCTGCAGAAATACAGTACTGGTTGCTTATTAACTAGTACAGTCACATTGATCACCATTTGTCGGGCACTGGCTCATCTAATAAGTGTTGACATCGCGAGTGTGTGTACCCGCGCTTGCGCGAGAGAGAGGCACTGCACGAAATTCTCCGAATTCTCATTTCCTTCTCTGCAGAGGGCGCTGCTGTGAACCGGACGTGCCAGCCAGGAGAACTGCTGTGTCGCGACGGAAGCTGTGCGAGAGTGTGCGACTCGGTGACGGACTGCCCCGATGCGAGCGACGAGGCGCGATGTGGTGCGTGCGAACGTTGATTGCCGGCGAAACAACCCTAAATTGATCTCATTCTCGCAATTAACCTCGGCTGGAATTATAGTTGATGGGGTTGGTAGGTGGGCAACGTATCTCCTGCGTTATACGCTGCCCACGCTATAGGGTTGCACGCGTGTGGGCAACAAGTAAATACATCGTAACTTGTTATACAAACGGTCTCTCCCGTCGAGAATGAATCTGTCGGTCTGTTTGCTTAGTAAACTGTAAATATGTGTTTATTTAAGCGTGGCCTTACACTGATAAAATCAGCCGAACGACGTCACTGCGGCTCCTATTTCCATTTTCACTTGTTTATTGAATGTTTAAAGCCGCGTAATGCGCAGAACACATACTTAAAATCAATCTAACTGAAGAATTGTTATCGTAACGATTTTTTGTGTATCAGCATTAAAAAATCGTTACAACGCACTGCTCTATTTCCGAAAAAAAGTGTTAACGTGTTTTAGCGTAACTATCAGCGGTTTTGGTAAACTGAGGAGAGTGTTTTTGTGGATCATGAGTTGGTTAGTTAACGGTGGTTTAATGGTACTGACGCTGAGAGGGTCTATGTCCCCCAGGGTACTGCCGGAATGTACCCTGGGTACGGTCCGGTATACCGTAACGTACCCTGGTACCATGCAGAGCATATAAATCAACGTGATTTATATGCTCTGCTGGTACTATCTAATATGCCGGACCGTACCTCGCCTACTCCACTAATAAAACGAGTAAAACATATAACGAGTAAAACATATAACGAGTCTAGGGAGTCGCCTACGCCTACTCCCTAACCCTAACCCTAACCCTAATCCTAACCCTAACCCTAAACCTAACCCTAACCCTAACCCTAACCATATCAGATAGTTACTAGGGTACGTTCCGGCAGAGACCCTATGAGCGGTACGGACAGTGAAATTTTTTTATGAATTAAATGTCTTCATAGTGGTTGGACGCGCACACACGCACGCACACACACACTCACACGCACACACACACACACACAC
>NW_014577067.1:983583-986173 GCF_000485595.1 Priapulus caudatus | reverse complement strand
TTTTTAATTTAATTAATTATTTAATTAATTCGAAAAATTAATTAATTAATTAATTAAATAATTAATTAATTGTATCCGCGCATTAGTGCGAGCGTGCAGGTGGCGGAGGACTTGGTTGCCCCTTAGCCTGTGGTTGCCGTGTTTTGTAAGTCTACACGCCAGCGCAACCTAGCGAAAGTAACTGAAACGTGCATGCGTACACACAAACCCACAAGCAACACTCAAAGACACCGTGTGAAACATAACCTCCGCCAAGCCCCTGCGCGAGGTAATTATTAGGTCTAACTATACACATCCTATCAGATTACGCTGCGCGCTCACGCCGCTACAGCGACGCTGCTCAAATTGCATGCAGCTAGAGCTAGGGTTCCATATATTTTGATGTTTGCCGAAGCTCAAGCTTGCGATCATTTCTTTTGACAAACGTATAATTCCTTGCTCAAGGTATCAAAGAGAAATACACTACTAAGATATTGACAACCGCTACTACTGGCTTTTTCATGACCGAATAGCCAAGATCAGTGAATTTCTGAACATGAACAGTGCGGAATTGTAGGCTAGATGATATTATTTTATGGATTGCTTCATTGCTCTGCCCTGTTTCTTCTTTTCCAATAAGTGAAGACATTGTCTCTATTTGGGTTTTCTCCTACAAGTACGACAAATAGCACGACTATTCTCAATATTATCCAGCATTTCCGAATGACGCAAGCAAGCCTAGCGAGATTTCCGCGAATTTAGAAGTCACGTGACTAAATATGACAAAAACAGTTGCAACGCACATGGCTTTTGTAGGGCATCACCGCGGAACCTATATTGCTTTTACAGTAAAACATTATACGATGACGTATGCAAGCTGCGCAAGATAGTACGTAGCTGGAAAAAAAGTTCACGCGAACAGCCAAAAAATTGAAAATACGGCTTAATTGCGCAAGTATATAAGCGCACGAAGTGTTTCTGGTGACGCATCAGAGATCAGCGGGAACTTACTTATGCAGCGCGGCTCTCTCTGCATCTTCCTACATATCACGATGGTGATTGATGACGACTGCACATGAAGGCTTCACGGCGCCGCATTCTATCGATGTGTTGAACGGGCCAGATCTTCGTCGAACCCGTCAACGTGCTTGTCTGCCATCTGAATAAGGGCATGAACAACGTTAGTTCAGTGAGAAAGGATCTCGCGAGGTCTAGTAGCAGTTTCACGCAATTTTCACATTGAGAGAATTCAGCTGCCTTGGCGGAGGTCTGTGCTCTCCGAGTGCTCTAGTTCGGTCATGTGAATGAGATGTTGAGCTCTGCTTTCATTTTCATCATGTGAACTAATGCCTGTTGCGACCTACAGCTAGTGCCTTTTCGATGTGGTTTACACGTGGTGATGTGGCAAACATAAAGGATAGAGACCCGCTTTTATCCTTAGTATATCGGGCCTAAAAGGCTGAGTACGCTTCCCAGATGAAGATCCACCACGGCAGATGGATGCCCTCGTGCAAGTTTTGCACATATAGGAATAAGCCGATGTTCAGAAATCTTGCTGACACTATTGCAATAAAGAATGGGGACGGACGGCTGATAAAAAGGACGCAGAGAATTATTGCATGAGACATAAGAAGAAGACGTAAAGTAGCCACGTGCGTTCAACGGTGAGTGCTGAAATGAACGCACGATGGCTATTCGCCGTGGTAAAATGCAAGAGATTGTCAAGGAGCACAGCAACGCCAAAAAGCATACCGCAAATCTGCGATTCAGCTAGTGCACTACATCGAGACTACATCGACGTACACGCATGTGACAGAAGACAGAGAAGCCGTGGAATGCATTACAATTATTGATAATAGTACCAGACGTTTAACTCGGTGAAAGAAGTTGGAAGAGAAGCTAAACGATTTTATAGAGTTATAGATTCATGTAGGGCTGCTGTAAGGTATTACGTTCTTTCCACTAGCAGCACAATCTGAATGATCATACTTGAAAGTATCCAAGCAGGGTTCATGAAACCATTTCATATAGGACAAAAATGCCACCAACTTCATTTAATAATGACCCAGTATACTCAGTGTCACCGAGACAATTATTGATTCCTTTACCTGCATTGCTGTACGTGGCTCTTAATGAAATATGGCGATGTCATAGGCACTTCGTAGGCAATCGGATCGTAGGGTCAAATTATTCCTACTGTTGCCATTCCCACCGAAGCGTCACTGTTACCATAGTTGCAGTTGTAAATGTTATAGACAGACCGTTGTCATCGTATCAGGCGTGAATAATAATAGACTATCTACAAATAGAATAGACTATTATTATTCACTCCTAATCGTATTGTGATGCCGACTAAAATGCCGACTCGTTACATTTCCATCGCTACACATAACATGTGCCTGGCTCATTTCCCATTCGCAGCGCATGGAAGGTGTAAACGGCAGCTACCGCGAGGCATTTGCCAATCGATTCCATTACTGGTAGCGGTTGTTACGTACCTGTATTACAAGCGCCCTTGCCTCGATGGCGTTGCCAGAGCGTGCAAGCTACTGCTAGCATGCGTGGAATGTGTGTGTGTGTGTGTGTGTGTGTGTGTGCGTGTGTGTGTGTG
>NW_014577067.1:975982-981250 GCF_000485595.1 Priapulus caudatus | reverse complement strand
GCTCCGGCCTCTACTGCTCATTCTACTACTACTACTACTACTACTACTACTACTACTACTACTACTACTACTACTGCTGCTACTACTACTACTACTACTACTACTACTACTACTACTACTACTACTACTACTACTACTACTACTACTACTACTACTACTACTACTACTACTGCTGCTACTACTACTACTACTACTACTACTACTACTACTACTACTACTACTACTACTACTACTACTACTGCTGCTACTACTACTGCTACTACTACTGATGTTTCTTTTGCTCTGAGATAACTGAGATTGATAATCAAATCCGGTTATGATCCATCACGATCGCCGGATAGTAAGAAAGTTTGTTATAATTATAACCTGCGTGAAACTGCTACTTGACCTCGCGAGATCCTTTCTCACGTGAACTAACGTTAGTTCAGTGCTTTCAGATGGCAGACAAGACGATGACGGGTTCGACGAAGATCTGGCCGTCAACACATCGATAGGAATCGGCGCCGTGATAGCCTTCATTGCAGTCGTCATCATCACCATCGTGATATGTAGGAAGATGCAGAGAGAGCCCGCTGCGAGTAAGTTCCCGCTGATCTCTGATGCGTCACCGCAAAACTCGTGCGCTTATATATTGCCAATTAAGCGTAATTTCAATTTTTGCTGTTCGCGGTAATTTTTTTCCAGCTACGTACTATCTTGCCGAGCTTCATCGTCATCGTATAATGTTTTACTGTAAAAAGCAATATAGGTTCCGCGGTGATGCCCTACAGCCATGTGCGTGCACTGTTTGGTCATATTTAGTCACGTGACTTCTAATTCGCGGATCTCGGTAGGCTTGCTTGGTCATTCGGAAATGGCTGGATAATATTTGAGAATAGTCGTGCTATTTGTCGTACTTGTAGAGAAAACCAAATAGAGACAATTCTTCACTTATTTGGAAAAGAAACAGGGCAGAGCAATGAGCAATCCATAAAATAATATCATCTAGGCCTACAATTCCCACTGTCATGTCAGAAATTCACTGATCTTGCCTATTACGGCCATGAAAAAGCCGTATGCGGTTGTCAAATATTTTAGTAGTTATTTCTTTGATACCTTAGCAGGCAATTATACGTTTTGTCAAAGAAATGATCGCAAGCTTTGAGCTCTCGGCAAACCATCAAATATATTGGACCCTAGCTAGCTGCAATTTGAGCAGTCGCTGTAGGGCGTGAGCGCACGTACATCTGATAAGGAGTGTATAGTTAGACCTAATAATTACCTCCGCCAGGGGCTTGGCGGAGGTTACGTTTTCACCGGCGTGTCTTTGAGTGTTGCTTGGTGGGTTTGTGTGTTACCATGCACGTTTCAGTTTACTTTCGCTAGGTGCGCTGGCTGTAGACTTACAAACACGCAACCACAGGCTAAGGGGCAACCACAGTCCTCCCCCACCTGCACGCTAAGATGCATCACACACAACACAGCACACACACATCTTGTCATAATTAAGATTCAAAAAGTTCTTACATTTTTCTATTGATTCTTATGCATACCTGAATAACAAAAATACAAAATCTGATATAAGCTGTGCTTGCGATCATTACCTGCTGAGTGCGCTCGCGGTGACGACGCTATGAATAATCGACAACGCGCACTCCACGAATTAATTAAAACTTCAGCGCGTCTGCTCAGTAGAATTATATTACGTCCCGCCACCGCCTTCAATTGCCGATCTTATTCGGCGAATATTACTCTCGGACCGCTGGCAGAATTCCCACGAACGCGAGGTAGACCGACGCGCGCCATCTTGTTTCCTGACAAACTTCTTCGGTGATCGAATTTGGACTGTCTTCCAACCGCCCTCGCGACTGTTGACTTCGGGCTCCTGCTGATCCTGCGTGTCGATTTGACCGATGGAGGAGCCGGTTACATTGATGGAGAACACTCCCCCGTCACGTCACCGTCACGCGTCCTACACTGTCTTACACAGCCGTGATGGCCATCGACGACGGTTCGTCGGACTTGTCTGGTCGAGTTGATCATCGTCGTGCCGATAGCAAGCTTCTCCGTCTGCTGTGTTGCTGGTTGGTATCCGGATCGGGACGCGCTGCGAGGGACCGAGCCTAGTTCCGGTTGGCTCGTCCGGACTCAACGTGGGAGAGCCATCTTGAAGCAGCGTAAGCGCGCAGAATATAAGACGTGTAGCGAGCCAATACAGCAATCTGACGCGTTAGATGCATAGACGCAGCTGGTCTTAGCCGTTTTTTGAGTATGGACCGCCTTGAGAACTGGTGAAAGGCTACATGAGACGCCTCCCAGAAAATAACATAAGCGACATCAACACAACATTTTTGAATACGAATGGGTCCACGGAACCCCTGAACCCATCGCACGACCCAAAGGGGTCCATGGACCACATGTTAAGAACCCGCCGCGTGCTAGCCCGTGCTAATGATGCGCACGCCTGTGATTGGCTATAGTATATATATGAATGTATAATAATAATTATCTATTATAATGCTATTATTATGTCACTCTGATATAGCTATAATATATAGTTAAAAAGAGCGAGAGGAGAGAGAGAGAGGAGTAGAGAGAGAGAGAGAGAGAGAGAGATAGAGAGAGAGAGAAAGCGGGGAGAGAGAAGAGATACTGAATATCTAAGAGAGGGAATAAAACATAAAGGCCAAAAATAGGTTGAAAAGAAAAGAGATGGGAAGAAAGACAAAAGAGAGGGGTGACTATTTTTACAACGGCAGCCGGTAGGCCTACTTACCAGCGTTTCGCAGCGCAACACCATGTGATGATACTTTTCTGGCTCGTTAATGGACAGCATTGAACGACGGCGGCGGTCACGCGTGATCCTTTACCGTATAGCAGTAGAGAACACAGAGCGCATATATATTTATATATATGATAGTATACTATATAATATATTATATAATTATATATAGATACACATATTACATAGTACATATACATATACATATCATATACATATACATATACCATATACATATACATAACATATATCATATTACATATACATATACATTTATACTATATACATTATCATATACTATAACATATTACATATAGCATATACATATAATATACTATATAACATAGTACATATAACATATACATATACATATACATACACATATACATATACATAATATCAGTATACATAACATATACATATACATATACATATACATATACATATACATATAGCATATACATATAATATACATATGACATTATACATAACATATACATATAGCATATACATATCGCATATAACCTATACATATACATATACATATAACATATACATATACAAGTACATATACATATACATATATTCATATAGCATATACATATGACATATACATATCCATATACATATAAATACATATACATATACATATACCATACATATACATATGACATATACATATACATACTTACATATCGATATACATGTACACACACGCCACACACACAACAGAGGCGCGGCGCGCGCGCAACCACAACACACACACACACACACACACACAGCACACACACACACACAGCGACCACGTCAACACACACAGCACACACACACGCACACACACACACACCTCACACACACAACACACACACACACCACACACACACACACAGCACACACACAAGCACACACGCACCGCACAGCAGCGCACGGCACGCTGACGCACGCACGCAACCACGCACACGCACACGCACGGACTGCAACGACCGCACCACGAACACGCAACACGGCACACACACACACACACATCACACACTCACATTCCACGCATGCTAGCAGTAGCTTTTTGCACGCTCTGGCAACGCCGATTCGAGGCAAGGGCTCCCTTGTAATATCAGGTACGTAACAACCGCTACCAGTATGGAATCTGATTGGCAGAATGCCTCAGCGTAGCTGGCCGTTTACACCTTCCACTGCGCTGGCGAATGGAAATGAGCCAAGCCACATGTTATGTGTAGCGATGGAAATGTAACGATGTCGGCATTTTAGTCGCCTGCACAATACGATTAGGAGTGAATAATAATAGTCTCATTCTATTCTGTAGATAGTCTATATTATTCACAGCGGATACGAGACAACGGTCGTCTATTAACATTTATCAACTGCAACTATGGTAACAAGTGGACGCTTCGGTGGAATGAAGCATAGGAAATAATTTGACCCTACGAATCGATTGCCTACGAAGTGCCTAGACATCGCCATATTTTCATTAAGAGGCCACGTACAGCAATGCAGGTAAAGGAATAAAATAAGTTGTTTGCGGTGACACTGAGTATATCTGGGTCATTATTAAATGAAGTTGGCTGGCATTTTTTGTCCTATAATGAATATGGTTTCATGAACGCCTGCTTGGATACTTTCAAGTATGATCATTACAAGATTGTGCTGCTAGTGAAAGAACGTATACTTACAGCAAGCCCTGACATGAATCTATAACTCTATAAAATGCGTTTAGGCTTTCTTCTCCAACTTCTTTTCACCGGAGTTAAACAAGTCTGGTACTGATATATCAGTAATTGTAAAATCATTCAACGGCTTCCTGTCTTCTGTCACATGCGTTACGTCGATGTAGTCTCGATGTAGTCACTAGCTGAATCCAGATTGCGGATAATATAGGCGTTGTTGTGCTCTTGACTATATCTCTTGCATTTTACCACGGCGAATAGCCCATCGGTGCTCATTCAGCACTCACCGTGTGACGCACGTGGGCTACTTTACGTCTTCTTCTATGTCTCATGCAATAAATTCTCTGGCGTCCTTTTTATTCAGCCGTCCGTCCCATTTCCTTTATTGTAATAGTGTCAGCAAGATTTCGAACATACTGGCTTTATCCTAATATGTGCAAAACTGCAGCGAGGCATCCACTGCCGTGGTTGGAGTCTTCGATCTGGGAACCGTACTCAGCTTTTAGGCGCCGATACTACTAAGGATAAAAGCGGGTCTCTATCCTTTATGTTTGGCCACATTGCACCACGTGTAATCCACATCGAAAAGGCACTAGCTGTAGGTCGCATTACAGGCATTAGTTCATCGATGATGAAAATGAAGCAGAGCTCAAACATCTCATTCAGCATGACCGACTAGAGCACTCGAGAGCACAGACGACTGCCGCCAAGCAAGCTGAATTCCTAATGTGAAATTTTTAATTTAATTAATTATTTAATGTAATGAAAAATTAAATTAATTAATTAATTAAATAATTAATTAATTGTATCCGGATTAGGCGAGCT
>NW_014577067.1:968109-975957 GCF_000485595.1 Priapulus caudatus | reverse complement strand
CTCTATATTACTATATATTACTCTATTACTTATATAATATATATATATATATGTTGCTTCTGTCGTGTGTTGTGTGTGGCTGTGTGTGTCTCTCTCTTGCTTTCTCTCTCTTTCTCTCTCTCTCTCTCTCTCCTCTGTCTGTTCTGTGTGTCTCTCATCTCTCTCTCTTGCTTGTGTGGCTGTGTTGTGCGTTTGCATCGTAACTCTCCCCTTCTGTCTCCGCTTGTTTCTTTTTTGTCCCTTACATTCTCCCCTCCTGCCTCTCTCTCTGTGTCCTCTTCTCTCTTCTCCTTTCTCTTTCTGGTGTGTGTGTCGGGTGATTTGGCTCGCCTCTCTCTCTCTCATCTCTCTCTCGTTCTGTGTCGTCTTGTCTGCTCTCCCCCCCCCGCCTCTCTCTCTCTCTCTCTT
Source organism: Priapulus caudatus (assembly GCF_000485595.1). NCBI lineage: Eukaryota > Metazoa > Priapulida > Priapulimorpha > Priapulimorphida > Priapulidae > Priapulus > Priapulus caudatus. The sequence continues at coordinate 975,549 of NW_014577067.1, read as the reverse complement.
TGTTGCGTTCCCTTGGTGTGTTGCTCTCTCTCTCTCTCTCTCTCTTTATCTCCCTCTTGTCCGCCTCCTGTCTGTGCTTGTGTTTGTCTCGCTGGTGCTGCTCTTCTGCTCTGCTCGTTCTCCTCTCACTCTCTCTGGTGCTCTCTCTCCTCTCCTTCTCTCTCTCTTCCCTCTTGCTTGCTCTCCTTTTGCTCTCTGTCGTCTGTTGTCTCCAATTCCTCTCCCCACTGCCCCTACAGTCGCGCGTGAACCGGCTCGCGGCAATTCCACCTTCCAATGCGCCTCGACTGTCTTCCTCCATTTATCCCGTGACTCCACTAGAACACAAGATAATAGCTGTATACATATGTGAGAACAACGTTTGTGCGCTCGAGGCCGACGTCGTTCATTGCATTACATGCTAATGACGTCGGCGTAGAAATATCATGAGAGCATTTTACTCATGAATAATTTACCCTGTAATGTGCATGTCTAAACGCTGCATCGCGTCAGCGACGCTCGCAGCTAGGCAAGCTGGTGACGTATCGCCGTGCCCATCCGTACACCGTACGAGATAGCGTGGCGATTGAGCAGCCGTCGCAAAACGGTACTTAGCTTGGACAAATATATGAATAAACTAGAACGCTGGGCGAGATTGTGAGGACACACGAGAAAGAGAGAGGAGAGGAGAGAGGAAATCGAAGTGGGAGACGTTATCTCAGGATTGGGTGAACGCGAGTTGCCGTGGAGAAAGGGAAATACGTCAAAAAATCATAACTATCTATGCTATCCATGCATCATCCATCCATGCATCCATCACACTTCCATGCCCAGTACCCATCCCATCCACATCCATTCGCAGCCGCATCCCATCCCCATATCCCATCCCATACTCCCATCTCATCGCATGGCTCATGCCATGCCATTGCCATGCCATGCAGTGCCATGCAATGCATGCCATGCATGCAATGCCATGCCATGACATCCCATCTCATCATCCCATCCCATCGCTCACCGCATCCCATTGCATGCCATGCCATGCCATGTATGCCATCCATCGCCATGCCACTGCCATGCCATCCCATGCCATCGCATGCCATCCCATCCCATCCCATCCCATCCCATCCCATCCATCCATCGACCATCCATAGGCAATAGAGCATAAAAAAAAAAAACAAGAAATCCAAAGATAAAAGACATTAAATATCAAAAAATATACAAAGTTGAAAAAGCATAAAAAATTTAAAAATAATGCATACTTTAAAAAAATTATAAAACGGGGAAAAATAAAAGGTCGGAAAGAATAAAAGGAGATTATATTAAGACGAGATTGTAAACAAAGGAAAAGAAAAAGCTAACGCAAAAAAGGGGAGAAAACAAAGTTCCCAGCTGCGGACCCCGAACCCAGAATCCCAGGTTAGGAGACGCGATATTGCTAGCGATTAGGCCACTGCGCCGTTAAGGGTATAACCCATGGATTCACACGTACGTTTGATTTAAATGCTGTGTACGCACCCGCCATCTAATTTGTGAATAGTAATTTTTATTATTATAATTTTAACTTTTTTAACTTTTTAAAATTTTGTGTTTCAGCCAGACACCACCTCCAGCAGACGTGCTCGGATTCTGAAATATCATTTTATTTTTTCTCTAGGGCGTGCGGAGTAGGGCGTAATTTCGGCTAACAACTTTTATATATATAAGATACGTGAGCATTAGGAGTGAGAAGAGGGCAACGAAGAAGGCGAGGACGGGGGTGTGCTGAGGAAGGCGGTGGGAGGATCGAGTGGAAACACGAGCGCGGTGTGAGAGATTAGATAGATAGATAGATAGATGAAAGATAGATAGCAGAATAGATAGATAGATAGATAGATAGGTTGAAAAGAGAGTGAGACAGAGAGATGGTGGGGGCAGAAAGGGGGCTGTCGGAGTCAAATTCATATGAAACGATATTACGCACAACGACCAATTATTTTTACCAGAAATTTATCCTTCTGAAACGGCCCCAGATACCCTTATTTGCTAATCGTTTCGCATAAGCATAAATAGAGTTTCCAGATAGACTAGTTTAAGTGCAGTACAAATTTGTAAAAACTCCACGCAGACTCATTAGAGACGTAGTGAATCGAGAGACTGGCGCACGATAAATATTATTACCACCGTATATTAAGACGGCCGGCCAAACGTATGCGTTACACGATCACAGAAAGCGATTATGCTATTACAAACCTGATAGAACGAGATATACAAAAAACATAGAAATATAACTTCGAATGTAATCGCTTCAAAGAACATCATTGCACGCTTAATACCGATTATAATATCTGATTGAGTGTGGTGTGAAGGCGAGAGTTAGAGCATCTATAGAGTAAATTCGCTTCACAATCATCGGATACATCAGATTCGACACCAGATATGTAAGTCCTGAAAATTAGAGATACTGAGCATTGGAAACGGATGGCGGATAAGAAATGTGACGTCACCGGAGATATGAAACGCAACTTAGATGACCAGCTCCATTAGAGAGATGCATCGCCGTGAATACGAGACCAATAAATACGCACACGCGAAGATGACGATCGTCCACTTCGATACACTTCACAACCAGGCACCTGATGAGGTGCAAAAACAAACGGATGATATAAGTACATACTACATATACTCGAAGGCCGTGAAGCGGCCACCCGAGCATCGGACATAACGAGCAGATGGCATTGGCTGTCACACGCGCCACCAGGACAAAGAGCGGTTTACGAGCGGAAGAGAGCGATGGGTCGTCCGATTTGCCGGGTGTACAATGCATATAGGATCTCTATACAATATAGCTATATCTGTACGTGATTATGGGATGGCTGTATCGGGGCCCGGTGAGCAAACCTTTACGACCAATAATCTTGCGCGAAATAGAGCACGATAAGGTAAAAACTATGGAGATGAGAGAAAGCGTCTGCATATGTGAGAACAAGCGAGAGAGGAATACCCGAGAAAAGCCACGAGCAACGCCACATAACACACACACACACACGCACGCACGCAACGCACGCCAACCGCGCAGCACACACAGACACTCAATCCGGAAAGAAGAAAGAATGTCCATATGCACGAGCATTAATAACCGGAAATCGAGCGGAGCGGATGTATATATAATATGTAAAGTCTCGAACACATTTCATTCTCTGAAACGGCATTAGTGGCTGTTACGGGGTTGTGGAAGAGACACTGAGATCATAAATATTTTCTCGTGAACATCACGCTCTCTTTTCGTGGATATATATACGTTATTCCATGCTTCCGGTATATATTGGCGGATGTAGCTCTTGGCATATCTCTACTGACGGAATATTGGCGTAAAAGGATGTGGTAAGCTGTGGGAACATGGCTTCGTAGTTGTTAAGACAAGAAAAAACAGGCATAGTTAATAATGACCATGTGTTTTTATGTGGCAGTCTGTATAACTTATGAAGGGGGCGGTGTGTTCGTTCTAGGCTGGCCATGGTTGCCCTACATTCTTCCAACCGCAGCAGTACTGCCACCAGCCAATCGATTCCCCCAAAGTACGATATATTTCATTACCCTACATGGTATACCAGTATAACGCGAAACGCGACCGAATAATTCTGTCCCAGATCCCAGATAACGTTTTATATTTTGGATGCGTTATACTGGTCCAGTATAACGCATCCACAATATAAAACGTTATCTGGGACAGAATTATTCGGTCTAGTTTTAGGCATGCTTAAGAATTTACTACAAATTCGGCAGATTACATGCCCTATCCCGATTAATTTAGCGTAGCCGGCTCATGCGGCCTAAGAGCGTAGTTCTAGTCCCTATTTCTGGTAGGTTTAAATAGGCTTTATTTTATTGTGGAATATTGATGACAAATACGGAAAAACACATGAAAACTTAATTCACACAATATAAATTTAAAGTCGCTGTCCAGCACTGTTACCCCCACGTGGCGCAGCGCTAGCCAATCTTTAGTTAAGCCCCCTGCGCATGTGCCATTGCCACAAAGGCAACCAGTTATTGTTGTTTTTGTTGTTTTACCAAAAGAGATTCCTTTTCTCAGAGAGCTGTTATTGCTGTACTATGTTATTGTTGATTATATTTTGTCATCGCGTTGTTTAATAGCGAACTCAACGTTTTCCGTATAAAATACGACAGATTAATGCAACATATTGTACGCGTGGTGACATATGCATAAACATCGACCACAACAAACATTGGTTTTCTTTATAATAAGTAATTGTAAAAATTGTTTTAGCTGATTTTTTCTTAATAATATTAAATGTTAAAATTTTTTATATAATTTAACTAAATTGATTGCGTGAAGCTGGAAAAGTGTTATCCCTAAACTAATTATCTCTCGGCAGATTAATTAGAAACATACAAATCCACTCAAGCATAGCGTCACAAGTTGTTCTAATTCATATTTCAAAGTTATATGCGTAAGCAATTTTGCTGTTTTAACCAAATTCGTCTGTCACACATATTTTGGTATGTGTGTGTGTGTGTGTGTGTGTGTGTGTGTGTGTGTGTGTGTGTGTGTGTGTGTGTGTGCTGCAATTTCTACGAGCATAATGTGATATTATACGTTCAAGAGCATGCACGAGTATCTCCACGTTAAATCGCCGAATCTCTGAGAATTTACTTAATTTTGATGAAACCTCACAAGCGACTATTGCTCATTATTTCATTGCACGGATTCTCCCATATAAATTGCCTATTCAATCAATTTGCAAATTCTCGCGTTAAAAATCTAAATACGCGCCGTTAAACATTCTGTCAATTTAATCCGCATGACGAAAATTACAACTGGATAATGTGAAACTAATTATAAGATGCTAAAAATGCTCAATTTATTAACATCAGAGAACGAGGCTATTAATCAACTGGGTGATTATAATAATTGTCATAATTGTAATTAAACATACTACTAATTAATAATTTATAGTCGAGTCATTATTGGTTTATAAATGTACCACCACCCCGAAATATACAAATGTCCAAATATTTGTATTGTTTTGAGCTACTTAACTTGGATATTTTTATGTTCTACTAAACAGTATTCGTTTGTTCAATTTTTATACCATGTTTTATCATGATATTCCATATTGCATGTCATGGCCTCTACTAATGAAGTTCATTCTCTACTAATGAAATTTATATAGGGCACCCACTTTCATACCATACGAGCATCACAGAATTGTATCCCTACTTTTACTATTGTCCTCTAGTCGTACACTATCAACTTTGTCATTGTAGTGTTGTACAGCGAAGATTTTGCCGTCTACTTTTAAATACCTACGGGATCGAGTAGATTAAGCTATTGGGTTTGCGTGTTTCCATTAAAATAATATCAAATTTGTTTGGAATGTTCGCGTTGTGCATGCTCCAGCGAGAAAATGCCGTCGCGAAAAATTACGTACTTGCCACACAAAGCTACCTCGTGTGGAGTGATCAGTAAAACGCGGTAGGAATCCTATCTGTGGTCATGTTTGCTATATGAGATTCCACATTGATGGGTGAAACACGTTCTTAGTCGAGTCATTATAGAATATACGAAATAATACCATAAAAAGGAATTCTCCTGCTATTAAGGAAAACTATAGAATTAACTATCCGGCCGCGAGCCACGCCCAGCGATGGAAATAACGCGGGTTTCCAGAATGCACATTGATTTTCTCCCGCTGACATTTTAAGCATCTAAAAACAAATTTTTTATTACGTATTTGCTCAATCAGTTTCTCGCAGCCGGATATAGAATTTATTCTTGTTATTTATTGTCTCAAATAATAAACTCAATCATCTAATTGACAATATTGACAGTAGAAAATATTGTCTAATAAACTAAAATCTTTAACATAATTATATTATGCACGCTAATAATTTTAAACGTATACTATTATACGAGATCTAATAAGATAATTCTTTCATTCATTCTAATTAAGATCATAAAATTACGTCACGGTTTTATATTCTTACCAGATTAAGATGTGAGCCGTAAAAGTGATGTAAAGTGTTTTCACCTATTGTGACGTCTTCGACGTTTCGGCGGTAGCTCACCGGATCCGATATTTAATTGTTCGTCTCCGTTTAAATGTAATTAATATGTAATTACAAATGAGCAGGGTACACGTGACTACTGTTAAAGTGAGTTTTATGATTCTCGGTTTGCATCATGGAGACACATCGACGTTAGTTTTTCTTCTTTTCAAGGCTAGTAGCCAATCAACAATTCTAACTATTGTAGTCATATTATCATAAACTTTTATTTGCGCTGCTGATGAATGCAGCTGCGCGTTTATGTAGCATTAATAATGAGTCACAGCCGATTTATAAATGTTTAAGGCTCGCTGCTTTTATTCGAGAGTGTAGCGAATGAGTTACCGGTGTAAGTGTCAGCTTCTATTATTGCATTCTCTCTTTCATATATATATATAGCCAATCACAGGCGTTGCGATCATTAGCACGGGCTAGCACGGGGGTTCTTAACATGTGGTCCATGGACCCCTTTGGGGTCCGCGGATGGGCTTCAGGGGTTCCGTGGACCCCATCGTATTCAAAATGTTGTGTTGATGTGCTTATGTGTATTTTTCTGGGGAGGGGTCTGTAGCTTTCACCAGATTCTCAAAGGGGTCCATAACTCAAAAAAGGCTAAGACCCACTGGTCTATAGCATCTAACGCGTCGATCGTATTGCTGCTACACGTCTTATATTCTGCGCGTACGCTGCTTCAGAGGACTCTCCCACGTTGAGTCCGGACAGAGCCAACCGGCTAGGCTCCGTGTCCTCGCAGCGCTCCCGATCCGGATCCAACCAGCAACACAGCCAGACGGAGAAGCTGCTATCGGCCGACGATATCAACTCGAAACCAACAAGTCCGACGACGTCGTCCGATGGCATCACGGCTGTGTAAGACACGTGTAGGACGCGTGACGGGTGAGTGTTCTCCATCGATGTAGACCGGCTCCTACATCGGTCAATCGACCGCAGGGAATCAGCAGGAGCCCGAATCAACCAGTCGCGAGGGCGGTTGGAGACAGTCCAAATTCGATCCAGAAAGAAGTTGTCGGAAACAAGATGGCGCGCGTCGGTCGTTCGTGGGAATTCTGCAGCGGTCGAGAGTAATTTCGGATGAGAGGCAATCTGAAGGCGGTGGCGCGGACGTAATAGTAATTTACTGAGCAGGCGCGCTGAAGTGTTGAATTTTGCGTGGAGTGCGGTTGTCGGATTTATTCATAGCGTGTCCACGCGAGCGCACCTCGCAGTAATGATCGCAAGCAAGCAGCTTATATCGATTTTGTATTTTGTTTTCGGTATGCATAAGAATAATAGAGAAAATAGTAAGAACTTTTGAAATGTTAATTATGACAGTATGTGTGTGTGTGTGTGTGTGCATGTGTTTGTGAGTGTGCGTGTCGGTGTGCGTGCGTGCGTGCGTGCGTGCGTGCGTGC
>NW_014577067.1:966243-968084 GCF_000485595.1 Priapulus caudatus | reverse complement strand
TCTCTCTCTCTCTCTCTCTCTCTCTCTTTTGCGTTTTCTCTCACTCGCGCGCTCACTCTCTATCTCTCTCTCCCTTTCTTTTGCGCTCTCGCTCTCTCTCTCCCTCTCTCCACTGCCTTGTACCCATTCTCCACCTCTCACTAACAGCCTCGCCACGTCATATGAAGTAGTTTAGCGCCTGATTTGTTTTTCCATTGTGCGAAAGTTTTGTTCGGTTGGATAATCGGTCCATTAGCAGCACGCTTTCAGGGTATTTCATGATCAGTTGGTTTCCTTTGGTGCTATTGCGAGAAATACCGAGTCTCGTGAGACTTAAGTAGTGAATGCAAAGCTGAGCTATTTGTAACATTGCGTTTTTGGCGCCTAACAGTGTTGAAAAGAACGTCTTGAGGTGTCGAAACGTTACTGTATAGATACCGACCATTTCCAATGTAGATATACATTGATAACTTTAATTTTAACATTATTATCGTTAGGATCTGAGTCAAACATCTTCCACGGCTTTCAAAGCGTAATCACTGTAGGTTTACTGAGTTTAGCTTCACATCGTTCACTGATCGTGCCCTAACGTAAAATAATATAGTTTTAGGGCAGGCGTGGCATAAACTATTAGTTGGGAGGCAATTGCTTTCAAGAATTGGGATCAGGCGTCTGAAAAAGAAAACAAAAATGTAAATATTTGAGGGTTTATTTTTACGCGTGCAGGCAGGATCTTCTGGTTGCTATCTCTGCCTCATCAAGATTGTCAGATATTGTTTCCGGGATTACTGTCAAAGCTGGTGTGATGCTATGCTCGATGAATTATTCCGTTATAGTTCCGTTAGTTACTGATTAATTCCGTTCCATATTATATTACGTAATGTATCTAAACGTTTAATGTAGATTTATTTTGTCGTTAAATCAACGCACGCGCCATTTTGATCCTTATATGCTACTATAAATCTATATAACCACACGCATGCGGTCAGCAGTACGTAATAATGAAGATCGTTATTGGGTTCTCCTGACGTGGTTTTATAGAGATCTATGATGCTACTCACTGTACTTTATGAATATGGATGTTTTTTGTCAAAATAAAATTTTATTATTAATATTACAAAACCATTGCTGTTACACATTGCTCTATTGCGATTCAGTTCCACGCGCATCGAGGTAACCTAGGTAGTGCTCCTAAAAAACAATCCCTCCTTATATAGTAGGTAATCATACTCAATGCTAGCTCATTAGATATATACACATCTCGCTCGCGTGGTTTAGGTAACGTCAATTATCCAATCTTACAGAAATTATCGAAGACACATTAGTCTTTTCAGTAGTAAACCATGTACTGGCCATAATACATTGTAAGGCACGCTGTATATATATATATATATATATATATTATATATATATATATACTGTATACATATATATATATTAGTGTAATTAAATAGCAAACAAAAATTATTAAAATTCATAAATTGATAATCTCATTAGGACCGAAATGCGAACTCCACAGTTTTAATGTTTGCTTAGTGGTTTCACCGTGAATGTATCAGTAGCAGAACATTTAGATTACAATTATTTACATTTTGTGAAAAAGTGGGATTTTTATTTTTAGTATTTACGGTGACGTAATCACTTTAACGTAAAACCCGGTCACCAGGGCTTGGTGCACCGGCGTGTTTTGATGCACGGAGGCATATATTACTCGTTACGCGAGACGTGATACAGCGCGAGGCGGGTGCGATCACGACAGCAAAGTATCAGCCCACCCCCACTCAACACGCGCATATGCTACTATGTACACGCACAAACACATACACACACATACGCACGCACGCGCACACACACACGCACGC
>NW_014577067.1:929555-958019 GCF_000485595.1 Priapulus caudatus | reverse complement strand
TATATATCTTACGGAGTAGACGTAATACGTTATTCCAACACCAAAACAACCATGCAAGCACAATACCGATGAGCTAAACGTAAACTATGTTTCCTAATTAACAAGATTACCAATAAAACTGCCCTAATAATAATCACATAATAATGCAACGGATTAATTACTTTTGTAATTATGGAAGTATGAATCATCTTTACGCAAACATTTCATACCAATCTAACGATTACAATGAAAAAAATATCATTGAATTTATATCTAAACAGAAACCCCCGTTTACACACCGCTGCAAGCTAGTGTATATGACGAATTAGGCAACCAGGCTATATAGATACACATTCGTCATAAAACAAAGCTAGGCGATTGCCAGAGTCATAACATAAACGGTAAATGATGGCCCCGGATGTTATTTTCACGGTGGAAACGGTGTAAGCTCTTACAAGGCTTCGCGGCTTGACACATCAACCGCGAGTCGTACTACAGAATCATATCCTAGCGACGGCTATATAGAACTATAATATAGGCTATAAAGAACGTATTATAGAATCGTTATGGTAAGTCCCATACGTACCAAGGAGCTACATATAACTCATATATATATATATATATATATATTATACAATATGTAGCTCCTTGATACGTACTAGAGTGAGACCACTGGTGAGACCACCGTGGCGCCATCTATTATGCTAGGATTTATCGGTTTACTCCAAACTCTAATCATACTACACACTTCAGTTACATTCACACTTCCAGGTTATTCGCATGATTGTTATCATATATCAACCGCTGCACGAAAGGGAATTCTTGAACAATTAAGAATTTTATTCTGATTTTCGAACCTGATAACCACTACACAACGAAACCGTCCATCACAAATTGGAAAAATTAATACTTAATTGTATTATGCTTCTCGCCGGTATGAATAAAAGAAAGGATTGATTACGATTACATGTTGGCATCAGCTATTGCTAATTACAATTGCATTGATTGGTAGACGATTGATTTGGTGGAAGATTGAATATGTAGTAACCGAATTAATAGCTTAACCTACATAATATTATTATTAACACCATAGTAAATACACACCCTGTAGTAGATATGCAAAATATAACAATGGAATCACTCAACAAGTGTTTCAGAAGTATTACCACAGCAAACTTGCAACTGCATAAAAAAGCAAAATACATCTTCACAACCGTTTAATCCATTTTCCACTGCCATAGTTATATAATCATGATTATAATAGGATTAGATAGCATAGATAAGGTCTTATCTACTCCTGATTATTTGGCAGTCAAAATACACTCCGAAGAATAAGAAACTCAACAACAACTGCTGTCAAATACAACCAGAATTCAGCAGTCAATAATTCTCAGACCATTACATTTAACCACCCCACATCCCTAAACTTTTTATGAAAAAAATGCTTTATTACGAATATGGATAAACTGTAAAATTGTTAACAACTGCGTGAACATTCATACAGACACTGAAGCCCTATAGACAACAAACGTATTGCGACGATGACACCAATTTGTAGAAGGCCGGTAACAGTATATATGCGCTCAAATACCAGACCGTCAGGGTTTTTAGACGTAGACGTTGTACACCTCCGACACGTATATCTAAACGTTACCTTATTTATTTCCAGCTAAAACCTCAACTATCAACAATACAAGTGAACACCCAATTAATTCAGAATAATTAGGAATAAATCTAATCAGTTAATTAGATGGTGAGCAGTAAACAATTGCCGACCAGAGTTAATGAACTGTTTACACGTCTCATGACATGTTCTGATCATTGCAGTTATTTTTTTCAAGTCGGCGTGTTATAATATCATTTGACAAATCATTCTGAATGCATTCTTCTTCGCATCGCAGAATATATGGCCTGTCATCATATATAGAATTTGCTAACAAAAACACAAAAACGGCGCATTTAACTGATGTTTCTGTTAGCAGAAACCCAACTCATCATGTCAACATGAGGACCAGTGTTTAGATAAGATATTCACAGTTTGGTGCATACATACTATAGTCACACACTGCTAAGTAACAAGTGCATGATCAAGTAACAAGTGAAGAATAGTAACGGCGATATATAATTGCCACGAGTTTGACGACATGATTTCTTACAATAACAAATAGGAAATCAATTGAGAACAATCTAGAAAAGACAACATTGGGCAATCAGCAATCACACTGTTTCGTGACGGATTAGCAGGACTTTGCCCTTCCTATCAATATGCCATCAAGAGTGAATACAAATACATTATTGTTCTATAATAAAACAATTTGTTTTTATTCATTCCTAGTGCCATATTTTATGTTAGCTGCACGTGAAGTTAGGGCATTTAATGGTAATGTTTACCACAGCGGTATAGTTACTGACAACCTGACAGAACTGTGCAGACATTTCAACGATGACTGGCAATAGTAAAATCCCCAAGTAAGATTTACTGGCCAATGTCAGCTAGTAGCAGTAAGCTTATGCAGTTCTGGCTGAATGTCAAGAAATGCTCACCACATAGCAAAGCTCATATAGGGTCTATGTCCCCCAGGGTACTACCGGAACGTACCCTGGTCACTATTTGATATGGTTAGGGTTAGGGTTAGGGTTAGGGAGTAGGCGTAGGCGACTCCCTATACTCGTTAGTGGAGTAGGCGAGGTACGGTCCGGCATATTAGATAGTACCAGGGTACGTTCCGGTATAGGGCCTACCGGACCGTATCCAGGGTACATTCCGGCAGTACTCCGGGGGACATAGACCCTCTCAGCCATAGCAAACACCGTGAATATATATATGTATACTCTCAATATAGTCTACACGTGTCCATGCGCACACCTAGATTATGATGTACGTTTTAGTTGGTGAGCATGACATTCTTGAAGAATGTATTTATACAAGGAGTATAAACATCTGCCAATAAATGGCCTAGCAGCAACATTTCAACTTTTAAGAATTACAGCCCTGGTTTAACAACTAGTTAGACATTTAATCAGTTAACGGTTAACAATTATAACTATATTAATGCTATTTAAGAGCATCCCCTGCTCTACATTGGCCATTAATAACACTGGTACCTTTGGCACACACACGCGTGCACGCACGTACTCACGCACACACATACGCACAGGCAACAACAAGAGGGAGCACACCGCGCGTATACCATTATCACTATCGCCCTAACGACCGTGATTTTCATCTCACACATCACTGTCGATCAAGCCACACACTATCGATTGGATAACAATACACGCAACGTTGTGCACGGCTGCTATGAAGCCATGATTAGTTGCCATGCAGAATATAGTTAGTCATTGTGCTCAACACATCATACACCAGACCTACTTCATCCCTACAGTCTGAGAAAAAAACGTCACTCGTTGTCAAAACCGTCTCTGTTTCTAACTGGGATTCAAATTCGTCCCTGAATACTCCTGATATACTGTCTGCAAAAATAGTTTACATAGGAATATATGTTTAGTAAAAAACACACTAACACTCTCGGATAACGTTAGAAAACACAAATACTTATTATTAAGTAAAGATCCAGAGACTAAACAATCTTTCAAAAAATAGTCTTGTAACTATACCTACTTCTATAGTTTGTGAATTGAAAAAACAACGTTCACAAAGCACCATATATAGTAAAATGTCACATATAGGTGAGCAATGTATTACGTGTATACAAAAACGCTAGTCTTCAAACGTCACACGCATTATTGCTTTTTAGTAAAAAAAATCTACAAAAATGAAGTTAGTAAATACAAATATGAAGTTATGGTACTCATTAGCACATCTACTAATTATTGCATTGTGATTACTATAAGTACAGATCTTGATTACAAAATTCAATAGCTCACAGTTATTTCTCTCACGCGATCGTTTCCTGCCAACTTTAACATGTTAGGACGACAACACTAGTCAACGTGAAAGTTTATGCATTGATTGCAATCAATATAAACAGTTTACTTTGGTCACTTGTGTTTTTTCTTGTCTGCCCAAGGTGACTTGACTGCACTTGCTTCAAATCTTTTGGATGACCTAGGAACCTTGAGAATCTACAAGTCAGAACGTTCCCCTCTCCAAGCAATACGAATTTCCAAGGTCCCACTGTTTATAGTAGTGCAATATAAATCTTAAATCGAGCTCCGTGGGAGGGTACACCACAAAGCCATGATTTGTTTGATATCTACAAGTAACAAGGTTTACGCTTAGATCGTTATACTTCTTTTGATCTATCTCCCATCACAGAATCGCCCCGGTTTAATGGCATGGTACGATTGCAAGAACTGATCCCGTGTAAAGATATTACAGTGCTCTGCTGATAGTAGATATTCCACGCACTGATATATGGCTGAAATGGCGCAATCTGACACAATAACACAATTCAGTACCACAATGCAAAAGTGTCAAAAACATGACAAAATTAGAGACTAAAGATTCGTTTGTGGACTTATTGGTTACTATACTTTGAAATACACCACACCACTGAGTAAATTTAGACAGTTGCACTGTTGCATCGCAATAAGAGATTCTCTAAACAAATATTACTTTCAGCTATTGAATACGTAATTTTAGAACACAGAAATTATCACTCCACACGTGAGAGTCCTTCATCACAGTTTATAAATCATGAACAATGCTAACCGGGTACAAACGCACTGACGTTTTAGGCTATCTAGAAACACAGCCATGAGCTATACACACAGGCTTATGGAGATTCTGAATTCTGCCACATTCTATATTGCACACAAGATCCGAGTCTTTTCACAGAGTTCTTTGATCGAGTTTTCGGTTTTGAATGGCAGCCTTTGTGCAAAATCCTTACATTAATTATTCACACACGATCATTGTTGGGAACATTAGGGATAGCAGGTTCACTGGAATACTAAAGCATTTTACTCTTACACAAGAAATAAACCAAAAATTCTAACTCCCGGTAAATGCCGCTGCACGACAGAACTCAATAACGTCAACAACAGAATAATTATGCTCCAGTTCGCAATGTTAATGTAAAAATGCTATCAAAAGCGCAACAGCAGATCTGTCATGCGGCATGAATGAGCCAAGCAATTGCATCGATACGACGAGCAATTTTCCACATTTCATTTTACGTTTTCACACAATTACTTGCATTATCACATGCTCACCCAGCTATGGTGTAGAAAATACACTTGGTACAGCCATTGTCTGCTATGATATCGCTCTGGAGATTCAAACACACAGATCTATGGTCCTTTCCTATCCATCTATTCAGATTAGGAATGAGCCATCGTTTCAGATATGAGAAGACATCACTTTAAGCCAGTTCACTGTCTATGTCTTCAATATTCTTAGACAATTCCTGAGTATATTGAGTTTTATTTCTCCTGAAAAAACAACAACGAAAGATTTACTGGATGCTCATTATTTACCACTGACCGTATACCTTAATATGCTAATGTTTTTTATTATGTCCCTATATTCACAACGTAAACACCATTATATCCGCATTGAGAACATTTGACAATCATCACATTTAGTGAACAGTAAGACCAAAAATTAGATGAATATAGATAAAATTCTAGATAATATAAATCGATGTAAGCCACCGTTATTTCTATCATATATGCAGGCTACTCATAGGGATGCACGTATTACTTACTTTTTGTAAGTACAGTAGCAGTAGGTGACAACACCTATGATTGCGACAATACCAGTGACTATGGCACCAACTATTGGGCCTGTATGGTCCACCTGCCTGATCGCATGTGGGTTCTGCTGATCTGAAGAAAGATATTCAACAATATACAATCATGAGTAAATAATACAGTAAAACTCACATAAGTGGTCGTCGTCTAACTCGTCAATTCGCATGGAAGTCAAAGTCCAGATTTTCTCACATAGTAAATCCATTGGAATTGCCCCGCCTAAGTCGTCATTTATAAGTCGTCATTATGCACAAGTCGCCGCCCTCAGACAGGTCACATGTAATACAAACAACAGTAATTTTCCATCTGTAAGTCATCATCAGAAATGCCGATGGCGTGCGCGCCGCAGTGTACGATCTAGGGGATGTGTGAGCTGGCTGTCGCAGATATGCGCTACAGTTTGTTCAAGAGCACGGCCTTGCGGAATTACCGTATTTTTTCACAAAGTGTTCCAAGAAAATTTGGCAGACGTGCACCGCAATGTCCTGCAATGTCCAAACGTGTAATCAACAGCGGGTGTTACAGATAGCCAGCGTGTGCCGCTAGTGCGTACAATCAGTGCGTTATGGCCAGCAGCGGTGTCGAATGATGTACGGACCCAATTGTTTCATGTCTGCTATGTATGTGGCGCGAACTGATGGGCGCCTGGGATGGGAGCCCTACATATAAGTCGACAAAATGACGACTTACGCGTATGTCGTCATTTTCGTAAGTCGGCACAAATATGCTGGTCCCAAAAGTGTCGACTTATGCGAGTTTTAGTGTACATCTTTAATTTCAAATTCTTTCTCTCTCTCTCTCACTCACAGACTCCTTCAGGCTCTACATCGCTCTCTCTCTCTCTCTTGGTCTATTACCCAATGCGTAACACATACCTTCTTTGATTAAAATCACATTAGTTAAGGAATGAAAAGTGATTAGAATGAAAGAGCCGACCGGCAGAATTACCTGGCAACCAATTACACCTGTAACCGGCAGAGCCAGAACAACTCAGCCAGAAGTCCATGCAGTCGTCCGTGCTGGTGTAGGTGAGATTGCTGCACTTACGGATGTCTCTCTCCTGTCCAGTACAGCCAGCCTAATGTAAAGAGCCAGCCATCGATATTTTGGGGTCAAAATTACGAACAAACTGCTACAATCCACGCGTAAAATTGACAGCCGAAATCTACTTTCCGTGTCACAGTTTTGTTTTTGTTTTGTTTTGTTTTTTTAGTTGTTTTTTTTGGGGGGGGGAACACGATTAGCAAGGTGTACGGCGGCTATTCACAGCCGCAGGTTCTTGTGCCATCTTGCACTGGGGCGACAGACAGGGGGGCTTGGCAAGGCTAGACAGCAAAATTCTGAAGGAATAGGTGATAAAATGTTCCATACTCCTCCCCAGTCATATAGCATGTGAAGTGGACTCACCTTAATCATGAGTTTTGGCCCATTGTTCCTCAGCTCTATGTTGTCTCTGGTAGTCTGCCACTCATACTTACTGCTACAGCCGGCAGATTTGCAAACGACCTTCAACAATGCATCCATCTGATCTGCAACACAGCGCATATAATAAAAACATTTATATAATACTTAACTTCATTATATAACTTGTACCTTATAATTATATAATTACTGACACTGTTATAGAATTTATTTACATATCATTTTTAAAGAAACATGGACAAAAGCCGATTTTAGCATTAGTAAGATGAAATGTTAGGAGCGGTAGGAAATACAAAACACTTAATTCCCAAAAATCGAACTTTCTCCTACCTATCCTAGGTAAATGAGTAGTACGCTTACAATATGTCAGAACGTGTGATTCACAGCTTGTTTTGGCAAGTTTCATGACACATTACGATCACTCAAACTCTCAGAAAATGTGTAGAATAAAGAAGACATATCGGTTGACCATTTATAATCACACAAAACATCGCTCAGAAACTATTTGTAAGGATTGACACTACATGAGTGTGCAGGGTTTCTTCTGAGGGAAAATTAGACAAAGGAGGTAATGGCCAGTTTGGGAAAAAAACGCACATTATTGATTCAAAGGCGTGCCGTAGGCATGCATGCGGATGATGCAGGTGGGGTAAATATGCCAGAAGCATGTGGTGATCGATCTATTTATTTTTAGGTTGACACTATTTTGACAATGACGGGTAAATACAGAAACATTTTCACAACAGCGATGTTAAATATGGCAACGGCAGTGCGCCACTGTGCTTCTTATGTAGAAGAAACCCTGGTGTGCGACTTTTACATGCATTCAGCTGGTTCTACTACAGAGTGATTAATCAGCAATTAATCTCCAATGTACTAAGCACATCAGAAAAATCTCAATTTCATACTTGTAATTAATGTTTATATTCAATTAATATCTTTTTGAAAAAATCAAGGCTCAGGACAAGGCTCTTATTACAACATGGTAATCACTAATCAGGTCTTAATTGCAAAATTAATCATGTCAAAGTCATTATAATGCTGTATACCAGACCCATGTAAATAGTGGGACAGAGCTTGGGACAGAGGTAGGGGATTGATGGAGAAATATAATTAAAATAGCATTTTTACGATTATGTCAAAAATAATGTATTCATTACATATTGATATATATATATGCATATGCTGGTACTATCAATCAAGATGGAAGTATATTAAATACACCTGAAGATATAATTAGTATTTTAGATCAGAATTTATTTTTTCCTTCGGAGCGATAATAACTAAAGTGACAACCACATCACATATAATAGAGGTGCCATCTATATATCCTCAAACACAGAACAGATAACATTGAGCAATAGATTCAGGCACTAACCTGGGACGTATACGTGTGGAAGACACACGGTTTGCCACTGCTCCTTGTGGTATGTCATGACGTAACCTTTGGCTTTGTGCTGCATATCCTTCACCTCCCAATGCCGTGTGTGTTTATCATCTTGTACAACATGTATGTTTGCTAGCGAACAAATAAAACCAATAATGTAATGCAGGGATAGCGAGAGAACAGCGCCTCATAACATCCGATTCACTAAATGACCAACTTTTCAACTATCATGGCAACTGAGAAAGGTTTGTGATTCTTCCCTTGGTTAACTATTCAATGTGTGCCACTACCACAGAGCTTTCAGCATTACATTCAGTTAAATAAGGTTTCAATAATGCTATACACACCGAAGTCTGAGCAAGCTAATAATGTCTGAGCAACATATACACGTTATCAGTAGAGCATATAGTATCGCATTCTACAGCTATTATGTGCAAGTGTGTGATCTTGTGAATAGCCAAATGTTCACTCACGGGCACACGTAAGACCAACGCCCTCTGATGCCAAACACGAGCTGTTTCCCCATTCGCTGTGCTTGCACATGCTCAACTTGTCAGCAAGTCCACCTGTTGGCAAACGCAATGCCATTATACCTTATATTCACGTTTATAAGACTACTTTCGAGTTATGTTACTATTCAAACCTGAAACGAAATGTCAAAGGTGGCTTTTATAGTAGGGGTGGGATGATTCATCGATATATTGATGTATAATGATACAAACCTCGACAATATATGTATAAATATGTCTGAGTATTTACGATACACGTATTGATACTTTACTGAATAAAATCCATATCATTTGGTAGCATAATTTTATCAGAAAAAAACAAGACGCAATTCACGCTATGTTCAATAGCAGTTGTTCATTTTAAAAGCACTCCACGATACAGATTTGTAAGCATTCACATGATTGGTACAGAACCGGTGAAGTGTATATAGTTTGCTAGGTAGTTTCGCCTGAAAGTATTGCGATATGTATTGTATCGTTAAAAGTGTATCATGATATGGATCGTATCATGAGCTACCCCCATCTTTCCACTCATACTTTATAGATAGGTAAACTGTTCTATAGAGGTAGTTTAATGGTATAACTGCCATGCAAGAATAACACCAAATGCCATTTTGAACAACAAAAAGCAGCAGCAACTTTTTTACTCAATAGTCAGGCCACAATTAAAAAGATCTTTGCTTGCCGTCAGCCGACCCTAGCTGAAAGGTTTGGGTAGGTAGGTAAGCTTTTTTTCTTTTCTTTTTGAGGGGGGGTCTCTTTACAAATTCAGCATGGTGTCTACATGCTCGGGTGTGCTTGTGTGGAAAAATATATTTAATGTTGAATGTTTATTGTGCTTGGTACATATAATGTATTGCCTACAGATTTATATAATGTACAGTGATCCAATTTGTGAGAAAAAAAAAAGACTGGGAAAGATCAATAAAAAAATTTTAGTCGGCCCCTTTTTGGCAGGTCGGTCAGGTGAGTGCAAACAAACAATATTTTTATTATGGCCTCGTAAAAATTTATTTGCACAGCCATACCTGATAAATAGGAGCAGCCCAACCGTTCCACTTCAAGAATTTCAGACGGGTTTTTGTCCCCAATATTATATGACCACGCAAACCCACCCAGTGGGTAGCCAAGTTCATTTTTGCAAACAACACCTGTAACAGAGAAATGACATCAATTACATATAACAATCTGACTATATCAGATGTTTGATCTTTACTGTCGCGACTCACATTTATTATAAATATAAATGGTGAAACCAGAAATAAATCTTGACAATCAAGTTTAAGAACTGTTGAAAGTGAATGAAAATACTACTGATAGATAAGAAACTTGCCAACTTTGCTTCTGCAAACTAGTAAAGCCTAAACACAATAGCATATATGTGCACATACGTATCTCATTATCAGCAAACTCTTCACTACACACATAGCCATGCACGTTCTCATGACTTATTTGTAGACGTCCATGATTTCTCGAGGGACCATCTAGCCAGACTTCGTCATGATCTGCATCTGGTTAAAATGTTGTCAAGTAATCAGTTGCGGGGAAATTATGCTAAGATGCCACTCAGTCTGGATGCCAATAGTATTTATTTACTGTTAAATAAACAATAGCTGGTTCTTAACCAGAATTCTACTCTGCATATGTCTATGCAAACTATACTATATTATACCTTCATTTTTTCAAGTGATAGTTATGAAATCTAGGGATGTATAATTACATCTCGCACACACAGGTGTATACATGCACGCAAGCATGCATGCACACACACACGCACACACACCTTGTTCTGCCCTCTGTCACTTCTACCTCTCTCCTCCACTTTCTTCATGTGCCTTCTCCCCCTCCTTTAACCTCGACACCCCACCCTCAGTATCTCGCCTCTCCCCCTACTCCACTATCAATCTCTATATCACGTCCTACCTGTCTCTCCTCGCCAAAACACTTTGCCACTTCCCTTCTTATTTTCTCCATCTTCTCCCCGTCCCTTCGCCACTGCCTGCAACCACTCCACACATCCTTTCCCCCTTCCACCCCACTCCTCACCATCAACAAACCAGTTATACCATAGAAGTAGCATAAACTTGACTCTATAAATGATCTATGTGTTCAGAGACATAAAAACATCTACCTCAGAGAATTTCCTAAGATAAGAATGCGATAAAAAATTACGTGTACATGCATTACGTTTTTAAGGCCAAAACAAAATATAGGTGTGGTTACCGTTTCCCGACCGACCCTAAAACATCTTTAATCCGTCAATTATCTTTTAAAGCCTCACAATGCGCAACGCCAAACGTAAACTGTCTCCCAGGTACTTAGACTAGCAACTACTTTGTGAGCAGCATAAATTATCCACAGCTACCTTATGAACAAAATAAACTCCTACGTTCCCTCCATTTGACTGCGCTGTCCAACAAGAAAGAGTGTGCGAAATCAGGTAAGTATGCAGGCGCGGCCAACGCTAAATTGTTTCAACATCATAGCCATCGAACTGGTTTGGTGACTCCACATGTCTGCTAACAGGGCTGTCTCTGAGGGCCAAGGAAATTGGATTCTTGTCCGGCGTAAACTGTTTTGCATAGTGGCGACAGTGCCATAAGGATAGTGTAGTAATCTGTGGAACACTGCCTGTATAGATGTACACATCCCAAAGTGAGCTCATTCAAGGAGAGGGTATTTCTATAGGCAGCGTAATAAACGTGAAAAATAACGTAATTTGATTTTATGGCGTGATAGTCCGCTAACGAGCGCCGAAACATTGCGAGCTACGCACGCGTGCAATCGCGAAAACACGCCACACGGGCTCTAGAAATCGTTGCTACCACCCCCTGACGTCTGCGCTGCCAGAGCCAACGCAACGGTGTCGAACAACCAATCGAGACGAATTTGGAAACAACAGTGAGATATTTTCAAATCACCTTTATATAAACAACCGCGCCAGTTGAAACTGGGAGGCACTAGAGGGTTTATCTTGTCATAAGTAGTGTGATTATTCATGCCCCACGACTATTTGCTAGGTCTATAACTGTAGAAAATAGCATTTGGATGTCGCAATTGTGAGGCTTATAAAAGTAAATAAAAAACATATAAAATAATTTCAAAAGCAACACACGCACATCCTTCGGACATGGTTCGTAATAAAAGTGTTTCAATTAACAACTAAGAGAATGTGTGGTTTGGTCCTACTGACCTAGTACCGCTTAAGCGACAGGGCTTGAGAATTTTATGAATGTTCGGCATGAAACGGTTAACCATCACTATATTTTGTTTTGGCCTAATCTTATCTCACAAGATATCAAAATGGGGAAAGTGTTAGATAGCAAACTCAGGAATCGGAGCTGGTACTCCTGCAAACGGTCCATCGTACATTCATTGACAATCAACAACAGACTATATGTGTGGTCCGTAATAACTACCAATGTTAAAAAGGAGAGTCTGTTTCACTCACATGAGGGTTCTAGAGTCTAGTTTTCAGTATAAAATATGAGGGCAAGTTAAAGATTACAGCCTACAGATAAAAGTTTCATGTTCAATCACCATTAGAACATATTATTGAAAAAAATGTTTTATAAGAACATAACGCACTTCTCGGATAAGTTTGACTGGCTAACACCACGACAGAACTATGAGTCGTTGCTGCAAACGACACTTTCAGCCACAGGGCTAACAGACCCGATCAGGGTGTTTCTTATTTATTCATTTAAAAGCAAAAGGATTGTAATCTCTTATAAACGACGTATAGTTTCAGTTATAATATGGATAAATTTGCCCTAAAATAAATATCGTTTGGTTAAATAGCATTTAGGTATAAATATAATTGCACTTTTGTGATTAGCCCTCGGTCTGTAACGCAACTTTTTCGGGGTGGCAGCACGGTCGCGGGTGTCATGGCGCCGTTCAAATTTCGTAGCGTTGATGTGTAATTAATTATAACAATTAAATTAGGTATCTGGTAACAAATACGTGTGGGTGTAGACGATTTGTTATACAGTAAGTACAGTTGTATGCAGTAAAATTGTAGAGTCTACTATCTCTTTAAGCAATCAGCCATTCTACAGTCGGTTCAAGGATGGAGAGCATAGTCAGATTGTCACCTATGTCATTTTCGTCAATGTGGGGGAATGGCCCTTTAAAATCGACAGGGGTGTTGTTCAGGGTGTTGTTTATTCATTTTTACCAAGAAACATTATGTTAGTTCATAGAAAGTGTGGAAAAAAACTCCGTTTAAGCGACGCTACTCGGCCGTTTCGGACTGTTTCTCACCATCGCGACGCTCGCGTATTTCAGCGTATTTTAGCAAAATATCCCATTTTTATCCCAAATGCCAAATGGTATAGACAGTAAATTGGTGCTATCAGCCTTCATAGAGGGCATTCAGAATTTTGTGAAGGAATATTTAAGTGTCTAAACAACCGGATCCGGTTTCGGTATCCTGAAAACTAAACAACTAGCTCTCTTCTCTGATTGGCTAATTTTGTCACTATTTCATTTTTTATTATTTTTGGCTAATTTTATTTTATTTTAGAATTAGGGATAGGGTTAGGGTTAGGGTTAGGGTTTGGGTTAGGGTTAGGGTCTAAAGCTCTAACTTTGAAGTTGTTTCAGTGGCTCAACGGTAGAGCTTTCACTTCGTGATAGTAAGGTACCGTGTTCGAACCCCATAAGATGTTTTTATTTTCCTCTGCTTTCTGTATTTCTTTGAATTTTATTTGTTTCTGCATTTATTTATTCCGTATTCATTTATTTAATTGTTCTGTAACTTTTGTTTATGTTTGGAATTAAATATATTTCTTTATGTTTTGCATTAAAAATTGTCCTATTATATATTTGTCCTGGTAGTGTTATGTTCGGAAACTGACCAATCAGAGAAGAGAGCTGGTTGTTTAGTTATCAGGCCTCCGAAACCGGGTCCGGTCGTTTAGACACTACCTTGACACTACCTTTTGTGAAAAGAACTGTGGCCACTCAGTATTACTTCCGTAGGTATTTCAACCCACTGGCACTGTCCTGAGGCTGGTCATGCATTATTGCATATATGTAAAATTGTAATTTACATGCTTACCTGCCTAAATTAATAAATTATATTATTATTAAATACATTCATAATCATATGCTATGTCACGTATAACACATTTGCTAAATCAGTATAACACATGAACAGACCTCATTCTTACCTCGATTTTGCTGATCTACATTTGAAGCATACCACCTACAGTACAGGGGTCAAAATTCAAATGTGACACGCTCTAACTTTTAGTCTTAGTGACACGTACTGACAGTGACAGAGCCTACTGTCATGACAGTTTAACTTTAAATACCCAATGACACTTGTAAATCAGATGCATTAAATAATTGATTCTAACAAGATTAAGAAAATAAGGAGAACTTAAATAAACCAACAACAAGTACTAAACACTTCTATAAAAGAGTAACGTACTTGTTATAGCCAAAATAAGTATTAAGGTTATAAATTGTAGTAGGGAGTGCTGAAAGAACTCATGAGCACGACGAAGATACAAGGGTAAAGCCATTTTCTGTGTACTGCTCTTGTGTTTGTTATTATGGTAAGAGGGCGCTTTGAAATGGCGGGAATACGATTTCTATTTCCAAATATGATACGGCAAATATCTATGCAAATATACATTATATTGCGACGCTGTATTTAGAAACATTTCCCAATTTGTAAGTTACAAACTTATCTTATCTTATCTTACAAACCATTGTGTGAGTGAAGTGATACTGATATACAATGACAGGTAATTCTAAAAAGGTACCACACAACAAGGTCAAGGGGCATCGCCATCAGTATGCCACATACGTGAATCAAAACAGAAATGCATTGGTACGGAAATACCCCTTCCTCCGCCCTGACCAGATCAGGCGCAAGCTGCGACAAATGTGGGAGGCCGAAAAATTACCAAAGGCACTACCTCAACCAACAATCGCCAGCCAGTAAGTTCTGCTATTCACCACGTACAGTGTCAGTAGGAATTATACTGATACGTAACTTATATAGCTGTTTGTGCCAATTACTATTCGGCACAAACGCTATGATTATGAATACAAACTAGTGCATTATTGTCAATAATATTGATACTGATACTGATGCTCATATACTCATATCCATAGGGGGCATTCCTATTTGACAACCCCAGGTTTAAAACCCCTAACCCTAACCCTAACCAAACTCACGACATGGGTGTGTAAACGCTACTTGTACCGCCATAGGGTCTATGTCTCCCAGGGTACTGCTGGAACGTACCCTGGGTACGGTCCGCCGTCCGGTATACCGGAACGTACCCTGGTAACTATCTAGCTGATATGGTTAGGGTTAGGGAGTAGGCGTAGGGGACTCCCTAGACTCGTTAGTGGAGTAGGCGAGCCTGGCGAGGTACGGTCCGGCATATTAGATAGTAGTATTTAGTCCCAGGGTACGTTCCGGTATACCGGACCGTATACGTTCCGGCAGTACCCTGGGGGACATAGACCCTATCAGCAATACTGATAGTGATACTGATAGAACGGACTGACTCTTATGCCTGATTGGGTGATTCATCAGTGATTGCGTGGTTATCTTAAATTCCATTATCATGATTTCATTGTATGATAATCCGTGATCAATCATTCAATCGTGATCGGTTGCGCAAACTTGCGGCAAACTGATCGATGGTTGATGATAATCCATTATAGGCATTACCATTCATGACAATTAAGTGTGCATTAGCTGTGCATAGTGATCAGTAATTGATGATTTAATCCATGAATCATTATGACGTATGATCATTCGATCATCGGCTGTACAAACTGATCGCTGATCGATGATAATCACTACATGTGAGTGTGTATGTGGTCATTGCGTATATATGAACATATCTATACAATAGAGATACTAAAACCTTTTTCATGTTTGCAGTGGAGAAAAAGTTGCTACGTCGAAGAAACCACCAATTAGGAATAAAGCGGCTCTGTCATCGCGTCCCTTGCAGTCCAACAACTTTAGCTATGATGACAGCAGTGATAACAGCAGCGATGTGACCGGTGAAGTGACCAATAAATTGCTGTCCTACAGACAAGCATATAAACCACTTGTGCCTTCAGTATCCTCCTTGCAAAATGACAAGCCGGATGTGCAATCAAGGGGTACAGGACAAGACGTCATTGGTAGAGCAGATATTTTTCCACCAGTGCATATAAACACACGTATGCATTCACCCACAAAATAGTGATAACATTGTTATTATTTTTGTATTATTATTATTGATTTAATTGCGGCACATTGGTAAAAGTGAGATCATGGGCTTGCAAGCTGCTTGCCATCAGTGAAGATGCAAAAAACTCATAGGTACAAAGTACGTGAACTATGGGCTTTCTTACACACTTACACACTTGAATTAATTAATTTTTACAATTTACTTAGACAGATTTTTGGTTGCATATTGTCTACCAATGTTTTCTTTTAGTGTTTTTTTTTCATTTACTTTCTTTACATAAAACACATATTCCTTAAAATTTCAGATGATTTCAAAGAGAATACAGGTAGGAAGAAATACAAGGGTAAAAAATCAGCAAACTCCAACAATGATACGGCGTCTGAAGATGTATGGAAAACCCGAAAGACCTACACACCAGGAAACAATGTTAAACTTGCGCCTCCGATTGTGGTGTCGCAAACAACTATTATGCCACCTGGAATACTGGTTTTAAGGTACAGGTATTAATGTTCATACATAAGGGTTGCTTGTCATACCCCCTGATTGGATCATATAATATTTATGATGTACAATATCCCTGACTTCATTTCCCCTCGGCAAAACTAGAATGTGATATAAGTCAGATTTTTTTTTTTCTACTGTTAAAACCAGCAATAGATATCAGTCAATAATATGTTTTTATACTCTTAAATTGGAATGGCTTAATTATCTTGGGTCGTTCATACTGCAGCTAACCCAGACCATGTCCATCTTTAAGTATTTAGTAGCACTTAATATTTATGTAATTTCATTTAAAAAATGTTTTCATAGTCATTAGTGGTCTTCACAATGCAGTAGCTCGAAATATTGTCATGTACAAGTAACAGTCATTTAAAACCTATATAAGCATGCAGTTATTTAATATTATTTTTTTCTAAACAGTGAAACAAAGGCAAAGCAACCTAAACTTTCATCGAGGGTTAGTTTCTCTGAAGTCACCGAAAGCCTGATCATTTCACAGGATACAGTCGATGCCAGTAGCCAGTCTACGCAATGCAGCAATCAAGAAGATGTTCCTGAAATTCATCGTGAAAGAGACCCTTCTGTTAAGGAAGAGAAGATTATCAAGACAGATGCGAGAGTGACTGTTAGAAGCACGAGAGGTATTAAGAAACTACGAGAGTTGAAGCTGACTGAAGACAAGCTTGGTAGCTGTGCAGCAAGTACACAATTAGAAGAGCAAGAGAATAAACCAGCTAAGGAGACTGCCAGCATGATGTCGAAGTCGCAGCGATCAAAGTCAGCAAGACGAAAGCCGCAGCAAGTAACGTCACGGGTCCGCAAGAAGACAAAGCCAGCACACGAGCAAATGCGATCGGAAGGAGCGAGAGGTCAGACTTCGATGCCGTTCTGCAGTTACGACTTTGACGAAATCAACGCTTCGGAGCTGAACATTGAGACAGAAATGTCATTGAAACAAATGCCCTTTCCTGTTACGGAGACTACTTTCTCTCCTGTTACAGAATTAGCAGATGATGTCATTGACAGTCCAGAGTCGCTAGACGGAAGGTTGTTGGACATAGCCGTGAAACCTAATCTGGTTACATCACATAGACTGGAATCAATACCGACTCGAATGACACAGGCGGTGAAGGAAAAAGGGCAAAAAGAAAACCAAGATCGGCCAGGGAAGGCACGTAACATTCAACCCAAAGTTAGAAGAGATGGCAGAGAGCAGGAACAGCAGGACAAAGTAGATATTGCGGGAGATGCCTCTTCGTTGCTCCCGACACGCAAGCTTAGGTCCAGAAGAGTAGTTGGCAAAGACGAATTAAAAGAGGCCCCAAAAGATTCTTCACCCTCCCTCTCTTGTGCATCAGAAAGCTACGAGCCCTCCACTCTACCCAACACAGGACCAAATGAAGCTGCTATGCAGGATGTACCTGCTTCACTAGCGGTTACCACTCGCCGCGTCATCGGCAGACGTAAAAAACTCGACGGCGACAACCCACAACCGACCGATCGGGGAAAAAACACCACGCACGATGCTTCTCCCGAAAACGCCACAGTGGGCCTCGCGCGAAATGCAGGGAAACCGAGAGAGGATGTCTCGAAACTAGTTCGACTGCCACGCTTCGATGCGCTTGGTTTCCGCCCGGCGAAGTTTCTCACGAGCACGCCCATGCCGGTTGGCAACGTCTGCGGAAGTCCCGGACACATCACCGTATGCGCGGACGTACACGCTAGACACGAGATGTCGCCTCTCAGGCCTGCAGCGGTTGCAAGGAACGCGTCCGGAGATGCGCTGAGCAGGAGAGGGGTACCAAACGGGAGCATAGTGTTCATTCAACCGACTCTGAGTCCCGCGGGCACGCCAGTGAAGGGCAAGAAGGGCCGGTGGAAGGGCAAGCCTCTCAAGAAACGCGCTTCTCCAGTACGCAAGACGGACATTGAAGCTGTGCAGACAAGAAGCGGCGAAAAGCCACCTGTACAGGAAGCTCCATGCGAAAAAGAAGAAGTCACAGGTTTTTCATCGTGTTCTTTATGGAGTAGTAAACCAAGGCTAACTAGATTTGTTTTGTTGTCTATAGTAATATTTATAGTAAGTGCTGCAATTATGAATGATCTTGTTAGATGGCTTTTTGACTTTAGACTCACGTCTTAATGTCAACATGCCTGTGTATTTGAAAGCCAGTCATTCGTAAAAAGTTCAAGCACGCATGCTAACAAACTTGTCAACATGCGTGTGTATTTGAAAGCCAGTCGTTCGTAAAAAGTTCAAGCACGCATGCTAACAAACTTGAATCTTTTATGACCGTGTATTTGTCATGAAAATAGCCAGGTTTCATCGCAGTTTCTGAGGCGTGCTGTACCTGTGGTTAGTTCATGGAGCGATGTTTCAAGCGTTGCCACACATTGTCTTGTTTTGCACGCAAAAGGTGATGCCCCAGTGACGACAAGGTCGAGCGAGTTGGCCTTGAACAGAGCTGTGAACAGAATGAGGGATATCATGGCTTCGTCGCCGCCATTGCTGACATTTGACCTCGAGGATTCCGCATCGCCCAATCTTAGCCACGCAAGTTCAGTGAGTACTCGTACACGAGTCACGACCGACACAACTATAATAATGTATATTGTATGCGCCCTAACTATCAATTGCCGTCTGCTTTGTGTTAGTCAACGTAAGATAAACCCAGCTAAATTCCTAATATCTAGGTGCATCTGAGAAACTTGCCATTAGAAGCATCCAGATATTTGCACGTGCACGTGCGCGCGCACACACACACGCACACGTGTGTGCACCTGATTAGATATGACGTCATCAGTTTATACTTCACTGCGAAACATCGTCCCCTCGTAATTTTCTTTCTTTCTTATAGAATTCAGATGAGTATCTTGTGCAGCTAACAGATGAAATGATCGATGGGGATCATCTTAGCTGCATTGGCACTGTGCCAACACTCTCACCGCCAGAGCCTGAACATACCAAGACAAATGGCCCACAAAAGAAATCTGTGACTGCCAAGTCAGCCCTGACCAGAAGATCAAAGCCTTCAAAGCGAGAAGTGACCCACACAATAGTTAAGGTATGCACGTGTTGTGTACGTAAGGTGGCGGTACGACTAAACTACCGTCTATATACATGACATGGTTGTGCACACATGAACATTTCTTGGAGCTACACATTTTTATGGCAGAGCAGATTTTTTTTCTGTGAATTGGTAATGCTGCTTACTCAAATTTCTTTCTAGTCACTATTTTTAGCTCATCTGACGAAGTCAGATGCAGCTTGTAGAATCGCAGGATCATCCGTGCGTGCGTCGAAACTGGGGGGTCAAAGGTCAAAGGTCAAGCAGTGTAAAAGAAGGGAACATTCCCTCCTTAACTTAAGGTATAGGGAGGAAATGCAGAATTGCGGCACAAATCTAAACGGCTCGACCTAGGCTCGTGATAGTCGGTGTATAGCACCATGGTAGGAAAAGCCATTACTGTGCCGAAATTGGAGGTCACAGGTCAAAGGTCAATCGGGCACAGGGCAAATTTTAGACATTTTCTGAAGACATGGTCTGACGGAGTGATTGAAAAACTTTTTTGTTTCAGCGGTGACCTAGCATTTTTATGGCTTTATTGAAAGGACCATGAAATGTACTTTCTGCTGACATGCAAAGAATAAGTGTCGGATAACCTTTTGACCCTCAAGAGGAGGGTTAAACATGGATTTGTTGACTGTTAACAAAGGACTGAACTGCTTTTGCTATTGTGGATGTGAGGCTACAGTTCAATTGCGAAGGCAAATGTTTGTTTAACAAGGTTTGCGCTCCTTAAATCATATTATTTTCTAAAGCAGTCTGTATTAGCATCCTGAGTAGCAGTCTGTATTAGCACACTGTAATGAACCCTGAATGCTCGCGTGGGTAGGCAAAAACATTGGGGGCAACCCATTACGCATGCATGGGGGTGAACTGGCACTATTCTAATCATAATTATTGCCTGGCAACCTGCAATGCAGATGTGTTAACTTACAGCTGAGCGAAATTCTCGCCTGCCTGAATATACTTGGATTTTAGCAACTCAATGGAGTGAGGTTATCACGCACGAAGGGTGATGCCATCTTTGATTATTGATGACACTTGCACGCGCCATCTCGCGGCAACTGCTTTTGCTATTAGAGCCTCCTCCACCCGCCCTCTCCCCCCCACCACCACCACTACGGTCGCGCTTGACGCATATCCATGATAACATGTTAATATATCAAAGTCATTAAAGTTACACAGCTGTATCTTTATTACTGTACTACCGGTATAGCAAAGCCTAGCTATCATAGATTTTAGATCTGTATTAGTAGTATCGAGAGAGGCTCTGAGCGCGAACGCGGTGATGGGAGGGTGTTCTTCATTCGTTTGCCAGTGAGTTTAGCATCAGAACACCTGCCGTCAGGTGAGCGCTGTCGCTCTGCGGCACTTGTTAATTTAGAGAGAATGAGTTTTTTAGTATTTCAGTACAGGCTCACACTTTTCCTTATTCTGCTTGGTTTACTTGTGAAGTGATTCCAAGTCAAAGCTATCGGTTATGCATATTGTTTTTGTTTTTCATAATTTTATTGCATTCTTTATCATAATGTCTATTTCCACCATCACTATACTATATGGTTATATTTTATGACCTCCGCCAAGGAGGTTATGTGTTTACCCTTGTTCATTTGTTTGTTGGTTTGTTTGTCTGTCAACAGGATATCTCAAAAAGTTACAGACAGATTTTGATGATATTTTTTGGACGGTTTTAACCAATCGATTAGATTTTGGTGGTGATCCGGATCCAGGATTTTTTTGTGGGGAAGACTTCGGATGCATTAAAAATTCATTAAAAAAAATCCTGGATCTCTTTTTTTCTAATTTCTGAAAATGTCATCAAAGTATTGGGTGTACCAGCAAGATGGGGGGACTGTTACGCTGTGGCGGAGGTTTGCTATCTCCGATTGCTCTTATTTTCATTGTTTTCATCATGATCATTGTCAGCAGCAGCAGCAGCAGAAGAAGAAGCAGCAGCAGCAGCAACAACAACAGCAACAGAGGATGAGTAATCCTAACAAAGAGATGCGCATTGAGGATATGTTTGACCTACCAGATGACAAAGCAGTCTACAAAACCCGTGGTTACAAGCGACGACAGTACGTATTGCCTAAAATTAAGGCATCTTTTGTCTATTTGGAAGTACTTAAAGTGCTATTACATGCAAAAATCTTTATAGATAATAATTAATTATAAATATAATTCAAATATCTTCTAAATTCATAGGAAGATTATTGGATTGCCAGTAATGTATGAATGAAAAGCAATGGATCTTCAAAATTGAATAAGATTACATAGACCGAGATATCTTTAGTAATGAATTGTGTATCATTCTCTTTAGGGTGTTAAGCACACAACCGACAAAGAAACGGGCAGAGGATGGGCACGATACGTGGATATAGGTCAAGGAAATGTGAAAGCTGCATTACAATAGGCAAACAAATGGCTGTTATTCAAACGAATCGTTTCCATTTGTTGTCAATGGTCCTCCATGGACCACCGATCTATGGCTTAACTGAAGTGTTATTTGCAAGGGATACACGTGAGTTGTAAAGTCCAGTTGCATTCGCTTGTGTTTCTAACTATCTGAACCAGTGAATGCCATTTGGAATATTTCTAGGCTGTGTGAAAGTGTTAGCAGGAGTCATGTGTGCATTACTGTCATGAGACGTGTCAACTTGTATCGATGTTGTATAGTATCATAGATTATTATAATATAGTATGAATCTTAGCACTTTTCGTACATGTCCAGGATGATCGATGAATGGATGGTCCAATGCAAATCGCAATTATTAAGACAGCATTGCCAAACTTGGCATGAGTGTGTGTTTCAGCCTATATGTGGGCCAGTCAGATCATAGTCTTATTAGCTACCACCAGAGGGGGCTGTTCGTTTGGTAACCTCGTGAGCACAATTTAATGAAGAAGCTCTTACACAAACCATCTGCAACCACTAATGAATGTTAGTACAGAGGTCTGAAAATACTAAAATTTTAAATATTATTTAGGATCTAAAAAGCACCTATTCATTTTCGATCACTGATCCAAGTTGGTAACCAGGAATGATTTAGATTGTAGCATCTTTTCCTGTGTAATACCGTCTGTCATGAGTTACATCAGTTCATTATCAACCATATTTGCAAAATAACCATGTAGTCAAAGTTGTTTGTACTGTTAGTTATAGTATATATTACGAATGCCCTAATCGTACAAATTAAATTTACGCGTGTCTTCCCAAGACCATTATTTTGTAGCACTATGACTCGTTGTTCACTTATATGTTGTATACTAGTTTAGCTTTAGTAACAAGAAATTGTTATGGCATAGCATTTCACTTTGCATATTCAATTATGTTGCCTTAGGCAATATACTGGTGATTATTATTCTATTATACTTTACTGTGCTTCTTATGGATTTCTGATTTGTTTGAATTATTTTTTTTTATCTCTAGCAATCAAGCTGTACCAATTTGTTATAATGAAGTAGAACAGCATAATATTTAACAATACCCTTTTTTTACCTAATGCACAGCAAAATTGCTTAGTGTACATTAATTTTTTATTGAATATTATTATAAACCTATCTATCTACCTTGCTTATAAAATCAACACACACTGTACACATTAGTTGTCTTCTAAATGAAATTGCATGTGCCAGAAAATGTTTATATTGTACGAAATTTAGCAGTAGTCTTATTGCATAAACCCAGGAATTCTGTGATACATCTTGTTGGTGTGAAACGTCTGAATTAAGTATTTCCGACAATCCAATGCGACTATTGTAATAATACAGCAGTGACTGATATGAAATAAAGTGAAGTACACGGAGTAGATTGACTTAGTGATAATGGCCACATGGGAGCACGTTGAACGGTTGTCGATCGTTGAAGCTTTCCTTCGTTACTCATCATATCACGTAAACATTGGATCTATAATTACAGACCAACTATGACGACTATTCCACTACAGTGCCCATTGACACAGCGAATCCTGACACCAGCGCCAGAATCTTTGTCGACTGTGGAATGACACCACATTGGTCTTAACATTGAATCTTTCTCATAGACTATTGATAGAAACATGGTGAATTTACGATTGTCTCATACGCAATGTGTACAGATCCCATCTACGAGAAAAAGTTCATGCTAAGGCTAATTTTGTTTCTGCAAATGCGCCCGTTGTTACTAGACCCAAGTTTGCTCCGTGTAATGAGTATAATCTCCAGCTCAGTGGTGTCATGCATGAGAAACAATTATAGAAATATCACCTACATGTGAATTTCATGTGGAATGAGCACGACATCACAAAATCAGGACCTGGTTCTCAGTGCCTAACTGTACAACATAAAAGTTTGCCTGTACACACATAACCACACTACAAGACTTCAACTTTCACTCTGCTGGGTTAACTAATCACCTGACGTAGTTAGAATTTTGACAGCTCCCTTTCGTATAGAACCCATCTAGCCATGGATATAACATAGATACATTCTCTTTCATCCGTTATCGAACTAAACAAGCATAAACAATAAGAATACTGTGCCAGCGTGTATTCTATACATTTCGTACAATCTCAGACTATCTCACTCTCGAGCTTAGAGGACTCTCGCAATAATTTAATGTACCAGCAACATTTCACTTCAAAACGTAATCTACCTGTACATTATTGATCAATGCATTCAGCAGCTCTATGCTCAAAACAAAGTGAATAGATGGCTGTGGCGTATCCAGCATAGGGCGGAGCCGGCGTACGCCCCCCCCCCGTTTGCAGGCCCAGAAAAAATAAATAATGAAGTGTTTCAAATCCTAAATTGTAGTGTTGAGTCTAGGATTGAGATAGTGTCATCAGACATCAGAATATGACCCACAGTATGCCTCAGATGGCAGGAAAATGGCTTAAATATTTCAAAATTTCCAGGGGGAGCATGCCCCCAGACCCGCCTAGCGCTGCCGTGCCCCCAGCACGCGGGGTTGCCTTCGGCAGCCCAGGTACATTTTGCTGCCCTGTTCGTCCATATCTGGATACGCCACTGGATGGTGTAGTTTCACTGCTGAACCCCTTTACTCACTACACGTAAAATCAGTGTGAATTATGAGATAAACACCATCGCAGCCACTTTATTTCTTTGTTGTTCCAAATCCAGAGAATCCCATTAAAGAAGCCATGTCCGGATCGAGGCTTTGCTCAATCGAATCGTCCGCCTTTCTCTTTCGATCTTTTCTCTTCTCCCTCTTGTACTGCTTCTGTTTCTCCTCCTAGAATGTTGCGCAGTTTGAAGTAAAAATTACCAGGTAAATCGAATAAAATACCATTCGTACATTTTTTACGGAGAACAGATGGTACCTTACAGTTTTAAATAGAAAGGCAACTAGTTGATTACCATTCCTATATCTTCTATCAACCGAATGTGTTTATTTAATCATGCAAACCCACTTGTATTATTGAATTATGAAAAAAAAATTATTTAGGCAGCAATAAATGTCATCCATGCCCCAGTGCTGTTATTTTCTCCACGACAGACTACTCACTTCTTCACGCAGTTCCTGTATTCGCTGCTCGAAATCGTAGTCCTTCTTTTTCTCTTCCATTTTCTTCTTGTTCAACTCAAATCGTTTCTTCACCTGATCAAGAGTTGATCGCTCTACTTTCATTGACATGCCCAGATTACGCTGATCTGTGAAATAAACCGAACAATCTGAACATTGAATATTAACCAAATGAACACTGAAGTACCATGTACTGTAGTTTTTTTCCTTTTTTTCCACAGGCCATGTGTTTCATGTTTTTTGTATGATTATTCCTGCACCAACCCATAGCTCGGCAGAGGTCGTGTTAATTATTATAATAATTGTTAATATATACATATATATCAGGAGCTAATAATGACAAATTTTTGTCATTATTAGCTCCTGATATATATATATATACACATCTGCTGTGTTTTAGCTGGTAATAAATTTCTTGTACATACGTTTTTTTCCATTGATGTGGTCAAGGAAGTTTATGGAATCTTTCACTATGCAGTCACAGACATTGCAGTAATACCTAAAACAAGTGTGGAATACAATCAGATAGATGTTTTGCAACTTTCACCTAAAAACAACATTAAATAATAATTTTTACAAGCTTACACTACATGAGCTTACAATACTGATAATGAAAACCACAGTCAATGATATTATCTTTGTCAACTCTAGCTTTGCTACACGTTTTGCATGATTGTTTATAACATTTTGTTTCAAATACTGTAATATAAAACAGTAAGCTCTGCAGAAACTAATAAATAACAACACAAAAATTAAGCACATTGAAGCATAACTGCTATGAAATTGGAAATTTGTGTATGACTAGAGAGATGCCTTACCCGCCCTGACATGCTGCTGGTGTTGTCTTTGTAATAACTTGACTTTTTCCAAGTTTAGACTCAAGATCAACCTAGATGATAGTATGAGAATATATACGAAAACCTTGTAAAAGTAGGTCTAGATTGGTTAAATTTGTTTTTAAGATCATGAAATGACATGGTACATAATCTAACTTGAAACTCGTATTTGCATTTGTGTGGTAGAATAATGTCAGACTCGTAAACATCAGTTGAGTCATTCGTCTTAATCGTCAACCACAACCCACACAAGGCAAGTGGAGCCTCCGCCTACACACATAAGGGTAGAGGCAAAAGCCTTTCTACAATAATAAGAAAATACACCTACATATTTATATTTGAACTGATTGCTAGGGATGGAATTATCATACACAAACAACCATATCTGAAGTGGAGGATATATATTTTTGACCAGATTTCTTATACTGACATAAAATTGTACGTTTTTGATATTGATACATCTTTTACTAAATTGTACCTTGTCACACGACTTCACATACTGGGACAAGATGGTCTCTTCTGGATTACTCCCTATATATCAATAATTAACATCATAATATCTATTATAACTACATATAATTAACTAATTAAACAGATTAATAATTACTTTATAGTCTCGCTGCTTTAGCAACTCCCTCTTGACAGGCATCTCCTTTGACTGAATGCCGAGAGCCATTCTTTGCTCCTCTTCGATCCGCTCCTTTGCAAGGGATTCATAGTGATCTTTGTCCCACTTCTTCCTGTGATCTTCTACTTTCTGTGGGGAAAAGGTTTATCATAGTTGTAGCCTCTGGGGGAAAGAGGGCAGGTGTCCCCTTAGATTTTGGAGCAAAATAGAAAATAATGGAACAAAATGACAATTACAAAAACACAATTATCCCTTCAGCATAACTCTATCTTACATGTGAGCTATTTCTTGGAAAATTTGCCCTCTCCTCCCCTTAAAAATTTGCTGTGCCTATCGCGCTGAATAACATCCATACTAATGTTGCCATGACTACAGTCAAGAGTTTAAGTTAAATGTGGGATCCAACCAAAAAGGTAACCATGTAGGAAAACACAGTCAATTTCATAGGCAACCGTAGTGGTAGAGTGTTAGGTTAGGGTGCGTTATTTGGATGGATCGCTGTTTACAATCACACGCATCAACACATTATGCACGTTTGTTTCTTATACGATTGTATCAACATTAATTATTGACTCTGCTGGCGAAGATGGATTTTAGCAGATCTAATACGGTAGCATGGAAAATCCTAATAATCCTTTATCATCACCCGCTGCTAGTTATGAACTATCCTGCGATAAGGACAAGTGACACAACTGACAGGTCAACCATCTGAGAAACATCTGCATTCTTAAAGGGAATAGGAGCAAGCAATCACAATCAGACTGATCAAAAACAAACTCATCCATAGATATTTGGGTTAAGTTTGGTATGGCGACTTTGCTGGGAGATTTTACATTTGTCAAATACCATCATTTATTTAGAATACAGTCAGTCGCTATAATACAATAGTGTATTGTTGACGACACGAAGAGATAGACAGAGTGCTAAATGAATGCATAATTATTCAATATTGTAAACAATGGCTGCAGATATCAAACACGAGGAAGATATTCATCGCATGCCATGATCAGTGATGCCTGATGGATGACAAAAACAGTGTCAGTGACGCTGAGAGGGTCTATGTCCCCCAGGGTACTGCCAGAACGTACCCTGGGTACGGTCCGGTATACCGGAACGTACACTGGTACTATCTAATATGCCGGACCGTACCTCGCCTACTCCACTAACGAGTCCAGAGAGACGGGGTACAAGATGGCGTTGCGCAAAAGATGCGTTATTCCCCGACCGCCGAGAGCGGTTAAGCCGCGCACTTCCGCGGGACTGGGCGCACGCGACCGCGGGTGTTGTATGTAGCATCTCGCGCTGCCCGCTATACGAATTCGCGCGCCGAAGGAGGGCGGGCGCGCGAATCCGTATAGCGGGAAGCGTAACATCGCACAGTTTTCGTGAGACGTACACCGGCTTGACTACGGCGGCCTTGGGGGAGGGCATTTCCTGCTGCTGCTGCTTTGCTGCTCCAGAGCCGCGTTGCAGCAGCTAGCAGGGACCAGGGGGCCGTTGTCAGAAACAAAATTAGTTGCAACATTAGTCTTACCATTAACTTCCACTCGTAAACCGTTGACAGAAACATCGTAATGTTACGAGAACGAAAAATCCTCGCAAATGGCATTTGTTCTCTTGTTTGAAATGCTTGCCACGCTTGCCACGACTCTCGCGTCTCGCGTTACAGTGTGAGAAT
>NW_014577067.1:918227-928699 GCF_000485595.1 Priapulus caudatus | reverse complement strand
CACGCCGCCACGCCCAGCCAGGTTGCTCGCCACGACGTGCCGAGTCGCCACCGGGCAGCGCCGGGTCAGTGAGTTGGCTCGAAACGCTGGCACGTCGCAGTTCAGGCGCCACCACGGCGGCGCCGCTTTTTGGAGATAGCAATCTAGGACCGCTGCCCCCCGCACTTGGAGCGCCGTACTACACCTTCGTTAAAGCTCTGTGATAGAACATAACGCTATACTCGGCAGTAGCTGCACGTCATCGCGTAGCGGCCAATGAGCAAGCGCGTCATCGCTGATGCAAGCATTTCTTGAGGTTTCTTGTAGGAGTCAACTACGTCTTAGCATGAGCGCCAGCCACCTAAAAAAAGTTTAGGGCCGTTTGGAGATGGCCTCCTGCCGATGCATCGCAAACTGTTCGGTTGGATTGCGGCCCAGTTTTCGCGGAGTTCGTTTTCAGAAACACCTGCTCTAAAGGAGACGTCCCAAGTCTTCCCGGTCTCACGCGAGACTCCCGGTATCGACATCGCTGCTTCCGGAGCCCGGAATTGAGGTCAGAAGCTCGCGGTTGTCACACATGTTTCTAGCATATAAGATTTAAAAATTTACATCAGTAAATCAGTAAATTACTAAATTTGCCGTTCTTGTTGATGTACTTTGATTCCAGCGAACAATAAAAGGCGATAAAACGATGATTTTACATGTATACTTTATAAAAAATGGTGGTGTGCCGCGATAAACACATATCGCAGCCCGCCACAAGTTTTTTCCTGTTTTTGCGCACTGCGAAAAAACGGCGATGGACCTGGCTCCCTTTCTTGGATTGTTGGGCCAATGCTGGCTCCCTTTCTTGGATTGCTGGCTCCCTTTCTTGGACTTTCCCAACTTGGGACCTCTGCTAAGGTATCTGTCTAAGTGGACAAAAAGGGGGCGGCGTATTCGCTGTTGAGGCGCGGCTTCACCGCGAGCTGTGCGCTGCGCGCAAAAACCGGGGCCGCAAGTTCGTCTAGGGAATCGCCTACTCTCTAACCCTAACCATCAGATAGTTACCAGGGTACAATCTGGTATATCGGACCGTACCCAGCACAGGCACTTAGGCCGTTTCAATAATAAAATGATGGTTAATAAATACAACTTGTCAGTACTAGACGGTAGACCTACCAGTATCAGTAAGGCCATGAGAATTTAGGTATGAGTTTACCGTCCAAGATATTTTGAAAAGTGAGGAGGCTTTTTTTCAATTTTCATTATTCATTTAATATTTGTAGTTAACCCATTGTTCATGCGACATCCGCATACATGTGTGTAATAACCATTTCCAACTGTAGCCTGGCACGTTTTTCAGGATCGGGCTGTAAGTCGATGTACTCAGGATACGTCAGCATGCTTTTGCGCCCTAAACCAAAACCAAACCCAAGGTCTCAAAGAGCCAGAGGGGATCAGGACCCCAATGAAGGATGTAAATAGGCCCTATAGTGTTTTTGTATTGGTAATGTATGTTTTAATCGCTCTGAATGGCAGGCTTTCATTTTTAAAGGGCGCGATCACGCTCACGCTCCACGGCGCACCCGAAATTGTGCCACGGTGCGTGCATCATCGCGCCTCATAAAAGTGGTTGAAATCGCGTACAAAAAATATGTGTATTATGTTGAAATAGCGCTCCATAGAGTTGTGACAGTTGTCAGTGTAGGGGGTACAAAAAGGTTAGCAACACACAACAATTTGTGGTGTGTAAATAACTGAACGTATGGCAGAGGTACAGGTTACTACCCTCTGGTTTATACAACTAGACAACAGCATCCAAATACAGGTACCTACACGGTAGCCACAAGGTACCTGCTCGTTTTCCACTATACGTGGCGAGAAGTGGTTTTCTGCCGACGTGAAACAGTCATAGGGTTGGAGGAGCTACATACGTGGCTACTACGTACAAGTAATTTGGTTAGTTTGTTGATGGATTGTGATGATATTTCGTGATGAAATATGCAGGTACATGGATTAGAGTCTCTAAAGATGAAGATCAGAATAAATAAAACAAGTTTATTTTTACATCCGATCAACTCTTTTATTAATCTGTGTGCTAGTGTTGGGTTGTTGGATGAAAATAATGTAATAATGACAAAGCCATTGAATGAATGAAGGTGAAGATGAATGATAATCAGTGGATTAACATGACATCCCAATTTTCGTTTTGGATTTCACTCTAGACTGAGGATTGGTCATTATTCCATCATCACACCCTAAGAGGCATGATGGAGAGCCCTCAAGGAGCTCTCCATCATCCCTTTTAAGGGTGTGATTTTTAGTGGAGCTCTCCATCATGCCTCTTAAGGGTGTGATTTTTTA
This sequence comes from Priapulus caudatus, assembly GCF_000485595.1. Taxonomy (NCBI): domain Eukaryota; kingdom Metazoa; phylum Priapulida; class Priapulimorpha; order Priapulimorphida; family Priapulidae; genus Priapulus; species Priapulus caudatus. The sequence continues at coordinate 926,374 of NW_014577067.1, read as the reverse complement.
GTGGAGTTCTCCATCATGCCTCTTAATGGTGTGATTATGGAGCGTGAAAAGACCCCCTATGGTGTCCTAGGGGAGTCATTAATAGTCCTCCTGTACTTTTCAAATCTGAAAGCCTGGAATGGACAACTTGGGTTTTGATGATTTAAAAATGAAAATAATGAAATACTTTTGAAATAATGAATATTTTTGGCGGTGGCTCTGACGGCATGCGGGCGGTGGACGGTAAACTCATACCTCAATTCTCATGGCCTAATAGTCTTAATGTTTGATTTGATCTAATAACTTTACTTCAATACCGTCCAATACACCGCTGCAACACACATTCCTATAGCGCGCACGCCTCTATATTACTGTGTATTTGTGCACAATGGCGTGCGCGCTATAGGAATGTCTGTTGCAGCGGTGTATTGGACGGTATTGAAGTAAAGTTATTAGGTCAAATCAAACATTAAAGCCGCACTATGCGCATCCAAATGCTAATTTCTCCAGTACTAGACTAGCAAATACTTTGTGTCATGCATAATCACACTACCTTATGACAAAATAAACTCTAGTTCCTCCCATTTCACTGCGCGTTGTCTTATAAAAGGCATTTGAAAATACCTCCAATGTTGTTCAAATTCTCCGATATTGTTGACACTTTCGCGTTGCTCTCCCAAGCAACCGTGGAGCGGTGCTGCGGTACAGCGGTACGGGTGTAGCAAAGATAAAAACATGTGACGTCACCTAACCGATTCTTGGCGAAATTGTTTGGCAAACAATTTAGCGTTGGCGCCAGATTACCAGATTTCGCACCTCTTTCTTGTGGGTTTTAAGCAAACGCGCACTGAAATGGGAGGAACTAGAGTTTATTTTGCCATAAGGTAGTGTGATTATGCATGACACGAAGTATTTGCTAGTCTAGTACTGGAGAAATTAGCGTTTTGATGCGCATAGTGCGGCTTAAGATTCAAGGCTATTTACTGGTACTGGTAGGTCTAGTACTGACAAGTTGTAGGTTTAGGGTTAGGGTTAGGGTTAGGGTTAGGGTTAGGGTTAGAATTAGGGTTAGGGTTAGGGTTAGGCACATTGGTTTTATTAGGACCCATGTTCTCTATCCTTGGGCCGTACTATCGGAGGGTACCCTGGGTACCACAGGCACTTGGGCCGTTTCAATAATAAAATGATGGTTAATAAATACGGCCCAAGGATAGAGAACATGGGTCCTAATAAAACCAATGTGCCTAACCCTAACCCTAACAATAACCCTAACCATAACCCTAACCTATTATATTGATATAATATTATATTTATATTGATGTAAATGACATTGGTTTTATTGGGACCCATGTTCTCTATCCTTGAACCGAGCTAAGTATGACTATGACTACGAGTATGCACGTCAGTGACTCGGTCAGTGTCTTTTGACTTTTGTGACAATTGAAATAATAAGCTACAATTAGGTAATCTTACGCTGAAGGCTAACAAAAATACTTAGAGCGTCACAAACTGTCACTATGCAGTAGCCATTGGCTAACATATAGACTATTATTGATGTAAACATTTTGTAAATACTCTACGAATTTTCCACTAACATTTGTGGAGGCTGCCATTCTTCCAGTAGACGGGGTCTGTAAATATCACGACAGTGCACATGCGCAGATAATCCGCAACGTGGCGCCACTAGCCATATCAACAAAACTGACGTGGTGTTGGTGAAATTTCAGGAAAATATTGCAACTGCAAGTACTAAGTTGTAGTTGTAGCACGTTTTTAACTTAGTGAAATTTATAGGGAGAGTTAATGACTAAGCAGATCTGGGGGGGTTATATGAAATATGATTATGGAAGTACTGTATTATTGTATAAGTGGTATAAGTTATAACACTAACAATGGCATCAAGACAATAGTCAATACTCAGACTACTACAAGTACAATACTCAATAGCGATCATGATATAACCTGAGTCTATCAACAATATTGATAGTCTCATGATATAACATTGACTTGAGTCAATGTCTGTGTGTGTGTCAGTATCTGATTAGCTCTAGTACTATATATTATACTTTATAGCCTACAGGCACTTGGAACGTCTCAATAAAATAAAAAAAGGTAAATAAACACGAAATGTATTTACTACTACTACTACTACTACTACTACTACTACTAGGCCTACCAAAGTCTTAATCAAGTTAATGTTTCTCTACTCTATTTCGCCTATTATTGCCGATAATTACCTGTAAATGTCGCTCAAATGCTCATCTGCAACACACAAGTACACCGCACGCACGCCCTGTGCACAAACAAGAAGAAGAAGAGATCTCTCTTTATAGTAAAATAAGAGATATCTCTAATATATAGATATAGTAATCAGTGACTGTGTTGTAGTCGAGTCCGCACCCCCCGAGTCCGAGTCCGAGTCCGCACCCCCCCCGAGCCCGAGTCCGAGTCCGTGCCACCCAAGTCCAAGTCCGAGTCCGAGTTTGCACCACCCGAGTCCGAGTCCAGTTTTGATAAAAAAAAAAGGGGGGCACAGACCGACAAGACCACTCACTTCTATGTATGTGTTTGTTCAAAAATGTGTGGGGGGGGGGTGTCTCCTGCCCCCTGGATCTGTCACTTGTTTGCATGAAATAGAAAGTACAGTAAAACTTACATAAGTCGACACTTTTGGGACCAGCATATTTGTGTCGACTTAGGAAAATGACGACTTATACGTAAGTCATCCTTTTTTTGTCGATTTATACAATTGATCTGGGAAAAAATCGCAACAGTGCATCGTAGACATTCAAAAGTGTATAGTCAGCCGAAAACACAGAGACATGAGTCCTACGAAACGTGTTAAAGTAACAGATCCATTTGTGTTTTACGAGAATGACACGGCTTGTTAAACCAAATGAGAGAGTGCTAGATTTTAGATTTTTTTTTCTTTTTTTTTTTAAATTTATTTACGCTTTCAAGTATATTACATTTTTACATATATCACAACAAGTTTTTTAAAATAAGTACAGCGAGGGAGGGCGAATTGACTATACAGTCTTCGAGTCAGCCATTGGTGGGTTAGGCCTTTACATCGGCATTAGAGTTCTCCTTAATTTTCACATATGGACATAAGGCGGGGTAAATGCGACGCCGTCCTACCCAGAAAATGTTTAAAAATGTGATCAGCAGGAAGATGTGTATCTTGAGGCACTTTTGAGTACATGTACAGCCTTCATTTACTGACTACGGACAATTCTATTTTAGTAGAAACAATTCCATTTAATTTTTTACATTTTGTTTGACTTTGACAGATCAACGATGCGGGGGTGTCCAAAATGTGTCTCGACTTTATGTAAGATTTTTACTGTCTTTCCTATTTCACATGGCAAACAAGTGACAGATCCAGGGGGCCAGGGACACCCCCCCACCACATTATTTGAACAATCACATACATAGAAGTTTGAGTCGTGTTCGTTTCGGTTCTGTGCCCTTCCTTTTTCTTTTAATCAAAACTGGACTCGCGAGCTCGGGTTGGTGCAAACTCGGACTCGGACTTGGACTTTGGGTTGGCACCGGACGCGGACTCGGATCGGGGGGGGGTGCGAATAGAGTAAGAGAACATTAACTTGATTAGACTTTGGTAGGCCTAGTAGTTATTAGTCAGAGTAAATACATTTCGTGTTGTGATTTACCTTTTTTATTCGCCGTGGTCTATCCTTTACGTGAATGTCGTATAAGAGACGTTTCATTTTTCTATACTTCGGATTCATATCCCATCATGTCAACGCCGGCGCGCGACACAAGTGCAGCCCTACAACATGTTTTACATCCGCGCCATGGGGCCAGAGACTACCTTGGATATTGTGTACTGTATTTTGTGGGACTAATCAACTTACAGATTTACTCGTACCTGCTATATGCAAGACACACAGAAGAATCGATCTTGGGCTTGTTTTAAAGGACAGAAATAGGGGAATTAATGCTGAGTAAAAATGAATGTCGTTTAATACCGCCCGAAGTGTAGCCGGCGTATTTCTATACTGAATGGCAACTTTCGTTTGATCAATTTGGCTCAAGATATTGTAGAACGTTAGAAAGCTATTGAGTATGGAGTACTGACTACGAATAAATGGGTTAGATAATGCCTTCAAAAAAGTGTCCTGTCTTGCCATTATACCTTACAATTAGGTAGGAAATTTCAATTCTGTGAACGTTGTTTGATGTTTCTTCATGTGGCGGGGCATTATCTAACTCTGTAGTAGTAAGTAGTGACATATCGTAATAACCCGACAACAAGCGTCTTCTAAACCTGCAAAGACGTTTCGTTGGAGCTAGTACTTAGTGTAGTAATACCTGGTATACTAGTATAGTAGTAGTTAGGACCTACTAGTATAGCGTTTCTAGTACTATAAGCCAGCGGGATAGCTTGCCCGGCTATCGTTGCCGTATATTGCAGCTCTCGCGAGTATTATTACTAGAGTCTGAGTAATAGTAGTATTTCCATAGCCAATGCCGGGCGTTCCTCAGTTACTGTGCCAGAAACAGTCATATCCGCCTTGAATGAGTTTTTGCAGCTAATCAGATTGTTGGCAGATTCAGTGGCTACAGCGGTAGGAACGGAGGGAATTGCTCTAGAATACAATACGAACGCGCTACTTTGAACAGAACTCTTTGCGAAAGTATGCAAATATTCGTGCAGAGTCCTCGTAATAAAGAGGTGTAAACGTTGGTAATCCCGTTGAAATAAAATATCAGGTAAAGACAGTCAGTGAGATATTCATACATAGAGAAAACTCGCATTAGTCGTCATCGTCTCACTCGTCAATTCAGCATAAGCATCATGGATGGTCAAAGGTCTCGATTTCTCTCATTAGTAAATCCATTGAATAGCCCCGCCGCTAAGTCCATATTGTATAATTAGCCGTTCATATGTGGAAGGCTGGTGCCTCTAGACAGGGTCCCATGTATCACAAACAGTCAATTTTCCAGTCTAAGTCGTCATCAGAAATTGCTGATGGCGTAGCGTAATGACAATTCGCTGATGGTGCGAAATTAACGTGATGTCCGGATATAGCTAGATACCAACCCTGATTTACTGTCGGACTCGGATTTGACATATGCAGGAAGTCCGTGTGTAATGTAGTTGAATCTAGACTGTATATACTTAAGTAAGTGAACTCCTTGGAAATTCTGCTACCACTAACTAGTTCGTTCTAGAGCATGGGCTGCGATATACCGTATTATTTAATACAGCATGTGCTTCCAAGAAATTTGGCGACGTTGCACCGCAAATGTCCTGCAATGGCAAGTTACATGTAAATCAACAGCGAGGTGTTACAGATAGCACAGCGATGTGCCGCGCTTTGCCGCTAAGTGCGTAAGCTAGATACGTGTGTTATGGCAGCCAGCGCAATCGATCGTATTGATGTACTGGACCGCATTGTTTCATGTTTGCTATGTGTGTAGCAACCTAGTCCTAAGCCAGCGAACGGACGTCGTGTGCTGGAGCATGAGCCTAACATATAAGTCGATAAAATGATGACTTAACGCGATATGTCGTCATGTTTCGTAGAGTCGCTACTCAAACATGCTGGTCCTGAAACATTTAAACTTATGCGAGTATTTACATGTACTGACGACTCATCAGAAGAAACGTCAACGGTCTATATTTTGTCTTCCAATCACAGCGTCGGTGCAATTCCTCTGGTGTAGCTGCATATGTAAGCTCAGAAAACCTATTTAAAACTATCTTTGAAAGGGATCGGGTCCTACTATGCCTACTTTTATCCAGGTGGGACTTAATTTAGGTGTGCGGGATTGAAGGCAAAGCCTACTATTTGCTTTTACAATTGTTGCTGTAGACTATCAATCTTTAATCGTCATATGTAGATTTGTTAATAAGTGTATGCGGTGTGAGCTCAAAAATGATGGCAGAACTCGTTACTGAATTTACGTTAAACCAATCTGGCAGTATAGGTAACCACAATATTAAATTAGATGAATCTCCCAGTGAGAATTTAGTCAGACACGAGAAGCGTTATAGAATCGACATGCAATCTGATCAGTGACATAGCCCTGTTCACACAGTCGCTAGCTAGGGCTACGTATATCATTCGGACTGAAATTAGCAATGGCTATAAGCCATGATTAATGAGGCATTGCTTAGCCAAAAATTTCCAATTCTGAAATATATGTAACGATAGCAATACGGTGATGATGCATGTTTGCAGCTTTAACAATCCTACTTGGACGATAGAGGTTTACTACACTTAAATTGGCAAATTATCAAACAAACTACTGGCTTATTGCTTATCAAGTTAATATCTATTACAACAACATTTATTGTTGCGTAAAATTTTTATGTTTCTTATATCACAAAATGTAAAATGATTAACGCTAACATTTAAGAGCAGAATAGACGGTTACAGTAAACAAGTTAAGATCAGATTTTAGTAAACCTTACCAAAATTAAGAAATAAATTGCGTAAAACGCAATGGCATAATCATACAAATATATTACAGAAAATGTTAAACTAAAGCTATTAGACTGATGTTGACTAGCTACCAGGAAACAAGCTGAGATCATATTTTAGATAACAATGCTTTATATCAAAAAATAGCAATAGTGTAATGGCAATGACTCATTATTGGCAAATGAGAGCATAAATGGCTAAAACACAACAAATTTTCAAAACTAATTTCTAATTTCAAACTCAATTCTCCAATAGATTTCGTATGCACGTTACTATGAGGACAACACATTCGCCGCCACGATACATCGAACCAGAATGCGCACATCCTAGACTGCGCCCAGCTTTCATACGCCATATACATGCATAAACTACTGCCGCGAAAACTTCTACAAGACACCTATACTGCGCCGCATCGTATACAGCTGCTGATGTGAATGCTTGAGTTAAATTCTAAATCATAGATACATAGTAAGAACACAGAAAGATAGTAATAGGACAGCGAGTGTGATTCAACCTTAAACAAAGGGAAATTCGTCAGTACTATCCTTAGAATACTTTTGTGTCTACTGTGATAAACTCAACCACATTGAAGTTCAAAATCGTACACAGTAACATTCGCCTCAGCAATCGCTGCCAAAATCGTATCCTCATATTACTACCCGCAATCCGGGAGATACAGACTAAAGGACAAGCACACCTGCCCCAAGCCACGACAGCCGACAACCGAACCGTAAACGAACAAACGAACTTTGTCAGGAAATTAGAACTATTGTTTTCCTATGAGCCACATTGCACACAACACACACGACAACGACCGGCGACAACCTCGACTCAAAAATAATTTAGAACGTTTTCTAATTCTCTAGCGACAATCGCCAGCGACACTTTACAACATAGCCAATCAGCAGCCGTTTCCATCGACAGCGTTTGACGGTTTACGAATACGTCATAACCCATAATGCTAGCCAAGACGATAGACTAGGTCTCCGGCGCTAAACTTCGCGTGCATGCTCACAAACAATCGAGCGCCGCGAACCAGCTAACAAAGTGTGCAAGCTGTACGCAAAGCTAGCACGCAAGTTACGAATACGTACATGATAATTTGTGCGTATTATTTAACTTTATAATAATCTTATACGGAGTTATCCTTATGTCTAGAGTTTTTGCAGCCTGGTTAATTTAAAGTAAGTATGCCGAAAGTTTTCTAAGTGTTTTCCCCACTTTCATGGCACCTACCGTTATTGCTGAGTAACAAGCAATTGTCCTAGAGTAACGATAAAATAGCACTTTGGACCTTCTTCACCAAAAATCATGACACAATTACAATTTTGCATTCTGTTATTGTTATGACCGTTTGCCAATCCAACACTTGGACTTATCTCGCGGTCAGCCGCGAGACATACTGATCACGCCGTGCAGCATAAATGCGCATCCCCGATCGCCCACCGTAGAAATCTTACGGTCAGGTTGTAAACACAGCAGTTCATACTAGCGTAAACAGCCAGTGTTAGTACTAATTACCGCGTAAAGTCTGTTATTAGATAAGCTTGTGGATTACCGAGATCGGATCGAGTAACACGCGTAAGGCACAATGACAGAAAAGTAGCTCTGAATTTATTTTGACATAGTCAGGTTCGCTGCAGTGTGTTCTTGCCTTAAACGCTACGACATGGCATTTCTTCCAATTCTTATGCCCAGAAAACCGAAATGCCT
>NW_014577067.1:915816-917926 GCF_000485595.1 Priapulus caudatus | reverse complement strand
TACTCAAAAGTGCCTCAAATACCATCTCCTGCGATCTACATTTTCAACATTTTCTGGGGTAGGACGCTCATACCCCCCTGCCTGTGTGTTCACCCCCTCCTCGTAATCCTGGATCCGCCACTGAACATATCTAGGGAGCAGAGAACAAAGAACACAAATGTCGTCTTTTTACATGGCGCCCAAAACAAAGATTGCAGAGCTGAGAGGCGGGGGAGCATAGGGTGTGGAGAGGGTAGCGGAGGAACCATTAAAATATTAAAGCCGCACTATGCGCATCCAAACGCTAATTTCTCCAGTACTAGACTAGAAAATACTTCGTGTCATGCATAATCACACTATACCTTATGACAAAATGAACTCTAGTTCCTCCCATTTCACTGCGCGTTGTCTTATAAAAGGCATTTGAAAATACCTTTAATGTTGTTCAAATTCTCCGATGTTGTTGACACTTTTGCGTTGCTCTGCCAAGCAACCGTGGAGCGGTGCTGTGGTACAGTGGTACGGATGTAGCAAAGATAAAAACATGTGACGTCACCTAACCGATTCTTGGCGAAATTGTTTGGCAAACAATTTATTGCCCTGTCACACATTGACGACTTAGCCAGCGTATGCCGGACGTATCAAAATTTTTCTAAAACGCTGGCATACGCTGAACTATCGATGTTTTTTTCAATTTTGGGCGTATACATAGCGTATTCATAACGAGTTGGACGTATACTTAACGTATTAGTAACGTATATAGAACGTTTCGATAGCTTATAGATAACTTATACCAACGAATGCTTAGCGTGTTGCCGGCGTTCACAACTTATGCCCAACGATAGTCTAACTTGTGCATAGCGCGCGGCAGCGTATCGTCGACGATCACGTGTCGTAGCCTACAAAAAGGCTGCCGCTCGACGATTCAAATCATAACCGCACTAGACATCGCAGTATCAACATCACCGTCGCAGTATCAACATGCCAATACCATTTTTATATACCAATTCCCCTAAACGCTGCCAATACGCCATTATACGGTAGCTGTAAGTTAGAAACACGTTCAGAAGTTCTGTGGTTGTCCGGAACATGTCAAATACGTCTACATACGTCAATATGCGTTGGAGATAAGTTACACATAGGTTCAAAGCACGTTACTCATAAGTTAGAAATAAGTTTTGGGTACGCTAGACATTATCTCGACGTATTTCGACTTATGAGTAACTTACAAGTAACGTGTGTGAACGTGTGTGAACGTGTGTCAACGATCGCATAACTTGCCTACAACTTATGGCCCGCGTATGCGGGACGTATGGGCATACGCTGGCATACGTCAGAAAAATTTTGAGCATGCTCAAAATTTTTCGATGACCTCGCCGTACTACGACGTATACCAGCGTGCTCTTAACTTATACAAAGCTTACCTATAACTTATTCGACGTACACCAGCGTATTCACCAAATTTTTGATACGTCCGGCATACGCTGGCTAAATCGTCAATGTGTGACAGGGCCATTAGCGTTGGCGCCAGATTACCAGTTTTCGCACCTCTTTCTTGTGGGTTTTAAGCAAACGCGCACTGAAATGGGAGGAACTAGAGTTTATTTTGCCATAAGGTAGTGTGATTATGCATGACACGAAGTATTTGCTAGTCTAGTATGGAGAAATTAGCGTTTGGATGCGCATAGTGCGGCTTTAAGTCATCCACTATTTTTCGCAGTTTGCTGTTTTTGCTCCCCCCCCCTCACCCCATGTTAAAGAATCCTCGCTACGCCACTGGAACCAACTTACTTCAGCCAGTCAGCGGAAACTATGCATTTCCGCACGTGGAGGGGTGGGCGGGTTGTGTTGGTTGTGGACAAAAACATTGTTGTTGTCAGGTAACAAATTAATAATAGTAATTTAATTGTTCATCTTTCATGACAAAACTAATATTACAATCTTTTTTGATCGCTTAATTTGTTACTTGACAACAACAATGTTTTTGTCCACAACCAACACAATCCGCCCACCCCTCCACGTGCGGAAATACATAGTTCCCGATGACTGGATCCACCAAAAATGACCGTTTGAAGTTCGTATAAATAATGTTCGTTTACAAGAAATACCGTGAGTAGACCATTTCAACGAT